>NC_135961.1:4672702-5030202 GCF_053455715.1 Rhinoraja longicauda | reverse complement strand
ATTATTATTATTACAGTCATACACCGTGGAAGCAGGCCCCTTTGGCCCAACTTGACCATACCGACAAACATGCCCCATCTACACTAGTCACACCTGCCTGCTTTTGGCTCATATCCCTCTACACCGACCCAATCCATGTACGGGTCTAAACGTTTCTTAAACATTGCAATACTAACTGCTTCGACGATCTCCTCTGGTAGCTTCTTCTATGCACTCACCACCCTTTGTGCAAAAAAAGTCTCAGGTTCCCATTAAATCTCCCCCCCCCCCACCCCCCCCCCCCCCCCCTCACCTTAAACCTATGTCCTCTGGTTCTTGATTTCCCCTACTCTGGGCAAAAGACACTATGTATTTAGCTCATCTATTCCAACCCCTTAATAATCTTATTGATCCTGGCAGGTTTTAAGGAAGGAACTGCATTGCAGGACAAGAACCTGGGTTTATGGGGAGAAGGCAGGAGAATGGGGTTAGGAGGGAGAAATAGGTCAGTCATCGAGTCATAGAATAACACAGTGTGGACACACGCCCTTCGGCCCAACTCGCCCACACTGGCCAACAATGTCCCAGCTACCCTAGTCCCACTTGCCTGCACTTGGTCCATAATCCTCCAAACCTGTCCTATCCACGTACTTGTCCATCTGTTTCTTAAACGATGGGATAGTCCCGGCCTCAACTACCTCCTCTGGCAGCTTGTTCCATACACCCACCACCCTCTGTGTGAAAAAGTTACCCCTCGGATTCCTATTAAATCTTTTCCCCTTCACCTTGAACCTATGTCCTCGATTCCCCTACTCTGGGTAAGAGACTCTGTGCATCTACCCGATCTATTCTTCTCATGATTTTGTACACCTCTATAAGATCTCCCCTCATCCTCCTGCGCTCCAAGGAACAAACTCCTAGCCTGCTCAACCTCTGCCTGTCGCTCAGGCCCTCAGGTCCTGTTATGAGCGCAGGATTTTATTATTGTCTAAAAGGGGTGTTGTTTTTAAATGTCAAGGAGAGTCTGCTTCTACTGCATTATGTTAGTCGTATATGTAGCACCACTTCAGTTTGAAAGCCTTGGTCCAGATGTTAAAGATGTGTTAAAGGTGTTAAAGATGTTAAAGGACACCAGATTGATTCCTGGGATGGCAGGACTTTCATATGAAGAAAGACTGGATAGACTCGGCTTGTACTCGCTGGAATTTAGAAGATTGAGGGGGGATCTTATAGAAACTTACAAAATTCTTAAGGGGTTGGACAGGCTAGATGCAGGAAGATTGTTCCCGATGTTGGGGAAGTCCAGAACAAGGGGTCACAGTTTAAGGATAAGGGGGAAGTATTTTAGGACCGAGATGAGAAAGTTTTTTTTCACACAGAGAGTGGTGAATCTGTGGAATTCTCTGTCACAGAAGGTAGTTGAGGCCAGTTCATTGGCTATATTTAAGAGGGAGTTAGATGTGGCCCTTGTGGCTAAAGGGATCAGGGGGTATGGAGAGAAGGCAGGTACGGGATACTGAGTTGGATGATCAGCCATGATCATATTGAATGGCGGTGCAGGCTCGAAGGGCCGAATGGCATACTCCTGCACCTATTTTCTATGTTTCTATGTTTACTGGTTCCATTCATTGCCCTTGCTTCCTTTCGTATGTTAAGGATTCAAACAATGAGCAAAAATGTTATCACAACATGGTATTTATAACATGTAATTTGAGCACACAATAGCTAGACAAAGGTAATTATAATGCAAGTTCCCCCCCCCCCCCCCTTCAATTAAGTTATTTAGACACACGAAGAGTGTTTCTGTAATTGAAATAATTGTGACCATTTTGCTTTGGATAATTAGTTCACTAATCCAAAAATAACATCAAATTAATTTAGGGCGGTCACGGTGGCGCAGCGGTAGAGTTGCCGCCTTACAGCGAATGCAGCGCCGGAGACACGGGTTCCATCCCGTCAACCGGCGCTGTCTGTATGGAGTTTGTACGTTCTCCCCGTGACCCGCGTGGGTTTTCTCCGAGATCTGCGGTTTCCTCCCGCACTCCAAAGACGTGCAGGTTTGTAGGTTAATTGGCTTGGTAAATGTAAAAAAATGTCCCTAGTGGGTATAGGATGGAGTTAATGTGTGGGGATCGCTGGGCGGCGCGGACCCGGTGGGCCGAAAGGGCCTGTTTCCGCGCTGTATCTCTGAACTAAACTGATGCTTTGTCCTAATACACAGGAATGACCAAGGGGACCTTGATTATGAAGAGGTCAGCAAACATGGATCGATCAGGCCAGTTCCCAAGGGGTCCGAGTCGCCCAACTCTTTCCTTGATCAGGAATACCAGAGACGGCGGTTTACCATTGCGGATTATGATCAGTTGCCTCCATATGCATTTGAAGTGCCGATGCCCACGAGAATACGAGACAAAACACACTTATATGGTATGTTTCCAATTTTCTTTTTTCTTCTGAACAATGCAAGTTCCTATTTTCCTCCGTTTTCCTAATTTCAAGTAGACCGGAGGTAGATGTCTGCCATGGTCAATGTTTATAAAGATTACCACTGCTGAGGTATTTATTCACAAAATGCTGGAGTAACTCAGCAGGTGCTCCAGCATTTTGTGAATAAATGCCTTTGATTTGTACCAGCATCTGCAGTTATTTTCTTTTACCAGGAGAATATCCCCACTGTATGGTGGAGGATTTGGATATCTTGAATCAACAACACCAAAGCTTAGGAAGATGGTTTGAGGGTGTGACCAAAGAGCTTGCTGAGGATATAGTAGGATCTTTATTTCACAAAATGCTGGAGTAACTCAGCAGGTCAGGCAGCATCTCAGGAGAGAAGGAATGGGTGACGTTTCGGGTCGAGACCCTTCTTCAGACTGAAGAAACGTCACCCATTCCTTCTCTCCTGAGATGCTGCCTGACCTGCTGAGTTACTCCAGCATTTTGTGAAATAAATACCTTCGATTTGTACCAGCATCTGCAGTTATTTTCTTACATACAGTAGGATGTAGTTTTCTTCAATTCCAGTCCCAAATGACAGCAAATGCTGGAATTTGCAGCATAAAAAATCAACTCTCGCAGGAACTAGGGCAGAGTTCACAGATGCTGCTTGACCCACCAAGTTCCTCTAACGGCCTGTTTGTTTTATGGTGATCTAATTAGAATCAGAATTACCTTTATTGTCATCCAAAAAACAAGTCTTTTGGGCGAGATTTCGTCACCCACAGTCCAACAGTAAGAGCTATAAAATAAGCAAATTACACAACCACAAACCAACACAAAAAAAAAAAAAAGAAGCATCCAGTCCCCTCCTCACTGGGATGGAAGGCCAGAATGTCTTTTTTCTTCCCCTGCCGTCTTCTCCCGCGGTCAGGTTGTTGTAGTTGCCACGTTCCAGGCCGCGCCGGACGGTGAAAGGTCCGCAGTGGGCCGACCCAAGCCCCGCGACCCGGGGCGGGCGAAGACGCTGCCGCTGCACGTCGGGGCGGTCGTGGCTCCCGACATTGAAGCCCCCGCCGGGCAGAGAAAAATCCCGCGGCCTATTCCAGGCCGCGCCGGACGGTGAAATGTCCAATCCCTCCAGGTTGGGCGGGGTGACCTGGTGTGAAAATAAAATGAGTGTCAATGACATGTATTTCAGTAGGTGTAATATTTTTTGAATCAAGGTATTGCTTTAGTTTAGTTTAGAGATGTAGCACAGAAACGGGCACTTCGGCCCACCGAGTCCGCGTCGACCAGCGATCCCCGCACATTAACACCATCCTGCGCACACTAGGGACTATTTTACTTTTATGCCAAGCCAATTAACCTGCAAACCTGAACGTCTTTGGCGTGTGGGAGGGAACCAAAGGCCTCCGAGAAAACCCACGCAGTCACGAGAAGAACGTGCAAACTCCACACACGGCACCCATAGTCAGGATCAAACCCGGGTCTCTGACGCTGAAAGTGCTGTGTCAGCAACTCTGCTGCTGTGCCTTCCCGCAGGGATTGTTCTTGTAAACCGTGCGTCACAGTGACACGTCTGTGGGAGCAGAGGAAATCAACTGTTGAAATGTGACGTCGCAGGCAGATGGGGTGGTGAAGGAAGCTTTCAGCATGTTGGAGCACGAGACAGGCAGCTGGTTTTGTTACAGATACCTACGAGAGAGAAGCAAGTGTTACCGAACGTCTAAATCCATTGGGGTGGAACACTCTCCAAGACAGACGTAAAGCCCACCGTTTGACCTGTTTTTACAAAATGTTAAATGGTCAGCTCGACATAGATTACCACATCTACACCAAACCCAAACCTATCAGTAGACGAGGGCATTCGATTCAATTTGAGATACCAGCTACCAATAGACAATAGGTGCAGGAGGAGGCCATTCGGCCCTTCGAGCCAGCACCGCCATTCAATGTGATCATGGCTGATCATTCTCAATCAGTACCCCGTTCCTGCCTTCTCCCCATACCCCCTGACTCCGCTATCCTTAAGAGCTCTATCTAGCTCTCTCTTGAATGCATTCAGAGAATTGGCCTCCACTGCCTTGTGAGGCAGAGAATTCCACAGATTCACAACTCTCTGACTGAAAAAGTTTTTCCTCATCTCAGTTCTAAATGGCCTACCCCTTATTCTTAAACTGTGGCCCCTTGTTCTGGACTCCCCCAACATTGGGAACATGTTTCCTGCCTCTAACGTGTTCAACCCCTTAATAATCTTATACGTTTCGTCTTATACCAAGACAGATGTGTACAGCAATTCATTCTTCCCTTGCACAATAGTCTTCACCCTACTATAGTTACTCAACCAGAGGCAACTAAATTAAGGCAGCTCTTCTTCTCCAAGAAGCCCTTCGTGCTTAAGTCCATACTCCGCCACCTCCAGTTTAAATTCCATTTGGAATATTTTGGAGGACCAAGAACTGGAGATTATGGAATCGCAAGCAAAACACTAAAGTGCTAGAGTAACTCAGAGGGTCAGGCGCCATTTCTGGAGGACATGAATAAGTGACGTTTTGTGTGGGGACCTTTCAGATTGATTTGGAGCAGTGGGGAGAGAGCTGGAAAAGACATGGGAGCATGATAAAGCCTGGCAAGTAACAGGTGGGCACAGACGAGCGAGGCAGGTTTCATGTGGGACATCATGTTACAATTGTACAAGAGTGTCGCTTGGGATATTACATTCAGTTTTGATCACTGGTATAGAAAATATGCCACTCAGCTGGAGAAGAGTGCAGATAAGATTTACAAAGATTTATCAGGACTTGAAGACCTGAGGTACAGGGAGATCTTGGACAAGCAGGAGGCTGAGGAGTGATCTTGAAGAGTTGTTTAAAATCATGAGAGGAATAGATAGGGCGAATGCAGTCTTTTCCCCAGGATAGGTGAAATGAGATATAGAAAGCATAGCTTTAAGATTAGAGGGGGAAGACTTAATAGGAACCTGAAGGGCAACATTGACAGTAGGTGTGTGGAACGAGCTGCCAGAGAAGGTGATTGGGACGGGTACAATAATATTTAAGACATTTGGACAGGAAGATGGAACGATCTGGGCCAAACCTGGGCAAATGGGACTCGCTTAGATGGGGCATCTTGGTTGGTATGGATGAGGTGTTCCAGAGGGCCTGTTTCAGTGCTGTGACTCTCGGTGACAAAAGATCAATATTTGTGTTTTCTTAAAATCCTTAATTTCACGTTGATAATTTTCAAAGAAATTGTTAGATATTTTCAGGAAGCGGAATTCTCAATTTTTTAATTAAAAAAAAAATGTTTTGCTATTAATAGGAAGACCTCGACCTTTGTCAATGCCAGTTGGGAGGAACTGGATGGGAGGAGTCGACGTTTGCCCAAGGCCCCGAGTTCAAGGAAGGCAAGGTTTGTCAGAAGCTATGCAAATCCTTCACCCATTCACGTGTTTACATATTCAGAGTTTTCAAATTAATTTGTGCTTTGGCGCTCAATTCATAGAGTCAAAGAGTGATGCAGCGTGAAAATTCCCTCCTGGGATACATAAAGTTCTATCGTTTCGTAAGACAAGCCCTTCGGCCCAACTTGCCCGCACCGGCCAACATGTCCCAGCTACACTAGTCCCACCTGTCCCCATTTTGTCCATATACCTCCAAACCTGTCCTGTCCATGTACCTGTCTAACTGTTTCTTATAGTCCCTGCCTTAACTACCTCCTCTGGCGGCTTGTTCCATACACCCACCACCCTTTGTGTGAAAAAGTTACCCCTCAGATTCCTATGACATCTTTTCCCCTTCACCTTAAACCTATGTCCTCTGGTCCTCGATTCACCTACTCTGGGCAAGAGACTTTGTGAATCTACCCGACCTATTCCTCTCATGATTTTGTACACCTCTATAAGATCACTGTTCATCCTAGTGCGCCCCAAGAACTAAAGTTCAGCCCTACTCAACCTCTCCTGAGAGGTCAGACCCTCTAGTCCTGGCAACGTCCTCGTTAATCTTCTCCGTACGCCTTCCAGCTTGAATTCTGCTAAATTTCTTTGTATTATTGGATTTTAGTGTGGTACATTTATTCAGGATGCTTTTCTCTTCATATTGTGCTCTATCCCAATCGTTTCAACAAACAGAGAGATCAGATCTTCCAGACAATGACAAAGGAACGTTTCTTGCACTTTTCCCCCCATGGGATTTCTGTGGGCTTTTGCAATGGGACCTTTGTTCGCCAAATGTGCACACACAGGTCAAGCAACCGTGCATCTGATTAAGCAATCAGTGAGGAACCTCTGATCAACAATGTACAGTTTGTACTAGAAATGGCCACTTGTTTTATTGTGATCTGTGTCAGAAACAAAATGTATGAAAACAAATAAGGAGAAAGAGATTGACTTTGGAGACCAATAATAGTCTTGTAATGTACATTTTGTCATGAACTATCAAAAGATGGATTATGCTTGCTGTTAATTTCAAATGGGCATGCTTACAGTCAGTTATTCCATGTGCTGATTTTACATTAACAACTACAAAAGGCTTCTATACTTTGTAATTCATACCATTACTGACTGGATAGCGCGCAGCAAGAAATATTCTCTGTACCTCAGTACACGTGACAATAAACTAAACTGTAATTTCAACTTCCCTTAATTTCCTGTCTCTAAAGAGATTTTCTTTTCTCTTTCAGATGAGGACTGCTTCTATAGGTACTTCAGCAATGATAGAATTCCACCGATTAAGGAAGATTATGTTGCCCCGCCGATTTCTGGACCAATGGCTGGCATGTACTCTGGGCGAGCTAGGAATGGGAAAGATTCTGTTAGCCCTGAACATCCCACAAGAATGACATTCCCTGTCCAGCAAGATGGGCCCAAGCAAACCTGCAGTTCACCAAGAAAAAACTCACCAGAACTCCCGTCACCGGTCAGTTGGATTACAAGATTTAAACTGTTAAGTCAGTGAACGTTTTCCCCCTGGAGTCGTTTCAAATTGGGCCGGAGGGCAGCACACTAAGCTACACGTTTCATGTAAAAATACAGAAAGATATAGAAGTACTTTATGTAATTTTGCATTAAAACCAAAAATTCATTTGAATGGTGCCTTATACTATGCAAAGGGTTGAAAATGCAGCCTAGTTTTCTCCATTTGTTCCAAGTTTAAACCACCCAGTCATATAGATAGTAAGATAGAACAAATACTTTGTACATCTCGGTACCTTAAGCAAGGTTTGTAAGTGTATTTGAGTACAGAAAAGAGTCATTAAGCAGCGTAATGTCATGGAAAGGCTTTGTGTCAAAACTAAATTAGGTTCAGAGTAAGGATTGCAATGGGTTAATGGTACTTTATGGATGTATATACATTCTTGAAGGTGAAATTTAAGAAGTGCTTGTTCTGCAGATTGTCAACTGGACAAAAGAGGTGTGCGCGGGGAATTTTAAAGTGGATTTTGATGTAATTCGCTGGTCAAGCAACCGGTTTTCTGTATTTTGTTGCATTCATGGGACCCATGCCCATTTAACTGCCTTTCTGAGGTTGGATGTGTCTGTGGAAAGTGACTTTTCAGCCTTGCACACACACACGCGCGCACACACACACACACACAGACACACCAAGGAGAGTTGGGGTCTTGGTGATGTGGTGGAGACCAGAAGTCGATGCTGCTGTTCTTAAAACCAACACGAAAGCCCAATATCCTTTTGTTCGGAGCCCAACCAGTAATGAGGATGTAACCCTCCAGAGATGACATTTTGCTTGAATCCAAAAGTTCATCACTAAAGATGCGTACATATTTGTGTCACTTGACATTGTTTGGTAAATTGCAGCTAAAACCAAATAACCTATTTAAAAACTGGCGTAAAGGATAGGAATTACGCAACAATAAATCTCTTCGACAATCAGGACTCGAGATCTGACATCAATACTGAGTGTTATATCATGGTTTCAAAGCCTGCTGTGTTGGTTGAGTATTAATCTATCAAATTTCGAGATGTTTCAGCAGAACTAGTCTATCAGAACATATAGTTCCTAGCGGCACGGTGGCGCAGCGGTAGAGTTGCTGCCTTACAGCGAATGCAGCGCCTGAGACTCGGGTTCGATCCTGACTACGGGCGCCGTCTGTACGGAGTTTGTACGTTCTCCCCGTGACCTGCGTGGGTTTTCTCCGAGATCTTCGGTTTCCTCCCACACTCCAAAGACGTGCAGGTTTGCAGGTTAATTGGCTTGGCAAATGTAAACGTTGTCCCTAGTGGGTGTAGGATAGTGTTAATGTGCGGGGATCGCTGGGCGGCACGGACCCGGTGGGCCAAAGGGTCTGTTTAAGTCTAAATAAATCTAAAATCTGCTCAACCTTTAATTTCCATAGAATGATACAGCATGGAAACAGGCTGCCCACTGTAGTTCCTTCGGCCCAACTTGCCCACACCGACCACCTTGTCCCAGCTACACTAGTCCCACCTGTAGTAATCAGCGTTCCCCACAGATGGTATTTGTTTTGAGGCCATCTTCGTTGGGTAGATTGGGTATTCCGGCCTGTGCAGATATGATCATGACCTTATTGATTGTGCAAGGAAATTACACAATCAAAATAGCCAGCAACTAAAATAGACAATAGACAATAGGTGCAGGAGGAGGCCATTCGGCCCTTCGAGCCAGCACCGCCATTCAATGTGATCATGGCTGATCATTCTCAATCAGTACCCCGTTCCTGCCTTCTCCCCATACCCCCTGACTCCGCTATCCTCAAGAACTCTATCTAGCTCTCTCTTGAATGCATTCAGAGAATTGGCCTCCACTGCCTTCTGAGGCAGAGAATTCCACAGATTCACAACTCTCTGACTGAAAAGGTTTTTCCTCATCTCCGTTCTAACTGGCCTACCCCTTATTCTTAAAATGTGGCCCCTTGTTCTGGACTCCCCAACATTGGGAACATGTTTCCTGCCTCTAACGTGTCCAACCCCTTAATAATCTTATACGTTTCGATAAGATCTCCTCTCATCTTTCTAAATTCCAGTGTATACAAGCCTAGTCGCTCCAGTCTTTCAACATATGACAGTCCCGCCATTCCGGGAATTAACCTAGTAAACCTACGCTGCACGCCCTCAATAGCAAGAATATCCTTCCTCAAATTTGGAGACCCAAACTGCACACAGTACTCCAGGTGTGGTCTCACTAGGGCCCTGTACAACTGCAGAAGGTCCCCTTTGCTCCTGTACTCAACTCCTCTTGTTATGAAGGCCAACATTCCATTGGCTTTCTTCACTGCCTGCTGTACCTGCATGCTTCCTTTCAGTGACTGATGCACTAGGACACCCAGATCTCGTTGTGCGTCCCCTTTTCCTAACTTGACACCATTCAGATAATACTCTGCCTTCCTATTCTTACCACCAAAGTGCAGGAAGCCGTTGGTACCAATGCGGAGAGTCGCACCACTGCAACTCAGAACGTGCAGTACAACTAAAGCTACTAACGACTACATTAGAATCTTACTATGCAACTGTATGGGCCGCACATGGGCAGGCGGGACTAGAATAGATGGGGGCATCTTAGTTGGCATGGGCAACTTGGGCCAAGGTGCCTGTTCCTACACTCTGCAACTCTACAACTTACCAGAATGACAAGCAATTTTGTTACATGCGTTTTGAGGTATTTTGGAATATTTTTATTCCACTTTTCTCCCACCTTTCGGTCAGTCTTTTTTTTTGTGCTGGAAATATATTTGATAATCCCAACATAGTTGCAGTTTTTATTTCTTTTTTAAACTGCTTTGATTTTCCTTATCTTATTTCAAACAAATGCGTTTTGAAACTATTCTCTGGGTTTGTGCATTTGAATGGTGCCTTCTCTGGGTTTGAAATGATTTTCCTTTTGGAGTCGGCTTTTCTATTTCCCCTTCTGTTGTTATCCATATTTCAGCAGATGCTGTACTGTTTTTAATTTGCTGAGTTGCCTTTCATGTCTACGTGGAGCTGCAGTCATCCTGTCTTCGGTAGGTTTTGTAGACAACTATTACTTGGATGTGTGAACCTAGGGCATTATAAATTATGTGATGGACCATTTTTTTTCTTCCCCCCTTTGGATAAAGGTACCTGAAGAGTTTTGATCACAGAAATTCCATATCCAAATTTCAATTCCTCTGAAGGTTATTGAATGTCCTGAGTTGTGATTATTGACTGCTCATTGCCACCTCTTCAAGATAACAATCAAAATATTGCTCTGGAAAGACTATGTTTTATGATACCTGATTATTTAAGGCATATTTTATTTAAAATGTTAGCTTCTCTCCATTATAACAAATGTAATAAACATTGTAATGTAAAATTCTAACACAGCTACTTCGTTAATCGAGTAGTTAAAGTGTATAAATGCCAAAAACAAAAATGTAAGCCATTTGTCACTACCAAAGATGTTTGCTAACTATATTGAACTTGTTGTCTAATGAAGCGTGTGGGTTTAGAAGTACCAGCTTAGCAACTGTCTCCACACATCCCACTGCAATGATTATGCAAAGTATTGAAAAGAAGCATTTGTTAATTTGTATCTTTAAAGGCTGTGTGGACATCTAGAATGATGGCAAGCTTAAAGAATTAAGTTTGAAAATTCATTTACGATACTCGGGTTAAAAACAAACTGTTAGAGGAACTCAGCAGGTCAGTCAGCATCTGTCCCGACCCAATACATTGTCCATTTCCTTCCACAGATGCTGCCTGACCTGCTGAGGTCCTCCAGCACTTTTTTTTCCTGCCACAGTAGGAAAATAACTGCAGATGCTGGTACAAATCGAAGGTATCACAAAAAGCTGGAGTAACTCAGCGGGTCAGGCAGCATTTCAGGAGAGAAGGAACTTCAGACAGTTCCTCTGTCCCTCTATTTCCCCTCACCCTCCCCAGTTCTCCCACTAGTCTTCCTGTCTCCGACTACATCCTATCTTTGTCCCGCCCCCTCCCCTGACGTCAGTCTGAAGAAGGGTCTCGACCCGAAACGTCACCCATTCCTTCTCTCCCGAGATGCTGCCTGACCCGCTGAGTTACTCCAGCATTTTGTGTCTACCTTTGACTTGAACCAGCATCTGCAGTTATTTTCCAAGACACCTGGAGTACTGGATTCATCAGATTTGCAACTCTTCTGACATGAATAGAGTATTTAATTATATGAAATATGATTTAAGGTTCTGAGTTTTTACTGGTATTAATGTACAGTATTCAAAAGTTCTAATTTGACTATCATTGTATAAGCATTGTAGATCATTGATAGAAACACTGAGTCCATTATATCCCCATTTGTTTAAATTGGCATAATTTGCACAGGAAAGATATACCAGTATTTTTATGCAGATTGTCTGGTTGTCTACTGTTTATTTTAAATAAACTTCTCAAACGTTTTTAGACAGGAGAGTTTATTAGTGCTACTCGGGGAGTTGATATCTATGAACATTTTTTTAATCTAGAAAAAAAGTTTACTGTGTTTAGTATTTGAAAATTTATGTCAAAAAAACAAATTTCATTGTAAATAACTGCATCATGACTGCCTTACCTTTGTTCAAAGCGTGTTGAAACAAAGTACAACTAATTAAAAGTACAGTTTTTTTCACAAACATATTTATTGTGTCTGTTACTGAAGATACTAAGGTATTTGTAAGTATTTTTTGATTCTGAAAACACGCCACTCGCCTGCGGTCTGCAGTATCAAGTTTCGTTATATTTTAAAAGTAATTCAATTTATAAACTTTAATAAATGCGCTCCCACTTGCGTAGCGGGGAGAGGGCTGCCGGGCACGGCGGCGGCGGCGCGCGTACGCAGCAGCGCCGGGAGGACCGACCGGCGCCCGTCCCAGCGTGCCCCGCGCCTGACCTTCCTCTCATGGTGCAGCGCGGCAGCAGAGTGAAGGTCAAAGAAGATGGCCGCCGGCAGGACGAACACGGGGCAGTGCATCACGGGCGCTCTCCTGCTAATGGCCGCCCGGGGTCGGGGTGAGTGGCGCCCTTTCCTCTCGCCCCCCTCGCCCGCCCCCGGGGGAGACTGCCCGGCCGCCACAGCCTCGGATATACCCTGGGATCTTGCTGTGCGCTTTTGGAGTGGGGGAGGGGAGGAGGCTAGACCAATGCAGGAGAGGTTTGGACCCCACGGGTCGTCTAGTATATATATATATATATTTATATATATATATACTAGACGACCCGTTTAATATAAATAAAATTGCGGGTTTGGCTTATTTGAGTGGTTATAACATGTGACGATGAGAGTAATTCTTTCAATCTCCTCGTGTTGGGGAAGGAGGACAACAGCAACAAAGTGCTTTCAGAATGGCCCCTGGTAGTGTAATGGACAGCACGCTGGCCTAACGGTAGAGACCCGGGTTCCATCCCGACCACGGGAGCTGTCTGTACAGAGATTATTCATTCTCCCCGTGACCGTATGGGTTTTCTCCCAAGATCCCGCCCAAGGGCGTCACGGTGGCGCAGCGAATGCAGCGTCGGAGGCTCAGGTTCAATCCTGACTACGGGTGCCGTCTGTACGGAGTTTGTACGTTCTCCCCGTGACCTGCCTGGGTTTTCTCCGAGATCTTCGGTTTCCTCCCACACTCCAAAGACGTACAGGTATGTAGGTTAATTGGCTGGGCAAATGTAAAAAATTGTCCCTAGTGTTAATGTGTTAGTGTTAGTGTTAATGTGCGGGGATCGCTGGGCGGCGTGGACTCGGTGGGCTGTAGGGCCTGTTTCCGTACTGTATCTCTAAACTGAACTAATATCCTGGCTTTTACCACTGCTTGCATTCTCCCTTGTCTCAAACTCAGCTGCTCTTAAACCAATAGTCTTAATTATTTTTCAACTTTCTTTTTAAATCACCTGACAAAACCACCTAAACTCTTAATTAAAACAAAGGCCTAACTAGAAAAAAAAATCTAGATTATAACCTCCCTTCCAAGGAGCCCTTGCTGCATTAAAATAGAGTCTGTGGATCCTTGCCCTGGTATGCAATTAGAGAAGCCACATGTAGGGTGGATCGACAGCAGGCGATCTCCTGCTTGACTGTCTGCAGCCCTTGAGATGAAGGAAGAACCATCCGATCCTGATCAATCTCGGCCATGCTTTGAGAACCTCGAGCCTATAGATGAGTCCTAGATTGATACAGTGTGGAAACAGGCCCTTCGGCCCACACCAGTCAACAATGTCCCAGCTACCCTAGTCCCACTTGCCTGCGCTTGGTCCATATCCCTCCAAACCTGTCCAACTGTTACTTAAGTGATGGGATAGTCCCTGCCTCAACTACCTCCTCCGGCAGCTTGTTCCATACACCCACCACCCTCTGTGTGGAAAAGTTACCCCTCGGATTCCTATTAAATCTTTTCCCCTTCACCTTGAACCTATGTCTTCTGGTCCTCGATTCCCCTACTCTGGGTAAAAGACCTGATCTATTCTTCTCATGATTTTGTACACCTCTATAAGATCTCCCCTCATCCTCCTATGCTCTGTGAGATAGAGCCCCAGCCTACTCAACCTCTCCCTATAACTCACACCCTCTAGTCCTGGCAACATCCTCGTAAATCTTTTCTGAACCCTTTCACGCCTATGCACAGTCTCGACCCGAAACGTCGCCCAGTCTCTCCAGAGACCGTGCCTGAGTTACTCCAGCTTTTTGTGTCTATCTACAGAAATCAATACTCAGTGCAATGGATAAACCGTATTATGAAGCAATTTACTTTGACAATTTCCATTTTGTATTAGACAATCCTATGTGCTTTGAGATGTTTTGCTAGGTTTTAATTGGTTCTCTTCAGAGTAAATGTGGAGAATAAAACATTTTTAGCAAAATGTACTTTTTACTTTTTTGCATTTCATTCATTTATTTGTTCCCATGTCTCTCTACATCACCGTCTCTCGTTTCCCTCTCCTCTGACTAGTCTGAAGAAGGGTCTCGACCCGAAACGTCACCCATTCCTTCTCTCCAGAGACGCTGCCTGTCCCGCTGAGTTACTCCAGCATTTTGTGTCCATTTTCAGTAACTTGATGGCTCACTAATCTCTGTCTGAACTGATCAAAAGCGGGGTGTTGCAGTGGCCTCTGCTGGCATTTCGGAGAACTTCAAGCATTTTTGAATAAAAAGTGATGTTGAGTTTAGAGATCTAGACACAAAAAGCTGGAATAACTCGGCGGGACAGGCAGAATCTCGGGAGAAGACACAAAAAGTTGGAGTAACTCAGCGGGGACAGGCAGCATCGCTGGAGAGCATGGAAAGAGGCCCTTCTGCCCACCCAGTCCATGCTGACCATCACTCACCCATTCACACCAGTTTTGTGTCATCCCATCTTCTCATCCATTATCCACAAAATGGGGGCAATTTTTACAGATTAACCTACAAACGTGCACATCTTTTGAATGTGGGTGAAAGCTAGAGTGCCCAGAGAAGACCCATGTGGACACAGAGAACGTACAAACCCCACACAGAGAGCACCCAGGGTCATGATTGAACCCTGGTCTCTCGTGCTGTAGGGCAGCAGCTTGACCAGCTACTCCTAGGGCCCTAGTGAGACCGCACCTGGAGTACTGTGTGCAGTTTTGGTCTCCAAATTTGAGGACGGATATTCTTGCTATTGAGGGCGGGCAGCGAAGGTTTACTAGGTTAATTCCCGGAATGGCAGGACTGTCATATATTGAAAGACTGGAACGACTAGGCTTGAACACACTGGAATTTAGAAGGATGAGAGGAGATCTTATCGAAACATACAAGATTATTAAGGGGTTGGACACGTTAGAGGCAGGAAACATGTTCCCAATGTTGGAGGAGTCCAGAACCAGGGGCCACAGTTTGAGAATAAGGGGTAGGCCATTTAGAACGGAGATGAGGAAAAACCTTTTCAGTCAGAGAGTTGTAAATCTGTGGAATTCTCTGCCTCAGAAGGCAGTGGAGGCCAATTCTCAGAATGCATTCAAGAGAGAGCTAGATAGAGCTCTTAAGGATAGCGGAGTCAGGGGGTATGTGGAGAAGGCAGGAACGGGGTACTGATTGAATCTTAACAAATATTATGATCACATTGAATGGCGGTGCTGGCTCGAAGGGCCGAACGGCCTCCTCCTGCACCTATTGTCTATTGTCCACTGTGATGATCTTGAAACATGGAGAATCCCTGCAAGGCTCAACAGAGTCCACACAGTGGGGATGTTTCTCTACAATGGGGATGCTGGAGCCAGGGTCAAAGTTTCAAAGGAGTAAGCCATTTAAAATTGAGATGAGGAGAAATTTTGACACTTGGATTGGTGAATCTTTAAAATGGTCTCTTCTGTGGAGGCTTAGTTTAGTTTAGAGATACACCAAGGAAACAGACAGTCCACACCGATCAGCGATCCCCGCACATTAACGCTGCCTTGCACACACGAGCGACAATTTACACTTGCCCCAAGCCAATTAACCGACAAACTTGTACGTCTTTGGAGTGTGGGAGGAAACTGAAGATCACGGGGAAAACCCACGCAGGTCACGGGGAGAACGTGCATGTAAACGCCAAACAGACAGCACCCCTTGTCCGGATCGACTCTCTGGCACTGACAATAGACAATAGGTGCAGGAGGAGGCCATTCGGCCCTTCGAGCCAGCACCGCCATTCAATGTGATCATGGCAATTGGATTGGGCATTTGCATTTTTTTGCAGAATCTTAACAAATATTATGGAAGGACAAAGGAGGAAAGGATCTTTGAAATGTCCACACGTTCCCTTTCCTCGGCCACTGCCTGACCAGTAAGTGTATTCTGCATTTACTATTTTCATTTCAGCTTTCCAGCATTTGCAGCTTTTTGATTTCCATTTAACGTCGTTATGAAATTTTATGCTTGACTGTCCGAGACAACGTTCATTATGACCAGGTGGTGTTTCGAGTAGTTTTTGTCATGGACCCCATTGGAATTGGCT
This sequence comes from Rhinoraja longicauda, assembly GCF_053455715.1. Classification (NCBI taxonomy): domain Eukaryota; kingdom Metazoa; phylum Chordata; class Chondrichthyes; order Rajiformes; family Arhynchobatidae; genus Rhinoraja; species Rhinoraja longicauda. The sequence goes on along the minus strand of NC_135961.1, from coordinate 5,013,891 downwards.
TATTCACAAAATGCTGGAGTAACTCAGCAGGTCAGGCAGCATCTCGGGAGAGAAGGAATGGGTGACGTTTCGGGTCGAGACCCTTCTTCAGACTGATGAAGGGTCTCGACCCGAAATGTCACCCATTCCTTCTCTCCCGAGATGCTGCCTGTCCTGCTGAGTTACTCCAGCATTTTGTGAATAAATCGATTTGTACCAGCATCTGCAGTTATTTTCTTATACCCATTGGAATAGGCGTTAGCTCCTACCTTCCTGATCAACCTTGCCAGAGAGGGTTGGTTGACACAAAGTGCTGGAGTAACTCAGCGGGTCAGGCAGCATCTCTGGAGAGAAGGAAAGGGTGACGTTTCGGGTCGAGACCCTGATGTCAGGGGAGGGGTCGGGACAAGGAAAGGATGTAGTAGGAGACAGGAAGACTAGTGGAATAACTGGGAAGGGGGAGGAGAAAGAGAAGGACAGAGGAACTATCTGAAGTTAGAGAAGTCAATGTTCATACCGCTGGGGTGTGAACTGCCCAAGCGAAATACGAGGTGCTGTTCCTCCAATTTGCTCGGGGCTTGCCAGAGGGTCGGGCCTTTTCCCACCTTGGCATGGAGGTTCCGCAGGAGGATCAGTCAGTCTCCTCTGAGAAATGGACTAAGAATTTATCAGGACGCACCACAGCTTGGTTTGGGAACAGCTCCATCCAAGACCGCAAGAAATTGATGCCAATTGTGGACGTAGCCCAGACCATCACACAAACCAACCTCCCTTTGACTTCTCCAACTTTAGATAGTTCCTCTGTCCCTCTCTTCTCCTCCCCCTTCCCAGTTCTCCCTCTATCTTCCTGTCTCCACCTATATCCTTCCTTTGTCCCGCCCCCCTGACATCAGTCTGAAGAAGGGTCTCGACCCGAAACGTCACCCATCTCTCCTGAGATGCTGCCTGACCTGCTGAGTTACTCCAGCATTTTGTGAATAAATACCTTCGATTTGTACCAGCATCTGCAGTTATTTTCTTACACTCCCTTCCACTGACTCCATTTATACCTCACGCTGCCTCGGCAAGGCCAGCAGCATAATCAAGGACATGTCACACCCTGGCCACTCCCTCTTCTCCCCTCTCCCATCAGGCAAAAGGTGTAGAAGTGTGAAAACGCACACAGTGCCCTCCATAATGTTTGGGACAAAGACCCATCATTTATTTATTTGCCTCTGTACTCCACAATTTGAGATTTGTAATAGAAAAAAAATCACATGTGGTTAAAGTGCACATTGTCAGATTTTAATAAAGGCCATTTTTATACATTTTGGTTTCACCATGTAGAAATTACAGCAGTGTTTATACATAGTCCCCCCATTTCAGGGCACCATAATGTTTGGGACACAGCAATGTCATGTAAATGAAAGTAGTCATGTTTAGTATTTTGTTGCATATCCTTTGCATCCAATGACTGCTTGAAGTCTGCGATTCATGGACATCACCAGTTGCTGGGTGTCTTCTCTGGTGATGCTCTGCCAGGCCTGTATTGCAGCCATCTTTAGCTTGTGCTTGTTTTGGGGGCTAGTCCCCTTCAGTTTTCTCTTCAGCATATAAAAGGCATGCTCAATTGGGTTCAGATCGGGTGATTGACTTGGCCACTCAAGAATTGACCATTTTTGAGCTTTGATAAACTCCTTTGTTGCTTTAGCAGTATGTTTGGGATCATTGTCTTCTTGTAGAATGAACCGCCGGCCAATGAGTTTTGAGGCATTAGTTTGAATTTGAGCAGATAGGATGTGTCTATACACCTCAGAATTCATTATGCTACTACCATCAGCAGTTGTATCATCAATGAAGATAAGTGAGCCAGTACCTTCAGCAGCCATACATGTCCAGGCCATAACACCCCCACCACCGTGTTTCACAGATGAGGTGGTATGCTTTGGTTCTTGGGCAGTTCCTTCTCTCCCCCATACTTTGCTCTTGCCATCACTCTGATATAAGTTAATCTTCACCTCATCTGTACACAAGACCTTTTCCCAGAACAGTGGTTGCTTGTTTAAGTACTTCTTGGCAAACTGTAACCTGGCCATCCTATTTTTGCAGCTAACCAGTGGTTTGCATCTTGCAGTGTAGCCTCTGTATTTCTGTTCATGAAGTCTTCTGCGGACAGTGGTCATTGACAAATCCACACCTGACTCCTGGAGAGCGTTTCTGATCTGTTGGACAGGTGTTTGGGATTTTTCTTTATTATAGAGAAAATTCTTCTGTTATCAGCTGTGGAGGTCTTCCTTGGTCTGCCAGTCCCTTTGTGATTAGTAAGCTCACCTGTGCTCTCTTTCTTCTTTATGATGTTCCAAACAGTTGCGTTTGGTAAGCCTAAGGTTTGGCTGATGTCTCTAACAGTTTCATTCTTGTTTCTCAGTCTCATAATGGCTTCTTTGACTTTCATTGGCACAACTTTGGTGCAAAGGTGATGGAAAGACTTGGGGAAAGATTTGGTGCTGAGAGCTCTCTTATACCTGCATGAAGGGGGCAATAAAACACACTGAGCAATTACAAACACCTGTACAATTCATGCCCGTACAGTACTCGGAAGTAGAAGAGACTGGCACATTGGTTGAAAGACATCACGCTATGTGTAGAAAAGCTACTGGTTAAGTGAGCTCTCGAACAGCTTTGGGGCTGTAGAGAGCATCCTGTCCGGCAACATTACAGTCTGGTTTGGGAACAGCTCTGCCCAGGACAGGAAGGCCCTGCAGAGAGTAGTGCGTTCGGCAGAACGCACCATGGGAACTACACTCATCCCCCTGCAGGACCTATACATCAGGAGGTGTAGATCCAGAGCAAGCAAGATCATGAGGGACCCTTGCCACCCCAGTAACGGACTGTTCCAGATCAGGCAAACGCCTCCGCTGTCACGCTATGAAAACGGAGAGGATGAGACGGAGCTTCTTCCCACAGGCCATCAGGACTGTTAACTTTTATAACCCCAGAGACTAAATTTTTGTCGACACTAATAGTAACTTATTAACTTTATTTATATGCTGTAACTGTAATTCTTTTTGTGCACAACCCGCAGGCATTGCCACTTTCATTTCACTGCACATCGTGTATGTGTATGTGTATGTGACAAATAAATTTGACTTGACTTGACTTCTAAACTCGGGCACAGGTTTCAGACTTAGTAAACTGGAAACACCATAGAGGGGAAATGCAAACTATTTCCGGTTAATGACCTTTCGTTGGAGTTGACACCAGTCAGAATTAAGCAGATTGTCAGAAACAGAGAAAGTAACATAAAACATAAAGTGAAAAAAGATAAAGTGCATGTCAGCGAGAAACACCTATAGACTAAAAGAACCACAGCCAAAACGGTATCGCACGATAGCGCAACAATTTTAGCCCCACCTTACTCACCGTCATCACTTTAATGGTAAAGCAAGTAGTTTTATTGTAATCGGTTATATTTTTTAAGTTATTCACATTTTAAAGTTTAAATCTATCTCCTAGGGAGGGAGGAGGGAGGGGGAGGGAAGGAGGGGGGAGGGAAGGAGGGGGGAGGAGGGTGGATAAGGGGGTTTGGGGGGGGATGGAGTGGGGGAAGTGGGGAGGGGGAGGGGATGGAGAGAGGGGGGAGGGGGGGAGGAGAGGGGGCTGCACCAATGCAGGAGAGGTTTGGACCCAACGGGTCCACTTGGTCTAGTAACATATAAAGTGCATGTCAGAGAGAAAAGTAACAGAAATGTGCAGGGCCAAGGAGGGTGGATATTAGACTGGCGCGTGCACACACGTACGTTGCCAAGAGTCCCTGACCCTTCCCTCCCTCCAGCCCGCTTCTCCCCTCCTTGGTCCTCCTCCCAGTTATACTCCAGTTGCCCAAGCCCATTGCATACCAGACCCCATCACCAGCCTCTGACCCCCGTCTGCACACTTTGTTTAGTTTAGAGATCACAGCATGGAACCGTGGCCCTTCGGCCCATCCAGTCCATGCTGACCATCAGTCACCCATTCGCACTAGTTCTATGTCATCCCATTTTCTCAAACATTTTCCACACAGCGGGGGCAATTTTTACCGAGACCAATTAACCGACAAACCTGCACGTCTTTGGGATGTGGGTGTAAGCTAGCGTGCGCAGAGAAGACCCGTGTTCTGATCCCCAATTTGATCTGCACACTCATCCCTGCTGTGTTCAATAAATCACCAGATTCCGACAACAGAGTTTGATTCGCTAAGTAATTTATTGCACGACTAAGTAAGGCACATACACCCGTGTATCCCCCGAATATCCCGAGTACACAGCAGGATGTTCCTGTTCTCGATCACCTGGCACCGTTCGTGACATAGTCCAAGGCTGGGGCTCTCTCTGCCAAAAGGGCGCCCCACACCATCCTCTATGGCATTCCGTATCAGAGCAGGCCCTGCCCCGAGCCAACCATAAGCCCCCCTTGTCTGTTTCAACGTTTCTACCAACGGCAGGGGTGATCCACCCAACTATTGCTGTTGTGTTTTGTTCACCAACGCTATGCTTTCCCATAGAATGGCCTGAGAAACGGTACGCTGGTGTGAGGAAGACCTTCTCGGGCACTGTAAGTTCCCACGCATGGACAGGTGCAGAAAAAGATCTCCCACTCGTCTGGGAAAGGGAGTGTTTTTAATCTTGTTTTTGAGGGGCTATGGAATGCATGGCTGCTAATTTAGCTGACAACTTCATTTTACATTTTAGCTGAAATTGTCTCGCACTTCAATCCCTCCAGAATATCCTCGCACTACAATCCCTCCAGAATATCCTCGCACTACAATCCCTCCAGAATACCCTCTAACTACAATCCCTCCAGAATACCCTCGTACCACAATCCCTCCAGAATATCTTCATACTACAATCCATCCAGAATATCCTCATACTACAATCCCTCCAGAATACCCTCGCACTACAATCCCTCCAGAATATCCTCATACTACAATCCCTCCAGAATACCTTCGCACTACAATCCCTCCAGAATACCCTCGTACCACAATCCCTCCAGAATACCCTCGTACCACAATCCCTCCAGAATACCCTCGCACTACAATCCCTCCAGAATACCTTTGCACTACAATCCCTCAAGAATAACAATAACTATCAGGCTACAATGCAACGTACTGAACCTTCAATCTGAAATGGGATTTGACGTCCATTTTGTGGAGTGCAAGTTTTAGGCTTTTTCAGAACATCAGCAAATTCAGGATGGGTTTTCTGCAAATGAGTTTGCTTGATTTTTGTTTTTGATGAACGGCCATTGACTTGAAACGTTTACGGCCTCTCTCTAAAGTTGACCTGCTGAGTAATTCCAGGGTTTTTTTTTCAGATTTGTAATGGAACAAAATGTCTGGGGAAAGAGATGGGGAAATAGGAGCTTCCTCTTATTCGAAACGTATAAGATTATTAAGGGGTTGGACACGTTAGAGGCAGGGAACATGTTCCCAATGTTGGGGGAGTCCAGAACCAGGGGCCACAGTTTAAGAATAAGGGATAGGCCATTTAGAACGGAGATGAGGAAAAACCTTTTCAGTCAGAGAGTTGTAAATCTGTGGAATTCTCTGCCTCAGAAGGCAGTGGAGGCCAAGTCTCTGAATGCACTCAAGAGAGAGCTAGATAGAGCTCTTGAGGATAGCGGAGTCAGGGGGTATGGGGAGAAGGCAGGAACGGGGTACTGATTGAGAATGATCAGCCATAATCACATTGGATGGCGGTGCTGGCGCGAAGGGCCGAATGGCCTCCTCCTGCACCTATTGTCTATTGTCTATTTGCATCTCTCCATGTTAAATTTTCCCTTGCCAGTCTAATATCCACCTGCTTTGGCCCTGCAAATTACTGTTACTTTTCACTCTGTCATGCACTTAATCTTTCATGATTCCCTACTTTCTCTGTTTCTGACAATCTGCTTAATTCTGACCAGCGCCAATTCTGATGAAAGGCCATTAGCCTGAAATATTGAGCCTTTCCCGTCTGTGGTGTTTCTAGTTTAGTATGTCTGGAACCTGTACCTGAGTTTAGAAAGCTGTGTTGGAGCTCGCTAAACAAGTAGCTTTTCCACGCCCAGTGTGATGTCTTTCATAGAAACATAGAAAATAGGTGCAGGAGTAGGCCATTCAGCCTTCGAGCCAGCACCGCCATTCAAGATGATCATGTCTGATAATCTAAAATCAGTACCCCATTCCTGCTTTCTCCCCATATCCCTTGATTTCTTTAGCCCTGACAGCTAAATCTAACTCTCTCTTGATAGCATCCCATGATGCTTTAGACAATAGACAATAGGTGCAGGAGGAGGCCATTCGGCCCTTCGATCCAGCACCACCATTCAATGTGATCATGGCTGATCATTCTCAATCAGTACCCCGTTCCTGCCTTCTCCCCATACCCCCTGACTCCACTATCCTTAAGAGCTCTATCTAGCTCTCTCTTGAACGCATTCAGAGAATTGGCCTCCACTGCCTTCTGAGGCAGAGAATTCCACAGATTCACAACTCTCTGACTGAAAAAGTTTTTCCTCATCTCAGTTCTAAATGGCCTACCCCTTATTCTTAAACTGTGGCCCCTTGTTCTGGACTCCCCCAACATTGGGAACATGTTTCCTGCCTCTAACGTGTCCAACCCCTTAATAATCTTATACGTTTCGATAAGATCCCCTCTCATCCTTCTAAATTCCAGTGCATACAAGCCTAGTCGCTCCAGTCTTTCAACATATGACAGTCCCGCCATTCCGGGAATTAACCTAGTAAACATACGCTGCACGCCCTCAATAGCAAGAATATCCTTCCTCAAATTTGGAACTTTGACCAGACCCTTCTATTTCTGAAGATGGACACGAAACACTGGAGTAACTCATCAGGACAGGCAGCATCTCTGGAGAGTTTCACAAGCTTTGTGTCGTGACATAAGGATGTTGACTTTTGGAGTCAACATATTATCAGACCCATTTCCCCATTACTCGTTTTCCTTTCCTTCAAGACAGATTAATGGCATCCATTATAATGGGACATTTTATGTTCACAAGGAATAAGAACGTTGATTTTGCTCTTTTTTTTAATCATACGTACCAGACTTGCGAAGGTCTGGCCCAGAATGGGTGACGTTTCGGGTTAAGACCGCCCACGGTGGCGCAGCGGTAGAGTTGCTGCCTTACAGTGCTTTCATCGCCAGAGACCCGGGTTCAATCCCGACTACGGGCGCCGTCTGTACGGAGTTTGTACGTTCTCCCCGTGATCTGCGTGGGTTTTCTCCGAGATCTTCGCTTTCCTCCCACACTCCAAAGACGTACAGGTTTGTAGGTTAATTGGCTTGGTGTATGTAAAAAAATTGGCGCTAATGTGTGTGGGATAGTATTAATGGGCGAGGGATCGCTGGTCGGTACGGACTCGGTGGGCCGAAGGGCCTGTTTCCGTGCTGTATCTCGAAACTAAACTATATTAAACCCTTCTTCAGACTCCCCTTCTATTTCTGAATGTGGACTATCAGCAGCGTCAAGCCACAAGGGGGAGACAAAATTCTTAAGGGGTTGGACAGGCTAGATGCAGGAAGATTGTTCCCGATGTTGGGGAAGTCCAGAACAAGTGGTCACAGTTTAAGGATAAGGGGGAAGTCTTTTAGGACCGAGATGAGGAAGTTTTTTTTCACACAGAGAGTGGTGAATCTGTGGAATTCTCTGCCACAGAAGGTAGTTGAGGCCAGTTCATTGGCTATATTTAAGAGGGAGTTAGATGTGGCCCTTGTGGCTAAAGGGATCAGGGGGTATGGAGAGAAGGCAGGTACGGGATACTGAGTTGGATGATCAGCCATGATCATATTGAATGGCGGTGCAGGTTCGAAGGGCCGAATGGCCTACTCCTGCACCTATTTTCTATGTTTCTATGAAGCAGGGAAATGTCCAGACAATGGGGTCCTCCACGTTGAGTTTGAATCCCAGAGGTTTCACGTCTTCAGGGCCAATATGAACAAGAACCATCCTGCTGATTGCTACCAGGCAGCCATCCTCGGTTCTGATTCGGACAACCCCAACCTGAACGCCACTCGTTTGAAGCTTTGAAATCAGTACACAAAGTCTCAATCTGAAGAAGGGTCTCGACCCGAAACATCACCCATCCCTTCTCTCCAGAGACGCTGCCCGTACAGTAACACTATCCTACACCCACTAGGGACAATTTTTACATTTACCCAGTCAATTAACCTACAAACCTGTACGTCTTTGGAGTGTGGGAGGAAACCGAAGATCTCGGAGAAAACCCACGCAGGTCACGGGGAGAACGTACAAACTCCGTACAGACGGCGCCCGTAGTCAGGATCGAACCTGAGTCTCCGGCGCTGCATTCGCTGTAAAGCAGCAACTCTACCGCTGCGCCACCGTGCCATCCATGCAGACAGCGTGAGACACTGAATTTCTGCACGTACTGGACCACTTTAGAGGTGGAGAAGGTGCCGATCGGAGGGTAGGCTCTGGGAAGCGCATACCCTGAGGCCCCAGCCCAGCCAATATTAACTGCTTTTAAACATTTCCAGTTGATGTTAAAACTATTCAAATAACTTTGATGAAGGACATCCTTGCTAATGAGGCAGTGCAGCGTAGGCTCACAAGGTTAATCCCCAGGATGGCGGGACTGTCATATGAGGAAAGATTGGGCTTGTATTCACTGGAATTTAGAAGGATGAGAGGGGATCTTATAGAAACATATAAAATTATAAAAGGACTGGACAAGCTAGATGCAGGAAAAATGTTCCCAATGTTGTGGGAGTCCAGAACCAGGGGCCACAGTCTAAGAATAAAGGGGAGGCCATTTAAAGCTGAGGTGAGAAAAACCTTTTTCACCCAGAGAGTTGTGAATTTGTGGAATTCTGTGCCACAGAGGGCAGTGGAGGCCAATTCACTGGATGGATTCAAAAGAGAGTTAGATAGAGCTCTAGGGGGCTAGTGGAATCAAGGGATATGGGGAGAAGGCAGGCATGGGTTACTGATTGTGGATGATCAGCCAAATGGCCTCCTCCTGCATCTATTTTCTATGTTATCTGATATTTTTCAGTGTTAAATTAGAATTACATTGTAGTAATTTAACATGTCACATACTTATTTCAAGCCTCTTGTCTTTTCCCTGCAGAGTCCCATTCAAAAGCTCATCAGCTGCCCCTGATCAAGTCAAGTCAAGTCAAGTCAAGTTTATTTGTCACATACACATACACGATGTGCAGTGAAATGAAAGTGGCAATGCCTGCGGATTGTGCACAAAAAAGAATTACAGTTACAGCATATAAATTAAAGTTAATACAGAGAAGACAAAATTTAGTCCCTGGAGTTATAATAGTTAACAGTCCTGATGGCCTGTGGGAAGAAACTCCGTCTCATCCTCTCTGTTTTCACAGCGTGACAGCGGAGGCGTTTGCCTGACCCTAGCAGCTGCAACAGTCCGTTGCTGGGGTGGTAGGGGTCCCCCATAATGTTGCTGGCTCTGGATCTGCACCTCCTGATGTATAGGTCCTGCAGGGGGACGAGTGTAGTTCCCATGGTGCGTTCTGCCAAACGCACTACTCTCTGCAGGGCCTTCCTGTCCTGGGCAGAGCTGTTCCCAAACTAGACTGTGATGTTGCCGGACAGGATGCTCTCTACAGCCCCAGAGTAGAAGCATTGAAGGATCCTCAGAGAGACTCTGAATTTCCTCAGCTGTCTGAGGTGGTAAAGGCGCTGCCTTGCCTTACCCACCAGTGCGGCAATGTGCATTGCCCATGTCAGATCCTCTGTGATGTGGATATAAAGTGCAGTGCCCGTTGACTCTTGCAGCACAGCGCTGCCTCTAGTCATGATGGTGAATATACAACTGTGGAGCAGGACCTCCCAATGCACAGGCGTTAATCTTGTACAACACTAACTTCCGCTCTTCACTGCCCCTGTGCAGAAGCTAAGACACAAAGTTAAGAGAAGATAGACACAAAATGTTGGAGTAACTCAGCGGGACAGGCAGCATCTCTGGAGAGAAGGAATGGGTGACGATTCGAGGCGAGACCCTTCTTCAGACTCCCTTCAGTCTCGACCCGAAACGTCACCCATTCCTTCTATTCAGAGATGCTGCCTGTCCCGCTGAGTTACACCAGCATTTTGTGTCCATCTTCGCTTTAAACCAGCGCCTGCAGTATCTTCCTACTCAATGTTAGCAGTCACAGGTACTTCCCAAAATGAGGATATTAATCTGTGCTACTATACAAAAAAGGTTTCAATTTTCTACAATCACAATCACGATCACGATGAAACTTTATTAGCCAAGTATGTTTTGCAACATATGAGGAACCTCATTCGCCTTACAGTCATAACAGTAAAAAGCAACAGGACACACAAAATACATTTTACCATGAACATCCACCACAGTGACTCCTCCACATTCCTCACTGTGATGGAAGGTGAAAAAACGTTTAATCTCTTCCCTACTTTGTCCTCCAGCGGTCGGGGGTCTCAGGCCTTCCGTTGACGGGACGATCTTGGCTCCCGTAGCTGGCGGTGGGCCTTCTTCGTCGGGGCCATCAAGCTCCTTCATGGGGGGGAGGGGATCTCAGCTCCCCGCGTCGGCGATCTACCCCAGGTCGGGACCGGTTGAACCTCGTGCAGCTTTTGGAGCTTCCCGACACCGGTCCCAACCCGAGACTGCGAGCTCCTGATGTTAAAGTCCGCAGGCTGCATTGGAGCGTCGATCGCAGGCAAGGGATCACAGGATCCGATGGTAAGTCCACGCCCCCCGCGGGGACTCAAGGTCAGTCCCGAGCAAGGCCGCCAGCTCCACGATGTTAGGCTGCAGAGCGACCGGAGATACGATCCGGAAAACAATCGCATCTCCGGCATGGTAAGAGATTGAAAAAAGGTTTCCCCCGACCCCCTCCCCCACTCCCCACATAAAACAAATCAGAGAACATTAACACAAACTTTTAAAACACACTAAAAATAACAAAAAGAGTTTGGAAAGGACAGACAGACTGTAGGCGAGACGGCCATCGTGCGGCGCCCCCTGGTGGTCTTCATGACAATAGACAATAGGTGCAGGAAGAGGCCATTCGGCCCTTCGAGCCAGCACCGCCATTCAATGTGATCATGGCTGATCATTCTCAATCAGTACCCCGTTCCTGCCTTCTCTCCATACCCCCTGACTCCGCTATCCTTAAGAGCTCTATCTAGCTCTCTCTTGAATGCATTCAGAGAATTGGCCTCCACTGCCTTCTGAGGCAGAGAATTTTGAGTCACAAAATGAGTCACACCTGCTACTTTGTAAATGGTAAAATGCGTTGACAAGAGCATATGTTTGCTCTTTATGGGACAGGCAGCATCTCTGGAGAGAAGGAATGAGTGACGTGTGGAGCGTTTTGTGTTTACCTTCGATTTAAACCAGCATCTGCAGTTCCTTCCTACACATATGTTTGCTCCCTGTTCTAGTTACTGACTTTTAGTGGCATTGGCTTTGGGGTTTAAAAGTTTAGCATTCGCTGATGAGTATTTCTCCTCTGAATTTGCCGAGGAGAAAGACAGTAGGACAGAGGATAATGGAGCAGTCACTGGAAGTGTCTTTAGAGCAGTCAGGGTTACTGCCGAAGAAGTACTAAAGGTACTGTTGTGTATGAAGGTAGACAAGTCTCCAAGGCCTGATCAGATATATCCGAGGACATTACGGGAAACTAGAGAGGAAATTGCGGGAGTCCTACTTGAAATTTACATAGAAACATAGAAACATAGAAAATAGGTGCAGGAGTAGGCCATTCGGCCCTTCGAGCCTGCACCGCCATTCAATATGATCATGGCTGATCATCCAGCTCAGTAACCTGTACCTGCCTTCTCTCCATACCCCCTGATCCCTTTAGCCACAAGGGCCGCATCTAACTCCCTCTTAAATATAGCCAATGAACTGGCCTCAACTACCTTCTGTGGCAGAGAATTCCACAGACTCACCACTCTCTGTGTGTTGAAATGTTTTCTCATCTCGGTCCTAAAAGACTTCCCCCTTATCCTTAAGCTGTGACCCCTGGTTCTGGACTCCCCCAACATCGGGAACAATCTTCCCGCATCTAGCCTCTCCAACCCCTTAAGAATTTTATATGTTTCTATAAGATCCCCCTTCAGTCTTCTAAATTCCAGCGAGTACAAGCCCAGTCTATCCAGTCTTTCTTCATATGAAAGTCCCGCCATCCCAGGGATCAATCTGGTGAACCTTCCCGGTACTCCCTCTAAGGCAAGAACGTCTTTCCTCAGGTTAGGAGACCAAAACTGCACACAATACTCCAGGTGCGATCTCACCAAGGCCCTGTACAACTGCAGCAGAACCTCCCTGCTCCTAAACTCAAATCCTCTTGCTATGAATGCCAACATACCATTCGCTTTCTTCACTGCCTGCTGCACCTGCATGCTTGCTTTCAATGACTGGTGCACCATGACACCCAGGTCACGTTGCATCTCCCCTTCTCCTAATCGTTCACCATTCAGGTAATACTCTGCTTTCCTGTTCTTGCCGCCAAAGTGGATAAAATGGATAAAATTTATAAAATGGACAAAATGGCGGCGCTGCCATAGCAACTGCGGCTTACTTGCGGTCCATTTGTTTTTGTGTTTTGTTGTTTTTTTGTGTCTTAATTGTAGTTGTGATGTGGTGTTTTTGTGTTTGTGTACTATGTGTATATGTGGGGGGGAGGGGGGGAACTGTAAAATTGTAAATATGTGTCCCTTCCGAACGGAGACCCGACCTTTGTTTTCTGGGTGTTGTCTCCGTTCCTGCTGCGGCCTACCATCGGCCCAACTCCTGGAGCTAGCGGCCTCCAGGGCTCTGGTTCGCTGAGCCCGTGGATCGGACTTACCATCAGCGGAGCCGGCCGTCTTTGGAGGCTGCGGGAGCGGCTGCGACTCGCCTTAGGCTCGGGCCGCGTGGATGCCGACATCGGGAACTCCGGCAGCAGCAGCGTGTTCGCCCGCCCCGGATCGCGGGGCTTGGGTCGCGGATATTTCACCGTCCGGCGCGGCCTAAAATAGGCCGCGGGATTTTTCTCTGCTGGGCGGGGGCTTCAATGTCGGGAGCCACGACCGCCCCGACATGCAGCAACAGCGGCAGCGTGTTCGCCCGCCCCGGATCGCGGGGCTTGGGTCGGCCCGCTGCGGACCGTCCGGCGCGGCCTGGAACTACAACAGCCTGACCGTGGGAGAAGACGGCAGGGGAAGGGAAAATACATTGTGGGCTTCCATCACAGTGAGGAGAGGACTGGAGGAGACTCACTGTGATGGATGTTTCGTTTTTGTGTGTTTTTGGGGTTGTGTAATTTGCCTATTTTAATGCTTTATTGTGTAATCTGCCTATTTTAGTGCTTTTATTGTTGGACTGTGGGTGACTGAATTTCGTCCAAAAATTTTTTTGGGATGACAAATAAAGCTATCTTGAATCTTGAATCTTGATAACCTCACATTTATCCACATTATATTGCATCTGCCATGCATTTGCCCACTCGCCTAATCTATCCAAGTCACTCTGCAGCCTCCTAGCATCCTCCTCGCAGCTAACACTGCCACCCAGCTTCGTGTCATCCGCAAACTTAGAGATGTTGCATTCAATTCCCTCGTCCAAATCATTAATATACACTGTAAATAACTGGGGTCCCAGCACTGAGCCTTGCGGTACCCCACTAGTCACTGCCTGCCATTCCGAAAAGGACCCGTTTATTCCTACTCTTTGCTTCCTGTCCGCAACCAATTTTCTATCCACCTCAACACTGAACCCTCAATACCGTGTGCTTTAAGTTTGTTCACCAATCTCCTATGTGGGACCTTGTCGAAGGCCTTCTGAAAGTCCAGATATAACACATCGACTGGTTCTCCCTTATCCACTCTACTAGTTACATCACTCGAAAAATTCTATAAGATTCGTCAGACATGATTTGCCTTTTGTAAATCCATGCTGACTTTGTCCGATGATTTCACCACTTTCCAAATGTGATGCTATCACATCTTTAATAACTGACTCTAGCATTTTCCCCACTACCGATGTTAGGCTAACTGGTCTATAATTCCCCGTTTTCTCTCTCCCTCCCTTTTTAAAAAGTGGGGTTGCATTAGCTACCCTCCAGTCCTCAGGAACTACTTCAGAATCTAAAGAGTTTTGAAAAATTATCACGAATGCATCCACTATTTCTGAGGCTACTTCCTTAAGCACTCTGGGATGCAGCCTATCTGGCCCTGGGGATTTATCTGCCTTTAATCCATTTAATTTACCTAACACCACTTCCCGTCTAACCTGGATTTCCCTCAGTTCCTTCATCTCATTAGACCCCCGGTCCCCCGCTATTTCCGGCAGACTGTTTATGTCTTCCCTAGTGAAGACAGAACCAAAGCAGTTGTTCAATTGGTCTGCCATCTCCTTGTTCCCTATGATCAATTCACCTGTTTCTGACTGCAAGGGACCTACATTTGTCTTAACTAATCTTTTTCTCTTCACATATCTATAAAAGCCTTTGCAGTCAGTTTTCCCTCATAATCTATTTTCCCTTTCCTAATTAAGCCCTTTGTCCTCCTCTGCTGGACTCTGAATTTCTCCCAGTCCTCTGGTATGCTACTTTTTCTGGCTAATCTGTATGCTTCATCTTTTGTTTTAATACTATCCTTGATTTCCCTTGTTAGCCACGGATGCACTACCTTTCCTGGTTTGTTCTTTTGCCAAACTGGGATGAACACTTGTTGTGGTTCATCCATGCGACCTTTAAATGCCTTCCATTGCATGTCCACCGTCAACCCTTTCAGCATCAATCGCCAGCCTATCTTGGACAATTCACGCCTCATACCCTCAAAGTTACCTTTCTTTAAGTTCAGAACACTTGTTTCTGTATTGACTTTGTCACTCTCCATCCTAATGAAGAACTCCACCATATTATGATCACTCTTGCCCAAGGGGCCTCGCACAACAAGACTGCTAACTAACCCTTCCTCATTACTCAATACCCAGTCTAGAATGGCATGTTCTCTCGTTGGTTCCTCGACATGTTGGTTTAGAAAACCATCTCTCAAACATTCCAAGAAATCCTCTTCCTCAGCACCCCTGCCAGTTTGGTTCACCCAATCTATATGTAGATTGAAGTCACCCATTATAACTGCTGCACCTTTAGTGCATGCATTTCTAATTTCCTGCTTGATGCCATCCCCAACCTCACTACTGCTGTTAGGTGGCCTGTACACAACTCCCACTAGCGTTTTCTGCCCCTTAGTGTTTCGCAGCTCTACCCATATCGATTCCACAACCTCCAAGCTAATGTCCTTCCTTTCCACTGCGTTAATCTCCTCTCTAACCAGTAACGCTACCCCACCTCCTTTTCCTTTCTGTCTATCCCGCCTGAATATAGAATATCCCTGGATGTTGAGCTCCCAGCCTTGGTCACCCTGGAGCCATGTCTCCGTAATCCCAACTATATCATAATCATTAATAACTATCTCCACATTTAATTCATCCACCTTATTCCGAATACTCCTTGCATTGAGACACAAAGCCTGAAGGCTTGTTTTTATAACACTCTTGCCCCTTATATAATTATGTTGCAAAGTGGTCCTTTTTGATTTTTGCCCTGGATTTTTCTGCCTGCCACTTTTACTTTTCACCTTGTTACCTATTGTTTCTACCCTCACTTTATACCCCTCTGTCTCTCTGCCCTTGTTCCCATCCCCCTGCCATATTAGTTTAAATCCTCCCCGACAGCACGAGTTGTTCTTAAATACAGGAGAGGTGCTGGAAGACTGGAGGGTGGCAAATGTTGTGCCTCTTTTCAAGAAGGGCTGCAGGAAAAATGCTGGGAACTATAGGCCGGTGAGCTTAACATCTGTAATTGGTAAGTTGCTGGAGAGTATTCTGAGGGATTGGTTGTACAGACATTTGGATGGGCAGTGGCTGATTTGGGACAGTCAGCATGGTTTTGTACGTGGGAGGTCGTGTCTCACAAATCTGATTGATTTTTTTGAAGACGTGACCAAAAAGGTCAATGAGGGCAGAGCTGTAGATGTTGTGTACATGGACTTCAGTAAGGCCTTCGATAAGGTTCCGCATGGTAGGTTGCTCTGGAAGGTTAGATCGCATGGGATCCAAGGAGAGATAGCTGAATGGATAGCAAATTGGCTTCATGGAAGGAAGCAGAGGGCGATGGAAGAAGGTTGCTTCTCGGACTGGAGGCCTGTGACTAGTGGTGTGCCTCAGGGCTCGATGCTGGGTCCGTTACTGTTTGTCATCTACATCAATGATTTGGATGAGAACGAGAACATGCAGGGCAAGATTAGCAAGTTTGCTGATGATACAAAAGTGGGTGGTTTTGCAGATAGTGAAGATGGTTGTGAAAGATTGCAGCAGGATCTGGATCGATTGGCCAGGTGGGCTGAGGATTGGTTGATGGAATTTAATACAGAGAAGTGTGAGGTGTTGCATTTTGGGGCATTGAACAAGGGCGGGACCTACACAGTGAATGGTAGGCCTCTGGGTAGTGTTGTAGAGCAGAGGGATCTAGGAGTGCAGGTGCATGGTTCCTTGAAAGTCGAGTTGCAGGTAGATATGGTGGTCAAAAAGGCTTTTGGCACATTGGCCTTCATCAGTCAGAGTATTGAGTATAGAAGTTGGGAGGTCATGTTGCAGTTGTATAAGACGCTATGGGACAACATTTAGAATATTGTGTTCCGTTCTGGGCACCATGTTATAGGAAAGATATTGTCAAGCTTGAAAGGGTTCAGAAAACATTTACGAGGATGTTGCCAGGACTAGAGACTGTGAGCTATAGGGAGAGGTTGAGTAGGCTGGGTCTCTATTCCATGGAGCGCAGGAGGATGAGGGGAGATCTTATAGAGGTGTAAAAAATCACGAGAGGAATAGATCACAGTCTTTTGCCCCGAGTAGGGGAATCGAGGACCAGTGGACATAGGTTCAAAGTGAAGGGGAAAAGATTTAATAGGAATCCGAGGGGTAACCTTTTCACACAGAGGGTGGTGGGTGTATGGAACAAGCTGCCAGAGGAGGTAGTTGAGGCTGGGACTATCCCATAGTTTAAGAAACAGTTAGACAGGTGCATGGATAGGACAGGTTTGGAGGGATATGGACCAAGCGCCGGCAGGTGGGACTAGTGCAGCTGGGACATTGTTGGCAGGTGTGGGCGAGTTGGGCCAAAGGGCCTGTTTCCATGCTGGATCACTCTATGACTCCCATTGGCACTGTGTTGAAACATTCATTTACACACAGTCATGATTTGTCAAATTTCAAAAGTCCCACATTCATTGCTATTATGGACCTCAATTTACCTTGATAGAAATACAGATGATTCTTCTGAGTTCAAGATTCTCTATCATTCGCTGAAAATTGTATTAAAATAAGGAATAACATTAAACCACCACTGGATTCTTTAAGTGCCCCATTTTCACCGTTCCCTGATAAAACAAACTTTTCAGGAGTTTGTTTGAAGTCCCGAGAGGCTTCAAGGACACCAGGACTTGGAGTTTCAGTCCTGGTTACAGTATTAAAAGCGATCTGTCAAGAAGGCACACCAATGTATGAGCCAGGCCCTTTGAAAAACCTCTACAGAAGCATGCTGTCGGATTGTATCGCAGCTTGGCTTGGGAACAGCTCTGCCTGAGACCACAAAAAATGGCACGGTGTTGTGGATGTATCCCAATCCATCACACAGACCAGACTCCCCACCATTGACTCCATCTACACTCAGGAAAAGCAGCCCGCCTAATCAGAGACTTGTCCCAGGTTGGTTCATTGATTCCTTCTCCCTGCCCCAGAGGTTTGACAGCATGCACCACCAGACTTGAGAGCAGCTTCGTCCCCTTGGTTGCTAGGCTTTCGAATGATCCTTCCATAAGCTAGGGTGCGGTCCAATTCACATCTACTCCATTGCTTACATTAAATGTTGGTGCACTACAATGCTGAGAACTATATCCTGCACTCTATCTCCCCCTTTGCATTTATGTACAGCATTATCTGACTTGATAGCAGGCAAAACAAAGCCTTTCATTGTACATCGACACACTTGGCAATAATAAGGCAAAACCTGACGTTTGCCATTTTACCACCAAACTCGAATACAGCATTTTTTACATTGAGATATCTGTACTCCCCCTTCTCTGCCCTTGTAAACATCTCCATAATGCTAATAAACTTCTCAGTTTCTGCCTTTTATTAATATTCATTCATGGACCATGAAAATTGTTCCATTCGTTTTAGTTTCAGCGTGGGGATAGGCCCTTCAGCCCACTGAGTCCGTGCTAACCAGTGATCACCTGTACACTAGTTCTATCCTACACACTTTACAGAAGCCAATCAACCTACAAACCTGCACGTCTTTGGAATGTTGGAGGAAACGGGAGCATCCAGAAAAAACCCACGCAGTCGCAGGGCGAACATGCAAACTCCACAAAGAAAGATAGCCCCCTTAGTCAGGATCGAAATCGGATCTCTGGTACCTTAATACAATACAATACAATACAATATATCTTTATTGTCATTGTACCCAGGGGTACAACGAGATTGGGAATGCGCCTCCCATACGATGCAATAATTTAAGTAATTAACAGCAACCCAACGAAACGAAACAATTGTAACAGTTTTTAGACAGGGTAAAGTGCAAGTTGATCTATGCGTTGTGACCATCCAGCTCAGCAGGACCGGTTCATAGAAGCTATGGCCCTGGGGATGAAGCTGTTCCTGAGTCTGGAGGTGCGGGCGTAGAAGGCCTTGTATCGTCTGCCCGATGGAAGGAGTTCGAACAGACTGTTGCAGGGGTGTGAAGAGTCTTTGTGGATGCTGGTGGCTTTTCTGAGGCATCGTGTGTTGTAGATGCCCTCCAAGACTGGTCGCTGTGTTCCGATGGCCCTCTGAGCTCTATGGACTACCCGCTGTAGAGCTTTCCTTTCTGCCTCCGTGCAGCTGAGATACCACACAGGGATGCCATGCGTTAGGATGCTCTCTATGGTGCAGCGGTAGAAGGTCGTCAGCAGCTGTTGGGGTAGACCAGACTTTTTCAGTGTTCTTAAGTAGAACAGTCTTTGTTGTGCCTTCTTGACCAGCGCAGCAATGTTATTGGACCATGTTAGGTCCTCCGAAATGTGAGTGCCCAGAAACTTGAAGCTGGACACTCTCTCCACACTGTCCCCGTTGATAAAGATCGGGGCATAGTTAAGGCAGCAACTCCACCACTCCACCACTGTGCCACCGTGCCACCCTGAATGTAAAGTAAAATCCCCTAAGTCCATCCATCGACGACAATCAAACCAATGGCGACGTTCTCTTCCCAGAAATCGGACCGTGATTACCCTCAACAATTCAGTCTGAAGAAGGGTCTCGACCCGAACCGTCACCCATCCCTTCTCTCCTGAGATGCTGCCTGTCCCGCTGAGTTACTCCAGCATTTTGTGATACCTTTCGATTTGTAGCAGCGTCTGCAGTTATTTTCCTACCCTCAACAATCTTCATTTCCGTCACGTAGCTGAAACTCTGACTTTGGAAACAAGTGCTCTACTCCAATCTCCGTCACAGCAAGGGAATGGTAGAGAAAATGGGTGGCGCTGTGGTAGAGTTGCTTCCTTACAGCGCCGGAGACTCAGGTTCAATTCTGACTACGGGTGCTGTCTATACGGAGTTTGTACGTTCTCCCCGTGACCTGCGTGGGTTTTCTCCGAGATCTTCGGTTTCCTCCCACGCTCCAAAGACGTACGGGTTTGTAGGTTAATTGGCTTGGTGTAAATATAAATTGTCCCCAGTGTGTGTAGGATAGTGTTAATGTGCGGGGATCGCTGTTTAGCGCGAACTCGGTGGACCGAAGGGCCTGTTTCCACGCTGTATCTCAAAACTAAACTAAATCTTTAAATTGGAGGAAGTGAGAGGAGTCAGAGGAGAAGTGGTTGGGTGTGAGGACAAGTTTTATCAGGTGAGGAGGGTCGTAGTTGATGGAAGTTGATGGGGTTGCTGTTGGAGGAAGAATCTTTAAACCTTTCAGCTTTCCCCTTAAACCTATGTCCTTTGGTTCATGATTTCCCTACGCTGGGTAAAAATTCTGTGCATTCACCCTTTGTATTCCCCTCATGAGCTTATCCATCTCCATAAGATCACCCATCAGCCTCCTGCGCTCCAAGGAATAAAGTCCTAGCCTGCCCAACCTCTCTTTACAGCTCAGGCCCTCGAGTCCTGGCAACATCCACATAAATCTTCTCTGCATTCTTTCCACCTCGATGACCATCCTTCTCATAGCAGGATGACCAGACTGAATATAATTCTCCTAATGTGGTCTCACCAATGTCTTGTACAACTCTAACATAACATCCCAACTTCTATACTCAATACCCTGAATGATGAAGGCCAATGTACTGAAAGCCTTTTCACTGTAACTCCCCTATCTACCTGTACTGCCACTTTCAGGGGACTATGTACCTGTGCTCCTAAATCCCTTTGCTTCCAACATGTGACAAGGTCATAAGGTCATAAAGGATAGGAGTAGAATTAGGCCGTTCGGCCCATCAAGTCTACTCCGCCATTCAATCGTGGCTGATCTCTCTCTCCCTCCTAACCCAATTCTCCTGCCTTCTCCCCATAACCTCTGACACCTGTACGAATCAAGAATCGGTCTATCTCTACCTTAAAAATATCCACTGACTTGGCCTCCATAGCCTGCTGTGACAAAGAATTCCACCACCCTCTGACTAAAGAAATTTCTCCTCATCTCCTTCCGAAAAGAACGTCCTTTAATTCTGAGGCTGTGACCTCTAGTGCTAGACTCTCCCACTAGTGGAAACATTCCTCTCCACATCCGCTCTATCCAAGCCTTTCACTATTCTGTACGTTTCAACGAGGTCCCCCCTCATTGTACAGGCCCTACCATTCACTGTGAAGATCCTGCCCGGGTCTGACTTCCAAAAATGTAGCACCTCACACTGGTCTGCATTGAACTCCATTAGCCATTCCTAAGCCACACATGCCTGGCTGACCAAGAACCTGATAACCAACTCCACCGTCTATAACCCCACCCACTTTAATGACATCAGCGAACTTACTAATCATGTTGTGTACATTCTCATCCAAATTGTTGTTATAAACCACGAACGGCAATGGACCCAGCACCGAACCCTGAGGCACACCAGTATTCACAGGTCTCTCGTCTGATAAACAACCTTCCACCATTTTCCTGTGCAACCTTCCATTATGCTAGTCTTCTAACCAGTCAGCTAGCTCTTGTCCTTTCAGTCTGGAACATAATGATTCCAACAGATTCCCAACAAGAACTTGAGGTAAAGGCTCCAATTATTCCATTTAATCTGTATTCAGCAGCACGATGGGGAGATAGTTTAACCTAAACCTTGCACAGTCCGACAATCTTCCCGAAATAAATATAAAGATTTAAACTACATTTTGGATGAATTCTGGAAAAAGGATACTGGGTAGATTTTGCTGAGGAATTAATTTGAGCAGTGAATCATACTAAGTGTCATGTGGTGCACTGCACTTAAATGCATCACTGTGCTTTGATCGTTGTGCAACAATGCAGGAAATATTGTGAAGCATTCTTGAGCAACCCAATATTGAAATCAAGTAAAAGGCGTGGACACCAGTAAAATAACGCAGAAACCGAATGTGTAGGAAGGAACTAGATTGAGGGGGGATCTTGTAGAAACTTACAAAATTCTTAAGGGGTTGGACAGGCTAGATGCGGGAAGATTGTTCCCGATGTTGGGGAAGTCCAGAACAAGGGGTCACAGTTTAAGGATAAGGATCTTATAGAAAGTTTAAGGATGTTATAGAAACTTACAAAATTCTTAAGGGGTTGGACAGGCTAGATGCAGGAAGATTGTTCCCGATGCTGGGGAAGTCCAGAACAAGGGGTCACAGTTTAAGGATAAGGGGGAAGTCTTTTAGGACCGAGATGAGAAAGTTTTTTTTCACACAGAGAGTGGTGAAACTGTGGAATTCTCTGCCACAGAAGGTAGTTGAGGCCAGTTCATTGGCTATATTTAAGAGGGAGTTAGATGTGGCCCTTGTGGCTAAAGGAATCAGGGGGTATGGAGAGAAGGCAGGTACAGGATACTGAGTTGGATGATCAGCCATGATCATATTGAATGGAGAGAAGGGCCGAATGGCCTACTTCTGCACCTATTGGGTGCACCTACTTCTGCACCACCCCTTAAGAATTTTGTAAGTTTCTATAAGATCCCCCCTCAATCTTCTAAATTCCAGCGAGTACAAGCCGAGTCTATCCAGTCTTTCTTTATATGAAAGTCCTGCCATCCCAGGAATCAATCTGATGAACCTTCTCTGTACTCCCTCTATGGCAAGATTGTCTTTTCTCATATTAGGAGACCAAAACTGCACGCAATACTCCAGGTGTGGTCTCACCAATGCCCTGTACAACTGCAGCAGAACCTCCCTGCTCCTACATCCACCACCCTTTGTGTGAAAAAGTTTCCCCTCAGATTCCTATTAAATCTTTTCCCTTTCACCTTGAACCTATGTCCTCTGGTCCTCAATTCCCTAGACTCTGTGCATTTACCCAACCTATTCCTCTCATGATTTTATACACCTCCATAAGATCATCCCTCATCCTCCTGCGCTCCATGGAATAGAGACCCAGCCTGCTCAACCTCTCCCTATAGCTCACACCCTCTAGTCCTGGCAACATCTTCGTAAATCTTTTCTGAAACCTTTCAAGCTTGACAATATCTTTCCAATAACATGGTGCCCAGAACTGAACACAATATTCTAAATGCGGCCTCACCAACGTCCCATACAACTGCAACATGACCTCCTAACTTTTATACTCAATACTCTGACTGATGAAGGCCAGTTAAATTGGGCTTCTAAAATTCTCACGTGACCATGAGAGCCACCTTATCTGGTCAGGGGGAGGGTGCAAACCCGAAATGTCACCCATTCCTTCTCTCCAGAGATGCTGCCTGTCCCGCTGAGTTACTACAGCATCTTGTGTCTGTCTGGTCAATGTCTGTGAGAGTATGCTGTGTGATAATTGCCCATCATGGTCCTGGTTTAACATCAGTAATTATATTTTAAGTACTAAATTGGTTGTGAAGAGTTTAGGCCAACATGAGGGTGTGAATTGAATGAAAGTCTTTACTCTTAATACCGATAGTAAATTATTGATCTAATTAAGGATTTAAATTGGCTGAAAACTCACTTATCACAATTGTTATGGTGATAAGGTCAGAAGCGACAACTTCTATACTCAATACCCTGAATGATGAAAGCCAAAGAAAGCCTTCTCACTGTAACTCCCCTATCTACCTGTAATGCCACTTTCAGGGAACTATGTACCTGTGCTCCTAAATCCCTTTGCTTCCAACACGTGACAAGGTCATAAGGTCAGAAGCGACAGGAGCAGAATTAGGCCATTCGGCGCATCAAGTCTACTCTGCAATTCAATCGTGGCTGATCTATCTCTCCCACCTAACCCAATTCTCCTGCTTTCTCCCCATAACCTCTGACACCCATACTAATCAAGAATCTATGTATCTCTGCCTTAAAAATATCCACTGACTTGGCCTGCACAGCCTTCTGTGGTAATGAATTCCACAGATTCATCACCCTCTGACTAAAGAAGTTCCTCCTCATCTCCTTCCTAAAGGAACGTCCTTTAATTCTGAGACTGTGACCTCTGGTCCTAGACTCTCCCACTGGTGGAAACATCCTCTCCACATCTCCACATAAGTCAAGGATTTTTAATTTTATTTAGTTTGCAATCCTTGAGAAACTTGATTTTTTTTCTTCAAGTTGAAAACCGCCTTAAAATCTATGCAGTGCTATTTGGGTTTTTTAATGTACAAGAATGGTTTATTGATAAATTAGTATTTCGTTAACGTTTAAAAACAAATGGAAGTGCACTGTGAAAATTTGTTTTGACTGCTTAATGTTGAAGGGCAGTGATGTAGCAGAAATGAGGCCTAGCAGGTTTTAGAATCTGCCAATTTAACACTTATCAAACTAAAAGACCCTCAGTTTATACTGGCACATGTAACTGCTCAGTTATGTGGATGTGTTGTTCCAGAGTCAGTGGATATTTTTAAGGCAGAGATAGATAGATTCTTGATTAGTACGGGTGTCAGGGATTATGGGGAGAAGGCAGGAGAATGGGGTTAGGAGGGAGAGATTGATCAGCCATGGTTGAATGGCGGAGTTGACTTGATGGGCCGAATGGCCTAATTCTGCTCCTATCACTTATGACCTTATGTCATAACCACTGCGACCTTTCCCAGTGCAGTTCTGCCCTCTTCATCTTCACAAATCCCAGACGTGTGTAAAATCCAAGTCTTTTAATACATTCAACAACCATTCCTGGCGACATTAATACTTTGAAGATAGGCACAAAATGCTGGGGTAACTCAATGAGACAGGCAGCATCTCCGGAGAGAAGGAATGGGTGATGTTTCGGGTCGAGATCCTTCTTCAGACTGACGTCAGGGAAGTGGGCGGTACGCAGATAAGGAAGGGTAAGGTGTGACAACAGGACCAAGAGAACGGAGATCAGGGAAAATGTAGAATAGATCATTGTTAACTGGGAGAAGGTAACAACAAAGCAGACATAGATAGAATGTAGTCGGAGACAGTAAGACTGGTCGGAGAACTGGGAAGGGGGAGGGGATGGAGAGAGAGGGAAAGCAAGGGTTACTTGAAGTTAGCGAAGTCAATGTTTATACCGCTGGGGTGTAAGCTGTCCAAGCGAAATATGAGGTGTCATTAATGCTTCGATGAACAATGGGGAAATATGAGCTGCATTTCTCTGTGGCTTTTCATACAACTGGTTTATGTTATTAAACCTGTTGTATGAAAAGCCACAGAGAAATGTTCCCTCCCCCCAACAGGGATGTTTGTAAACGTCTAATGACGAGTGGAAGTTGTTAAGAGGGACCTCCAATTACTGTGCACGTATCACCAGCCAATTGGGGCAACAACGTTTCAAGACTCAAGAGTGTTTTATTGTCATATGTCCCAGATAGAACAATGAAACTCTTACTTGCAGCAGCACAACAGAATATGTAAACATAGTGCACTGTGAACAATAATAATAATAATAATAATAATAATAATAATAATAATAATAATAATAATAATAATAATAATAATAATAATAATAATAATAATAATAATAATAATAATAATAATAATAATAATAATAATAATAATAATAATAATAATAATAATAATAATAATAATTAATACTACTACTAATAATAATAATAATAATAATAATAATAATAATAATAATAATAATAATAATAATAATAATTAATACTACTACTAATAATAATAATAATAATAATAATATTAATAATAATAATAATAATAATCATAATAATCATAATAATCATAATAATCATAATAATCATAATAATAAATAATAAATAATAAATAATAAATAATAAATAATAAATAATAAATAATAAATAATAAATAATAAATAATAAATAATAAATAATAAATAATAAATAATAAAAATAATAATAATAAAAATAATAATAATAATAATAATTATTATTATTATAATAATTAATACTACTACTAATAATAATAAATAATAATAATAATAATAATCATAATAATCATAATAATAATAATAATAAATAATAAATAATAAATAATAAATAATAAATAATAAATAATAAATAATAAATAATAAATAATAAATAATAAAAATAATAATAATAAAAATAATAATAATAATAATAATAATAATAATAATAATAATAATAATAATAATAATAATAATAATAATAATAATAATAATTCATAATAATAATTAATAATAATAACAATAAGTCTATTGTAGTTCGGCGCTTATTTGAGGTTGTAGTGTTTAACAGCCTGATGGCTGTGGGGAAGAAGCTGTTCCTGAACCTGGACCTTACAGTTTTCAGGCTCCTGTACCTTCTTCCCGATGGCAGGGGTGAAGTGAGTGAGTGAGTGGCCAGGGTGGTGTGGGCCTCTGATGATGCTGGCTGCCATTTTGAGGCGTAGACTCCAGTAAGTCCCTTCGATGGTGGGGGAGGTCAGAGCCGATGATGGGGGCCGTGATGCAACCAGCCAATATGCTCGCTACCACACATTGCTTCCCTCTCAGTGTGTATAATGAGAGCCACACCTGCAGAGGCATGGTTCCAGCCAGTCACAGAGCTTCTTTAACACAATCGTAATGGAAGGAAAATTAAGTTCTGCATTTTCAGAACAGATATTTTACACAGGACGGCAGCGAAATAACTTGGTGATTACCGATAGGGAAGTAGTTACTCCGGGACATGTTACTACACGCTCCACAAATTACATCTCTGCACAATACTGAGGTTTTTATTAGCTCTCCACTTCCTGATTTGCAGCAGTGCATCAGAGATAACCACTCAGATTACCACGAGCCACATGGTATGATGCACAATTCCCTTGGTATTAGGAAAGAGAAGTGGCTCAGCGGAGGGCGATCACTAGCAAAGCTGCAGCTGTTTGACCCTGAGCTGTGTAGCGTTCTCGACAACCCGACTCTCTGTGCTGACTGAGTGCGCCCAGATGTGACTTCCCCGTAACCCCCCGGTCTGTCCACCTACGTTAAAAAAAACATGTTCCGTTTTCAGGAAGAACCATTACAGATGAAACTCTACAACCACATCTTCTGGTGAGAGGGAGCCATGTGGAGCATGAAGACCAGGCAACAGTTCGAGGTGAGTGTTAAATTTCACCCCAAAATGGGGTTTAGTGCCAGGGCTACGTGTGGAGGAAGGGACTGTAGATGCTGGTTTACACCAAAGGCAGACACAAAATGCTGGAGTAACTCAGCGGGACAGGCAGCATCTCTGGAGAGAAGGAATGGGTGACGTTTCAGGTTGAGCCTGTCCCCACTGAGTTACTCCAGCATTTTGTGTCTACCTTTAGCCTGAAGGCCAGTTGCACCAAAAACGTTTGGATTCATTGATGTAACTCGCAAGAGGACACCTGTTTTTAAATCCTGGTTTCCTGTGTTTCCAGTTCAATATTTAAAGGAAACTGCAGCAGTCTATGCTCAGAGGCTGTACATGTACTGTTCAGTAAAATCCCAGTATGTTTGCTTATTGTAACTTCTATAATAACTTCTATTATAACTTCCATTCAGATGCTATTCTTGAGTGGGTTCATTTTTCTTCCCACACTAATCTGATACTTTGCACCCCCCACTATCTGCCATCTGATGACGGAGGTGCTGGCTACAATTGCCCAATTATCAATTGATTTAGATTTACAATTTAACACAATGTCTTAATTTCCAAGGTCTATCTGAAGGGCATTAAATAATCAGAGATTACGGTGTGGCAAGAAGGGTGTACATCGCAAAGAGTAAATTGGGCAAGAAAACAATCTTTTTAAAGTGTCTTCCCCTTCAATGACGTGAAAGTCATATTGTATTCAGTTCCCCTTTAACCATAGATTGGCCCAGGAAGCTGGAGTAACTCAGCAGGTCAGGCAGCATCTCTGGAGAGAAGGAATGGGTGACATTTTGGGTCAAGACCCTTCCTCAGACTGAGAGTCAGGGGAAAGGGAAACGAGAGATATAGACGGTGATATGGAGAGATATCATGATGCTAGTATTATAATACTAGTACTGCTATGATACTACTGTAATACAATAATACTAATATTAGATACCTATTCCTATGCTCCAGAGGTGTTGCCTGACCTGCTGAGTTACTCCAGCTTTTTCTATCTCTCTTCGGTTTAAACTAGCATCTGCAGTTCTTTCCTACACATCAGCTTTGACCATGTTTCATTCTTGTGACAGTAACAAGATGGTGCCCATTTTAGTCCTAATAATAATATGTTGTTATTTTCTTGTGAACATATAAGTACATTTGTGAGAATGTGCAGGCCATGGTTGCGTTCTGATTTGGAGACATGTCCTCAACTGTTTTGACTTGTCTTGAAGCCTACTGATCAAATCAATTCAAGTGACCATTATCGGCCTTTACTAATAGGTTTTA
Source organism: Rhinoraja longicauda (assembly GCF_053455715.1). NCBI lineage: Eukaryota > Metazoa > Chordata > Chondrichthyes > Rajiformes > Arhynchobatidae > Rhinoraja > Rhinoraja longicauda. The sequence continues at coordinate 4,985,931 of NC_135961.1, read as the reverse complement.
AGATTTTGTGATTCATGCGTCCTAGTCGACCGGAATATTTTTAAATGGCAAATAATCAATTCATCAAACAGATTATTTTGTCAGATAAAATAATATTGGCCCACTCAGAATGAAAGGCTTGGATAGAGTGGAGAGGATGTTTCCATTAGTGGGAGAGTCTAGGACAAGAAGTCGGAACCTCAGAATTCAAAGACGTTCCTTTAGGAAGATGAGGAGGAATTTCTTTCGTCAGAGGGCGGTGAATCTGTGGTATTCTTTGCCACAGAAGGCCGTGGAGGCCAAGTTAAGGCAGAGATAGATAGATTCTTGATTAGTCCGGGTGTCGGGAGTTATGGGGAGAAAACATGAGAATGGGGATGAGAGAAAGATAGATCAGCCATGATTGAATGGCAGGGTAGACTTAATGGGCTAAATGGCCTAATTCTGCTCCTATCACTTATGTACATGACTCCAAGTCAGACAGGTTTTACAAGGATAAACTCAGTGGATGAAACAAAGTGCAAATACAATATCTCAGGAATTTCACAAAGCCTTTGACAGGAGCAACACTACAAAGAATAAAATGTGAGGTAATGTGATGCAATGAACAGAGATGACTTAAACATAGAATAGTCTGAAGAAAGGGAAGTTGTGCATAGTCAACATACAGCTTGCCTACACCCAATATGTGTTTATTCAAAGATAGACACAAAAAGCTAGCGTAACTCAGCGGGTCAGACAACATCTCTGGAGAAAAGGACCAGGTAACGTTATGGGTCAAGATCCTTCTTCAGGGTTCGAACTTTGTTAGCCAAGTCAGTGGATATTTTTAAGGCAGAGATAGATAGATTCTTGATTAGTACGGACGTCAGAGAAGGTTATGGGGAGAAGGCAGGAGAATGGGGTTTGGAGGGAACGATAGATCAGCCATGATTGAATGGTGGAGTAGACTTGTTGGGGCTGAATGGCCTCATTCTACTCCTATTCCCTATGACCTTTTTCAAATTCTCTCAAAAAAGACTAATAAAAACGTAGCATTTAAAAAAAACATAAATAATACAAAATGAGGGAGAATAGCAAAATATAAAAAAATATTCCAATTGTACAAAACTCAGAGTTTTAGATTTTTTTACATTTAGTGATACAGCGCGGAAACAGGCCCTTCGGCCCACCGAGTCCGCGCCGCCCAGCGATCCCCGCACATTAACACAGTCCTACACACACTAGGGACAATTTTTTTAAACATTTTACCCAGTCAATTAACCTACATACCTGTACGTCTTTGGAGTGTGGGAGGAAACCGAAGACCTCGGAGAAAACCCACGCAGGTCACGGGGAGAATGTACAAACTCCGTACAGACGGCGCCCGTAGTCAGGATCGAACCCGAGTCTCCGGCGCTGCATTCGCTGTAAGGCAGCAACTCTACCGCTGCGCCACCGTGCCGCTTTTTGAGAAGGATAGATTATTCCCACAATGACTCCATTCCACTCTGGTCCAACCACAATGCTCCAAGTTCTCCAAGGCAAGCAGACGTGAACTGAACTAGTGGGCAACTGGTGCTATGTCCAACACCATCAGGAATGGCACTTATCTCACCAATCCCTTCGATATTCCAGGATCATCCAGGAATACAAAGTAATCCCCCATCTTCTTTATTCCAAGTATCTTAGACCTCTCACTTCATCTCCGCCCTCCGTCAATGAGAATTGAGGAGCTCATCACTCATGGAGACCACATCTTCAGCCACTTCTACCATTCTTCCTCTGCTGCGGCAATCCTCTGATGTAACCATCAAGGCCCAGCCAGCCTTCATAGAAACATAGAAACATAGAACATAGGTGCAGGAGTAGGCCATTCGGCCCTTCGAGCCTGCACCGCCATTCAATATGATCATGGCTGATCATCCAACTCAGTATCCCGTACCTGCCTTCTCTCCATACCCCCTGAACCCTTCAGCCACAAGGGCCACATCTAACTCCCTCTTAAATATAGCCAATGAACTGGCCTCAACTACCTTCTGTGGCAGAGAATTCCACAGACTCACCACTCTCTGTGTGAAGAAATGTTTTCTCATCTCAGTCCTAAAAGACTTCCCCCTTATCCTTAAGCTGTGACCCCTGGTTCTGGACTTCCCCAACATCGGGAACAATCTTCCCGCATCTAGCCTCTCCAACCCCTTAAGAATTTTATATGTTTCTATAAGATCCCCCCTCAGTCTTCTAAATTCCAGCGAGTACAAGCCGAGTCTATCCAGTCTTTCTTCATATGAAAGTCCTGCCATCCCAGGGATCAATCTGGTGAACCTTCTCTGTACTCCCTCTAAGGCTAGAATGTCTTTCCTCAGATTAGGAGACCAAAACTGTACACATTCATACCTATAGTGATGGTTTTACACTGAAATGTGCAGACGTCATGACAGAAGACATTTAGCCAGACAAGTTTGTTTGGGCATTTAACTATTCCACACTGACCACATGTATACAACATGTACATGTAATCCACCAACCCTTCCCCACCTCCCCCACTTCCCAATTCTAATAGCTTGCGTGTAATAGACCTGCCACCGAAGGCAATGGAAGCCAATTCACTGGATGTTTTCAAGAGAGAGGTAGATTTGGCCCTAAGGGCTAACGGAATCAAGGGATATGGGGAGAACACGTTAGAGGCAGGAAACATGTTCCCAATTTTTTGGGGATTCCAGAACCAGGGGCTACAGTTTAAGAACAAAGGTTAGGCCATTTAGAACGGAGATGAGGAAAAACGTTTTTCAGTCAGAGAGTTGTGAATCTGTGGAATTCTCTGCCTCAGAAGGCAGTGGAGGCCAATTCTCTGAATGCATTCAAGAGAGAGCTAGATAGAGCTCTTAAGGATAGCGGAGTCAGGGGGTATGGGGAGAAGGCAGGAACGGGGTACTGATTTTGGATGATCAGCCATGATCACATTGAATAGCGGTGCTGGCTCGAAGGGCCGAATGGCCTACTCCTGCACCTATTGACTATGTTTCTATGTCAAAATTAAATCTAATGGGCCACAAGAGGAAAACACTCCAGTGGGTGAACTCACATTTTGCACACAGGCTTTTGTTTGATGGTCAATCGCCCATGACTTCAACATAAGAGATCTTCTGGGCAATGGCCTATGCCTGACCTTCTTCGATTGCTTCATCAATCTTCCTTCAGTCTCTCGTTCAGCAGCTGCGATGTACACTGATGCTTGCACAAAAAGGTTCAGTTACATTCACAGAGATGATGGCGGATGTCAGTCGCACAACATTCAATTCTATTCGCAACTCAGCAAAACAACGCAGCCCGCACCGGCCTGCAGCAACATCTAGGCTACGGTGGCGCAGCGGTAGAGTTGCTGCCTTACAGTGAATGCAGCGCCGGAGACTCAGGTTCGATCCTGACTACGGGCGCCGTCTGTACGGAGTTTCCCCGTGACCTGCGTGGGTTTTCTCCGAGATCTTCGGTTTCCTCCCACACTCCAAAGCCGGACAGGTTTGTAGGTTAATTGGCTTGGTAAATGTAAAAATTGTCCGGTGTGGGTATAGGATAGTGTTAGTGTGCGGGGATCGCTGGTCGGCGCGGGCACGATGGCCCAAATAGGCCTGTTTCCGCGCTGTATCTCTAAACTAAACTAAATTAGGCTATGGTCTGATAAGCGGCAGGTAACATTTGCACCACGCAGGTGGTAGGCAATGATCATCCCCAACATAAGAGAGTCGAACCATCTACCCTCAACGTTCAATGTCATTGTCATCAACCATCAACATATTGTGGATTTGTAAATTGTTAATTTGATTGGACCTGCCACATAAATACTGTGACCTTAATATTAGTCTGGAGGCTTTCACCAACTTCAATGCACGAGTCAGGTGTGTAATAGAATACTTTTCACTGGCCTGGATGAGTGCAGCTCCTCCAAGCAAGGCAAGAAGCCGAATGGCATCTGGGGAACAAAAATACTTGTTTCATTGCCACTAAGTATTCATTCAATCCACGAGCGGGCTGTGGCTGCAGTGTTTACTGGGCTATTCTGGTACCGTCTCCAAACTTGCGATATCTGTGGTATGGCGATAAAGCTGTCCACAGACCCGGGTTCCAGAGAGTCAAGACCGTTTTATTGTCAGATGTCCCAGTTGGAACAATGAACAAACTATGTAAAAATAGTACACTAAAAATATAATTAACGAGAAAAAAAAGTTCGGCCTGTGTATATATTCACATACCCACATATACATATATAATATATACTATATATATTCATATACACATCAATACACACACACACACGCGCGCACACACGCGCGCGCGCGCACACACACACACACACACACACACACACACACACACACTCTCACACACACACACTCTCACACACACACACACACACACACACTTATATATATATATATATAAAAATGCACACACACGTACGTACACATAAAGAAACAAACAATAATAATAGACAATAGACAATAGGTGCAGGAGGAGGCCATTCGGCCCTTCGAGCCAGCACCACCATTCAATGTGATCATGGCTGCTAATTCTCAATCAGTACCCCGTTCCTGCCTTCTCCCCATACCCTCTGACTCCGCTATCCTTAAGAGCTCTATCTAGCTCTCTCTTGAATGCATTCAGAGAATTGGCCTCCACTGCCTTCTGAGGCAGAGAATTCCACAGATTTACAACTCTCTGACTGAAAAAGTTTTTCCTCATCTCCGTTCTAAATGGCCGCGCACGGGCATGATCGTGAGGAGTCTTCAATGAATCGTAGCGGATCTCGGCGCATCACGGAAAATTTTTCCAGATAGAAATTTCTCGTTGACAGCTGGCTTCTCGCCAGGTATCGTAACTTATTGCGGGCGCTGTCTGTCGCACGCTGTCCCCAGGTTTGCTAGGTTGTCGCAGATGCATTTAGAAGCACGTAATATTAAATTAAGAAAAGGCATTTGAAGATACCAGAAGATGGTTTTGTTTAACCAATTTATTTGCCGTCAGGACATTTGACAGGTAGATTGGAGGTGACAGTTTGACGGTCAGGTGAGCGTGGGAATTTCGCGATGTTTCCGAAGACGGTGTAATCTCTTAGCCAGGTGCTAGTTTCACAAAAAAAGTCACTTGTATCGACCTGACTCGGCATTGTCGTGGTCATTGTCGTGGTCATTGTCGTGGTCATTGTCGTGGTCATTGTCGTGGTCATTGTCATGGTCATTGTCGTGGTCATTGTCGTGGTCATTGTCGTGGTCATTGTCGTGGTCATTGTCGTGGTCATTGTCATGGTCATTGTCATGCTCATTGTCGTGGTCATTGTCGTGGTCACTGTCGTGGTCATTGTCATGGTCATTGTCGTGGTCATTGTCGTGGTCATTGTCATGGTCATTGTCGTGGTCATTGTCGTGGTCATTGTCGTGGTCATTGTCATGCTCATTGTCGTAGTCATTGTCGTGGTCACTGTCGTGGTCATTGTCGTTGTCATGGTCATTGTCGTGGTCATTGTTGTGGTCATTGTCGTTGTCATGGTCATTGTCGTGGTCATTGTCGTGGTCATTGTCGTGGTCATTGTCGTGGTCATTGTCGTGGTCATTGTCGTGGTCATTGTCGTTGTCATGGTCATTGTCGTAGGATAAAAGAAATTTTCGGCGATCTGCTAGGACTCTGACAGTCGCCTGCAGTCGCCTAAAAAATCGCGTAACTGGGACAGGCCTTTAACTGTGATAATATTTTCATTTTAGTTTTAGTTTAGTTTAGATATACAGCGCGGAAACAGGTCCTTGCGGCCCACCGGATCCGCGCCGACCAGCGATCCCCCACATTAACACTATCCTATACCCACTGGGGACAATTGTTACATTTACCCAGTCAATTAACCTACAAACCTGCACGTCTTTGGAGTGTGGGAGGAAACTGAAGATCTCGGAGAAAACCCACGCGGGTCACGGGGAGAACGTACAAACTCCGTACAGACAGCACCCGTAGTCGTGATCAAACCCGGGTCTCCGGCGCTGCATTCGCTGTAAGGCAGCAACTCTACCGCTGCGCCACAGTGTATCCGTGTGTAAATGGCCACAACTACTAATATTGCCAGTTTAATTCATCCTCCAACAAAAAAGTCTTCTCATCCCTCTCCTCATTCTTCAATGCCTCTGTCATAGACTCTAGCTCAGAGCATTACCTCCTACTATATACTATATCCTACCACAACCATCTTTAAATTTCCCTTTGCATTCAGTGCTTTGATGGTTGAACACATGGATTATCTTTAATCTGAACCGTCCTACCCAGGGAGCGGTGCTGAACTACTATCTACCTCATTGGTGACCCTTGGCCTATCCTTGATTGGACTTTGCCGGCTTTACCTTGCACTAAACGTTATTCCCTTAGCATGTATCTATAAACTGCAAATGGCTCGATTGTGATCACGTATAGAGAGTTGTGAATCTGTGGAATTCTCTGCCTCAGAAGGCAGTGGAGGCCAATTCTCTGAATGCATTCAAGAGAGAGCTAGATAGAGCTCTTAAGGATAGCGGAGTCAGGGGGTATGGGGAGAAGGCAGGAACGGGGTACTGATTGAGAATGATCAGCCATGATCACATTGAATGGCGGTGCTGGCTCGAAGGGCCAAATGGCCTCCTCCTGCACCTATTGTCTATTGTCTATTGTCTTTCCGCTGACTGGTTCGCACGCAACAAAAGCCTTTCACTATACCTCGGTACACCTGACAATAAACTAGACTGAACTAATCTTTCCTTATAGTTATAGCGTTTGAAATAAAAGGACCTAATCGCGTGGCATCCAGGGAGAGCTATCTGAGTTGATTAGAACAGGTTGTTTGCAGGAAAAGGAATGTGTGGAAAGTGGGATGCGTTTAAGAGAGTGGTAACGAGAGCTCAGGGCATGCATGTTCCTGTTAGGGCAATGGGCATAAGGAAGCTTGGTTGACAAGTGATAATGAGGCTCTGTTCAGTTTTGGTCACCCTACAGGTACATAGAAACATAGAAAATAGGTGCAGGAGGAGGCCATTTGGCCCTTCGAGCCAGCACCGCCATTCACTGTCGAAACGTATAAGATTATTAAGGGGTTGGACACGTTAGAGGCAGGAAACATGTTCCCAATGTTGGGGGAGTCTAGAACAAGGGGCCACAGTTTACGAATAAGGGGTAGGCCATTTAGAACTGAGATGAGGAAAAACTTTTTCAGTCAGAGAGTTGTGAATCTGTGGAATTCTCTGCCTCAGAAGGCAGTGGAGGCCAATTCTCTGAATGCATTCAAGAGAGAGCTAGATAGAGCTCTTAAGGATAGCGGAGTCAGGGGGTATGGGGAGAGGGCAGGAACGGGGTACTGATTGAGAATGATCAGCCATGATCACATTGAATGGCGGTGCTGGCTCGAAGGGCCAAATGGCCTCCTCCTGCACCTATTGTCTATTGTCTATTGTCTATTGTCTATTGTCATGGCTGATCATCCACCATCAGCAACCCGTGCCTGCCTTCTCCCCGTATCCCTTGATTCCGCTAGGCCCTAGAGTTCTATCCAACTCTCTTTTGAATTCATCCAGTGAATTGGCCTCCACTGCCTTCTGTGGCAGAGAATTCCACAAATTCATAACTCTCTGGGTGAAAAGGTTTTTTCTCACCTCAGTTTTAAATGGCCTCCCCTTTATTCTTAGACTGTGGTCTGCACGTTTTGAGATGCTGTCAAGCTGGAAAGAGTGCAGAGAAGGTTTTCAAGGATGTTGCCATGTCTTGAGGTGCCTGAGCTCTAGGGAGAGGTTGAGCAGGCTGGGACTCTATTCCTTGGAGCGCAGGAGGATGCGAGGTGATCTTATAGAGGTGCAAAAGATCACGAGGGGAATACATTGGGTTGACATACAGTCTTTTACCCAGAGTCAGGGAATCCAGTAGAAGAGGACATCGTTTTGGGGTGAGAGGGGAAAGATTTAATAGGAATCTGAGGGGCAGCTTTTTCACACAGAGGGTGGTGGGTGTACGGAATGAGCTGCCAGAGGAGTTAGTTGAGATCGAAACTACAACAACATTCAAAAGACATTTGAACAGATACATGGATAGGAAAGGTTTAGAGGGATATGGGCCAAACGCAGGCAGGTTGAACTAGTATAGATGGGGCACCTTGGTCAGCATGGGCAAGCTGGGCCAAAGGGCCTGTTTCCATGTTGTACGACTCTATGGTTCTAACTGAAGTGGTCTAGCCCGTCAATCCTGTTCTACAGAGCAGTAAGACTGTGCCTAATCTCTACGTACTCTCAATATCTTTGTCCAAGTCTGTTGGCATCGGGGTTGAAATGTACAATTGGCCCAGCATCAAGACTTCTGTTTTGACTGTGCTGGAAGCTGGGCTCTGGGCCACAAGAATGAGCTGCCAATGTTCATAATCCTCAACTTGCTGTGCAAGGTTTTCCACGCCTCTGTGCAAAAGGACAGGAATCGCTGAGTGCTGCAAAAAAAACACCAAGAACTATCCTTGCCATTTGTTTTAGTTTAGTTTAGTTCAGCGCGGAAACAGGCCCCTTCGGCCCACCGGGTCCGCGCCGACCAGCGATTCCCGCACACTAACACTATCCTACACCCACTAGGGACAATTTTTACATTCACCCAGTCAATTAACCTACAAACCTGTACGTCTTTGGAGTGTGGGAGGAAACCGAAGATCTCGGAGAAAACCCACGCAGGTCACAGGGAGAACGTACAAACTCCGCACAGACAGCACCCGTGGTCGGGATCGAACAGCTGGTCTCCGGCACTGCATTCGCTGTAAGGCGGCAACTCTACCGCTGCGCCACCGTGACATTTGTGGTTGAGTACTATAATTTATTATTGTGAATAGCAATAATCCTGAGAAGACAAGGGATGTGGGCAGGTTCAGAAGACTCACCCTCATGTTTGAAATATGTCAATAGCATCTTTTCCCATGAACAATGACGATGTTAGTAGCAGGAAGCAGCAGTTCTAGACTGCAGGAACATCGCATTGCATGTGTACATTACCAGCTTGCAGCTAGAGTTCTGGACAGTTGATCCAGAATCCCATCGCGGAGCTGGGATTATAAATTGAAGTATTTAAAAACTGGAATTAACAAGTGTCACTAAAGCAACCATGAAACAGCTGAATTGTGCTACAAACACGTGGGTAAAATATGATGAGCGTTTGTTGGCACTGGGCCTGTACTGGCTGGAGTTTAGAAGGATGAAGGGGGACCTCATTGAAACTTACCGAATAGTGAAAGGCTTGGATAGAGTGGATGTGGAGAGGATGTTTCCATTAGTTGGAGACTCGAGGACCAGAGGTCACTGCCGCAGAATTAAAGGACGTTCCTTGAGGAAGGAGATGAGGAGGAATTTCTTTAGTCAGAGGGTGGTGAATCTGTGGAATTATTTGCCACAGAAGGCTGTGGAAGCCAAGTCAGTGGGTATTTTTTAGGCAGAGATAGATAGATTCTTGATTAGTGCGGGTGTCAGAGGTTGTGGGGAGAAGGCAGGAGAATGGGGTTAGGAGGGAGAGATAGATCGGCCATGATTGAATGGTGGAGTAGACTTGATGGGCCGAATGGTCTAATTCTGCTCCTATCACTTATGAACTTATGAAACTCTACTAACATTACTCATGTCCACAGGGAATGACATCTGCTGTTCTTATCTGGTTGGGTTCACATGTAATTACAGACGACAGTCACCCAACTCCTTCCCCACCCCCAATTCTTAAATGCCTCCCCAATTTAGATGCAATTAGGAATGGTTAGCAGGAGGGTATTAAAACCAAGGTGGACCAGTGCAAGGATGCAAGAGTGACTGACTGACTGTACTAAATGGGCACAGAGACAAGTGAGGAACGGACATGTGCAGTTGTAGCCAACAGGTAGCCCTTGTAACAGTAAGAGTAAAGACTGGATAGACTGGGCTTGTAGTCACTGGAATTTAGAAGACTGAGGGGGGATCTTATAGAAACATATAAAATTCTTAAGGGGTTGGAGAGGCAAGATGCGGGAAGATTGTTCCCGATGTTGGGGGAGTCCAGAACCAGGGGTCACAGCTTAAGGATAAGGGGGAAGCCTTTTAGGACCGAGATGAGAAAACATTTCTTCACACAGAGAGTGGTGAATCTGTGGAATTCTCTGCCACAGAAGGTAGTTGAGGCCAGTTCATTGGCTATATTTAAGAGGGAGTTAGATGTGGCCCTTTTTGCTAAAGGGATCAGGGGGTATGGAGAGAAGGCAGGTACGGGATACTGAGCTGGATGATCAGCCATGATCATATTCAATGGCGGTGCAGGCTCGAAGGGCCAAATGGCCTACTCCTGCACCTATTTTCTATGTTTCTATGTTTCTAAGAGAACTGAATTCCCCAGACTTAAGTAAGAACCGACCCTCCCCACCCCTTCGTTTGAGGCCCTCTGAGGGGGCGCAGTGAACTGTTTATGTATGTGCTGTTATGTTTGTGTGCCATTGTATGTTCGTTCTTAGTACCTGAACTGATGTGCAGCACTTTGGTCAACGTGGGTTGTTTTTAAATGTGCTATACAAATAAAATTGACTTGACTTGACTTGACTTGACTTCCCAGTGCCCCACTTGGGTGCACACCCATTTCTCTCACTGACCCGCGCATAGCGGTAGAGTTGTTGCCTTGCAGCGCCGGAGACCCGGGTTCGATCCCGACTACGGGTGCTGTCTGTGCGGAGTTTGTACGTTCTCCCCGTGACCTGCGTGGGTTTTCTCCGAGATCTTCGTTTTCCTCCCACACTCCAGAGACGTACAGGTTTGTAGGCTAATTGATTTGGTATAATTGTAAACAGTTCCTAGCGTGTGTCAGGCGGTGGCCCGTGGTAGAGGATGATAGCATGGTTGGGCAGTCCCGTGTCTCGTGGGATAGAGTGTGGCTCACGTGTACGATGCGTGAGCCACACACGTGTGGGCACATGAAGGCCGCTGTGGGGGGGGTTTAGGGTTGCAGCCTTCATCCTGTCTCTGACACTAACCAGTCAGCTTCGGTGATTGTCCTCAAAACTTGGTATTAAACTGCTTGGTATAAATGTAAAATTGTCCCTCGTGTGTGTAGGATAGTGTTAATGTGCGGGGATCGCTGGTCGGCGCGGACTCAGTGGGCCGAAGGGCCCGTTTCCGCGCTGTATCTCTACGCTAAACTAAACAAGACAACTTTGAATTGTCTGAAGAAGGGACTCGACCCGAAACGTCACCTCTTCCTTTTCTCCAGAGATGCCAGAGACCCGGGTTCGATCCCGACCACGGGCGCTGTCTGTACGTAGTCTATATGTTCTCCCCGTGACCTGCGTGGGTTTTCTCCAAGATCTTCGGGTTTCCTCCCACACTCCAAAGACGTGCAGGTTTGTAGGTTAATTGGCGTGGTAGAAGTGGTACAATGATCCCTAATGAGTGTAGGGTGGTGTTAATGTGCGAGGATCGCTGGTGGGTGCGGACTCGGTGGACCGAAGGGCCTGTTTCGGTGCTGTATCTCCAAACTAAATTAAACTAAAGCCGCCCCCTTTGCCTGCCCCCCCCCCCTTAACCTTCACCCCATCCCCTTCCAGCTACATCCCTTCCTCTGGTTTCACATTTCACTCCACATCTCTCCTTGTCTGAAACATTTTTTCTTCTTTTCATCTCCTGCCTTTGTCCACCCAAATACCAATAATAAATGAGATTAAAAATGTTGGCGATTCCATCCGTCATCTTCGGAACGACTCACAATTGCCATTTCGCTCGCATCTTTTCGATCTCGCAGGGAAGCTCGTCGAATCCTCCTTCTGAAACTCTGCCTTTCAGCATCCCTCACCATCTACACTCTTCCCCATTCACAAACCTATGGCTTTGTCTAATTCTTCAGTGACTGATGTTGGAATGACCATAATTGGTCCTTTGACGATAGACAATAGACAATAGGTGCAGGAGGAGGCCACTCGGCCCTTCGAGCCAGCACCGCCATTCAATGTGATCATGGCTGATCATTCTCAATCAGTACCCCGTTCCTGCCTTCTCCCCATACCCCCTGACTCCACTATCCTTAAGAGCTCTATCCAGCTCTCTCTTGAATGCATTCAGAGACTTGGCCTCCATTGCCTTCTGAGGCAGAGAATTCCACAGATTTACAACTCTCTGACTGAAAAAGTTTTTCCTCATCTCCGTTCTAAATGGCCTATCCCTTATTCTTAAACTGTGGCCCCTGGTTCTGGACTCCCCCAACATTGGGAACATGTTTCCTGCCTCTAACGTGTCCAACCCCTTAATAATCTTATTGATCCTGGCAGGTTGTAAGGAAGGAACTGCATTGCAGGACAAGAACCTGGGTTTATGGGGAGAGGGCAGGAGAATGGGGTTAGGAGGGAGAGATAGGTCAGTCATCAAGTCATCGAGTGACACAGTGTGGACACAGGCCCTTCGGCCCAACTCGCCCACACTGGCCAACAATGTCCCAGCTATCCTAGTCCCACTTGCCTGCACTTGGTCCATAATCCTCCAAACCTGTCCTATCCACGTACTTGTCCAACTGTTTCTTAAATGATGGGATAGTCCCAACCTCAACTACCTCCTCTGGCAGCTTGTTCCATACACCCACCACCCTCTGTGTGAAAAAGTTACCCCTCGGATTCCTATTAAATCTTTTCCCCTTCACCTTGCACCCATGTCCTCTGGTCCTCGATTCCCCTACTCTGGGTAAGAAACTCTGTGCATCTACCCGATCTATTCCTCTCATGATTTCGCTTTTTTATTATGGGGTATTGTGCATAGATTGATGATAAAAATAAATTTTAAAATCCATTTTTAAATAAGGCTGTAACGTAACAAAATGTGGAAAAAGTGAAGGGGTCTGAATACTTTCTGAATGCACTGTAGCTTCATCTGAATCAAAATAATATTGATCAAATTCGCAGTCATTTAAGCTGAGTGCTTTCACCTCTTGTGTATGAACGAGTTGAACAGGTACTTTGGTTCTGTCTTCATTATGGAGGACACAAACAATCTCCCAGATGTACTCGGGGACAGAAGATCTAGGGTGATGGAGGAACTGAAGGAAATTCACATTAGTCAGGAAATGGTGTTGAGTAGACTGATGGGACGGAAGGCTGATAAATCCCCAGGGCCTGATGGTCTGCATCCCAGGGTACTTAAGGAAGTGGCTCTAGAAATTGTGGACGCATTGGTGATCATTTTCCAATGTTCTATAGATTCGGGATCAGTTCCTGTGGATTGGAGGGTAGCTAATGTTATTCCACTTTTCAAGAAAGGAGGGAGAGAGAAAACAGGGAACTATAGAGCAGTTAGTCTGACATCGGTGGTGGGGAAGATGCTGGAGTCAATTCTCAAAAATGTAATAACGGTGCATTTGGATAGCAGTAACAGGATCGGTCCAAGTCAACATGGATTTACGAAGGGGAAATCATGCTTGACTAATCTTCTGGAATTTTATGAGGAGGTAACAAGTAAAATGGATAAGAGAGAGCCAGTGGATGTAGTGTATCTGGACTTTCAGAAAGCCTTTAATAAGGTCCCACACAGGAGATTAGTGGGCAAGATTAGAGCACATGGTATTGTGGGTAGGACATTGACATGGATAGAAAATTGGTTGGCAGACAGGAAACAAAGAGTAGGAATTAATGGGTCCCTTTCAGAATGGCAGGCAGTGACTAGTGGGGTTCCGCAAGGCTCGGTGCTGGGACCGCAGCTATTTACAATATACATTAATGACTTAGATGTGAATTGTGAGGAGGATGCTATGAGGATGCAGGGTGACTTGGACAGGTTGTGTGAGTGGGCGGATGCATGGCAGATGCAGTATAATGTGGATAAATGTGAAGTTATCCACTTTGGTGGCAAGAACAGGAAGGCAGATTATTAACTGAATGGTGTCAGGTTAGGAAAAGGGGAAGTGCAATGAGGCCTGGTTGTCCTTGTACATCAGTCACTGAAAGTAAGCATGCGGGTACAACAGACAGTGAAGAAAGCTAATGGCATGTTGGCCTTCATAACGAGAGGATTTGAGTTCGGAGCAAAGAGGTCCTTCTGCAGTTGTACAGGGCCCTGGCGAGACCACACCTGGTGTATTGTATTTGGTCTTCCAATTTAAAGAAGGGCATTCTTGCTATTGAGGGAGTGCAACGTAGATTCACAAGGATAATTCCCAAGATGGCGGGACTGTCATATGATGAAAGAATGGAGCGACTGGGCTTGTATTCACTGAAATTTAGAAGGATGAGAGGTGATCTTATAGAAACGTATAAAGTTATTAATTACAAGCTGGATGCAGGAAACATGTTCCCGATGTTGGGGGAGTCCAGAACCAGGGGCCACTGTTTAAGAATAAGGGGTAGGCCATTTAGAACTGAGATGAGGAAAAACCTTTTCACCCAGAGAGTTGTGAATTTGTGGAATTCTCTGCCTCAGAAGGCAGTGGAGGCCGATACACTGGATGCATTCAATAGGGAGGTAGATAGAGCTCTGAGGGCTAGTGGAATCAAGGGATATGGGGAGAAGGCAGGAACGGGGTACTGATTGTGGATGATCAGCCATGATCACATTGAATGGCGGTGCTGGCTCGAAGGGCCGAATGGCCTACCCCTGCACCTATTTTCTATGTTTCTAAGAGAGACACAAAATGCTGGAGTAACTCAGCAGGACTGGCAACAACACTGGAGAGAAGGAATGGGTGACGATTCGGGTCGAGACCCTTCTTCAGACACGAAACGTCACCCGTTCCTTCTCTCCAGAGATGCCTGTCCTGCTGAGTTACTCCAGCTTTTTGGGTCTATCTTCGGTTTAAAGCAGCATCCGCAGATTTTATCTCCATGTTTATCTGCAGAAGGAGACTCCTAGTTCTTTCTCAACGCCAACGCAATTATGATAATTATTGTTTTTGTCATAGGAGTGGATGGCATTTGTGGATTGTCATTTGGAAAGATGTTTGCTGGTCAGAATTAAAATAGCTCATCGGAACTAGTCATGTATGACGTTTGGGATTGGATTCAAGCAGAAAATGAGTGAGGGACTCAGTGGATCAGGATGCAGCTTTGGAAAGAGAAACAGAGAGGCAATGTTTCATGTTCAGGAGACTTCATCAGACCTGAGAGATAGGGGTAAAGTTGAGTTGAGAAGAAGGTTTCAAGAAGGATGTATCACAAGTGATAGGAGCAGAATTAGGCCATTCGGCCCATCAAGTCTACTCCGCCATTCGACCATGGCTGATCTATCTCTCCCTCCTAACCCCATTCTCCTGCCTTCTCCCCATAACCTCTGACTAATCAAGAATCAATCAATCTGCCTTAAATATATTCACTGACTTGGCTGTGACCTCCAGTCATAGACTCTCCCACTAGTGGAAACATCCTCTCCACATCCACTCTATCCAAACCTTTCACTATTCTGTACGTTTCAATAGACAATAGGTGCAGGAGGAGGCCATTCGGCCCTTTGAGCCAGCACCGCCATTGAATGTGATCATGGCTGATCATTCTCAATCAGTACCCCGTTCCTGCCTTCTCCCCATGACTCCGCTATCCTTAAGAGCTCTATCTAGCTCTCTCTTGAATGCATTCAGAGAATTGGCCTCCACTGCCTTCTGAGGCAGAGAATTCCACAGATTCAATGAGGTCCCCCCTCATTCTTCTAAACTCCAGCGAGTACAGGCCCAGTGCCGACAAACACTCATCATAAGTTAACCTACCCATTCCTGGGATCATTCTTGTAAACCTCCTCTGGACCCTCTCCAGAGCCAGCACACCCTCCCTCAGATATGGTGCCTAAAATTGCTCACAATATTCCAAATGTGGCCCGACCAGCGCCTTATAGAGCCTCAACATTGCTGGATGGGTCAATATCTGGTGGAGTAAGACATAACCTGCCAGGGACAAGGCAGGTTGGGATCCAGGATGGAGGGAGACCAGGTCAAATGGGCCAAGTGGGATAGAGTCATTGAACGATACAGTGTGGAAGCAGATCCTTCGGCCCAACTTGCCCACACTGGCCAACATGTCCCAGGTACACTAGTGTATAGTGTATACTTATAGTTGAGACTTATTTCACAAAATGCTGGAGTAACTCAGCAGGTCAGGCAGCATCTCAGGAGAGAAGGAATGGGTGACGTTTCGGGTCGAGACCCTTCTTCAGACTGATGTCAGAGGGGGCGGGACAAAGGAAGGATATAGGTGGAGACAGGAAGATAGAGGGAGATCTGGGAAGAGGGAGGGGAAGAGAGGGACAGAGGAACTATCTAAAGTTGGAGAAGTCAATGTCCATACCGCTGGGCTGCAAACTGCCCAGTCGAAATATGAGGTGCTGTTCCTCCAATTTCCGGTGGGCCTCACTATGGCACTGGAGGAGGCCCATGACAGAAAGGTCAGAATGGGAGTGGGAGGGGGAGTTGAAGTGCTGAGCCACCGGGAGATCAGGTTGGTTGAGGCGGACTTATAGTTGAGACGGTAATTGCCCTTTGTGGTGCTAACAAAGGCCTCTGACACGTGCCCAGCAGGTCAGGCGAAACTAATGATCAGGGGAAAACTGAACCACCATCACAGAGGGAAAACTTGTAGCAGAAGCGGCCAATTCTCACGTGGACAGGGAAAGTGAGTGACCGTAAAGATGGAGGTTTAGACGTCAAGTCAGTAGGCCGTTATGTGCTCACACTGATCGGGTGAATTGAGAAGCAATTGCATATTCTCATGGCAACCTACATAATTTTTTGGTTTAGTCTAGTTTGGAGATACAGCGCGGAAACAGGCCCTTTAGGCCCACTGGGTCCGCGCCGACCAGCGATCCCCACACATTAACACTATCCTACACACACTAGGGACAATTTAAACATTTACCAAGCCAATTAACCTACAAACCTGTACGTCTTTGGAGTGTCGAAACCGAAGATCTCGGAGGAAACCCACGCGGGTCACAGGGAGAACGTACAAACTCTGTACAGACGGCGCCCGTAGTCGGGATCGAACCCGGTACTCCGGCGCTGCATTCGTTGTAAGGCAGCAACTCTACCGCTGCGCCACCGTGCCGCCTGAAATGTTACGCAGATTTTAAAAAGCAGTTGCACAGGCCGGCCTGGCAGTGGCACAGACTGGCCAAAGGAGGTGAAGTCAAGTGAGGAAATGTGGGGGCAACAATCCCACACCAGGGGAAGGGCGTGGATGATGACCAGAACGAGAAGAACGAGTGGTGGGTGTATGGAACGAGCTGCCGGAGGAGGGAGTTGACGCTGGGACTATCCCAACGTTTAAGAAACAGTTAGACAGGTACATGGATAGGACAGGTTTGGAGGGACATGGACCAAGCGCAGGCAGGTGGGACTAGTGTAGCTGGGACACTGTTGGTCGGTGAGGGCAAGTTGGGCCGAATGTCCTGTTTCCACGCTGTATCACTCTATGACTCTACAACCGAGTGCAGATGCTGGATTAATAGGCCTTTATATAAACTGACCCGAATGTGTGGGTAAGCGATAGATTCTGGCGGAGAGCTGAGTCGGTTTCGAGTGGGAGTTTCAGAGATAGGGGAAGGCACAGCTCCTAGCAAAGTTGTGAAGATCGTGGGCGATGCACAAAAGTTGAAGGGACACATTGTTCTTAAAGGATTGCAGTGCTGGAAGTTGCTCGGAAATAGGTAAGTGATATTGGGGGGGGGGGGGGGGGGGGGAGGCCACAGTGGGATTTTGGTACATGGATGAACATTTAAATTTGACAGACAAGGAGCCTGCACAGAGGCGATCAGGAGAGTTGTTGGCTTAAATTCGTTTCTGAAAGCAATTTTCGTGTGGGAAAGGAAGGACTTGTTGTTTGGCATCTTTTCTGACCTCAGTACACCCTGAAGCACTTTGCAATCAATAGACTACTATTAGTGCCCTATCTACACCAAAACACCATCCTGGAAAGTTTCCAGTCAGGTTTCAGAGCCCACCACAGCACAGAGTCTGCCTTGTTGAAGGTACACAACGACCTGCTTCTCGCCATCGACACCGGCGACTGTGCAATCCTGCTCCTTCTCGACCTCAGCGCAGCGTTCGATACAGTGGACCACACCATCCTTATTGACCGTCTCCGGTACGCGGTTGGCATTGATGGCACTGCCCTGAGCTGGTTCGCTTCCTACCTCAAAGATAGGAGTTTCGCCATCAACATAGGCAGTTATTCCTCTGCTCCAGCTAGCCTCTCCTGCGGAGTTCCACAAGGCTCCATCCTAGGTCCCATTCTCTTCTCTCTATACATGCTCCCCCTTGGCCAAATCATTCAAAGGCACGGCATTTCTTTCCACTGCTATGCCGATGACACTCAGCTTTACCTCCCCCTGAAACCCAACAACCAGTCAAATTTAAACAGCCTCTTACACTGCCTTGAGGACATAAAATGTTGGATGGCACAGAACTTCCTCCAATTAAACGAGAGCAAGTCTGAGGTCATCCTATTCGGCCCCCCCGACTCCATCAAATCGATAACAGGCAGTCTTGGAAGCCTATCCTGCCTAGTCAAACCGCATGTCAAAAACCTCGGCGTGATATTTGACTCTGCATTAAAATTTGACAAGCAAGTCAACGCTGTGGTAAAAGCCAGCTTCTTCCAACTTCGTACCATAGCTAAAATCAAACCTTTCCTCCAATTCGACGACACTGAAAAAATCATTCACGCTTTCATTTCCTCCCGCCTAGACTACTGCAACTCCCTATACACTGGGATCAGCCAATCTTCCCTGTCCCGCCTGTAACTGGTCCAAAACGCCGCAGCGAGACTCCTGACGGGTACCCGTAAAAGGGACCACATCACCCCGATTCTGGCCTCTCTCCACTGGCTCCCTGTACGGTACAGAATCAACTTCAAGCTCCTCCTATTCACGTATAAAGCCCTAAATGGACATCCCCTCCCCTACATCAAAAATCTTCTAACCCACCTCTCTAACTCCAGGTCCCTCAGGTCGGCCGACTTGGGGCTACTCACTATCGCGCGGTCTAGGCTTAAGCTCAGGGGTGACCACGCTTTTGCGGTTGCAGCTCCTAGACTGTGGAACAGCATCCCTCTCCCCATCAGAACTGCCCCCTCCATCGACTCCTTTAAGTCCAGGCTCAAAACCTATTTCTACTCCCTAGCGTTTGAGGCTCATTGAGGAGGCGCTGTGAACTGTTTTGTATGTGCTGTTATGTTTGCGTGCTATTGTATGTTTCATTTTTTCCTTAGTAGCTAATCAGATGTACAGCACTTTGGTCAACGTGGGTTGTTTTTAAATGTGCTATACAAATAAAATTGACTTGACTTGACTTGACTTGATATGATTGTTACCACAGTTTCAAGATCAAATGTTCGGGTTAGTTAGTATTGATTGAACAATGATCAATTCCATTTACAACTCCTAATAGAATTAACCATCCATGCCTGAATGGAGCGTAACTGCATAACACGCAGACTCGAGCTGATCGGTGCAAGTAATAAATGTCAGCTGAGGACCATATTCAATAAGACGGAGTTGTCCTATTTTTCCACTGGTCAAAGGAATATAAGTCTACATTAGGTAGAAACAGGGATGGGCTATATCAATAGACAATAGTTGCAGGAGGAGGCTATTCGGCCCTTCGAGCCAGCACCACCATTCAATGTGATCATGGCTGATCATTCTCAATCAGTACCCCGTTCCTGCCTTCTCCCCATACCCCCTGACTCCGCTATCATTAAGTGCTCTATCTAACTCTCTCTTGAAAGCATCCAGAGAATTGGCCTCCACTGCCTTTCTGAGGCAGAGAATTCCACGGATTTACAACTCTCTGGGTGAAAAAGAGTTTCCTCATCTCCGTTCTAAATGGCCTACCCCTTATACTTAAACTGTGGCCCCTGGTTTTGGACACTCCCCCAACACCGGGAACATGTTTCCTGCATCTAGCGTGTCCAACCCCTTAATAATCTTACATGTTTCGATAAGATCCCCTCTCGTCCTTCTAAATTCCAGGGTATACAAGCCTAGTCGCTCCAGTCTTTCAACCTACGACAGTCCCGCCATTCTGGGAATTAACCTGGTGAGCTTACGCTGCACGCCCTCAATAGCAAGAATGTCTATATCGGTGGAGGAAGAGCAATGGACATTGGGGACCCTGTGTGGCCCCCAAGGAGGAGCAGACGTGCTGTGTAACTTTGTCAGCTCCAAAGGTGGCTGCTGTTTGTATACATTGTGTATGCAAGCAAAAATTTTCACTATGCCTAGTCACATGTGACATTAATGGAGTAACTCAGCGGGTCAGGCAGAGTCTCTGGGGAAATAGGATGGGTGATGTTTCGGGTCAGGGCCCTTTAGGGTCGGGGTCAATAACTCACCCAGAGACTTGTGAATTTGTGGAATTCTCTGCCGCAGAGGGCAGTGGACGCCGATTCACTGGATGACTTTAAAAGAGAGTTAGATCGAGCTCTAGGGGCTAGCGAAATCAAGGGATATGGGGAGAAGGCAGGCACGGATTATTGATTGTGGACGATCGGCCATGATCACAATGAGTGGCGGTGTTGGCTCAAAGGGCGAAATGGCCTCCTCCTGTACCTATTTTCTATGTTTCTATGTAATAAAGTATTCCATTCCATATCGCTCGTTTCGCCCTCCCCTGACTCTCAGTCTGAAGAAGGGTTTCGACCTGAAACATTACCTAATCCTTTTATCCGGAGATGCTGTCTGACCGACCTAGTTACTCCAGATTTTGAGTCCATCTGTGGTCAGGCAGCATCTGTGGAGAAACTGGATGGGTGACGTTATGGTTCCCAACCCGAAATGGAGCCTGAAGGTGGCACGGTGGCGCAGCAGTAGAGTTGCTGCCTTACTGCGCCAGAGACCCGGGTTCTATCCTGATTACGGGTGCTTGCCTGTACGGAGTTTGTACGTTCTCCCCGTGACCTGCGTGGGTTTTCTCCGGGAGCTCTGGTTTCCTCCCACACTCCAAAGACACACAACATTGTAGGCTAATTAGCTTGGTATGATTATATACAATAGACAATAGACAATAGGTGCAGGAGGAGGCCTTTCGGCCCTTCGAGCCAGCACCGCCATTCAATGTGATCATGACTGATCATTCTCAATCAGTACCCCGTTCCTGCCTTCTCCCCATACCCCCTGACTCCGCTATTCTTAAGAGCTCTATCTAGCTCTCTCTTGAATGCATTCAGAGAATTGGCCTCCACTGCCTTCTGAGGCGGAGAATTCCACAGATTCACAACTCTCTGACTGAAAAAGTTTTTCCTCATCTCCGTTCTAAATGGCTTGCCCCTTATTCTTAAACTGAGGCCCCTTGTTCTGGACTCCCCCAACATTGGGAACATGTTTCCTGCCTCTAACGTGTCCAACCCCTTAATAATCTTATACGTTTCCTGGTCCCTGGTGTGTATAGTCCCTGGTGTGTATAGGATAGTGTTAGTGTACGGGGATCGCTGGTCGGTGCGGACTCGGTGGGCTGATGAGCCTGTTTCCGCGCTGTATCTCTAAACTAAACTAGGGGCCCCGACTCGAAACGTCACCCATCCTATTTCTCCACAGATGCTGCCTGACCCACTGAGTTACTCCAGCACTCTGTGTCTATCTCTGACGGGTGCCATCCAGGACTCAGCAGCCAAATATATTTTTGTTTTACTCGCTTTTCGTGATCTGGGTTTCGTTTCATGACCATAAAACATCCCCGAGCAAGGAAAACCTTAATTGCTACCATCTGCCGAGCAGCTTGGACTGCCATTTCAGACTCCTCCACACAGTGATTTTACAGGAGTCACAAACAGACCAGACAAGGCAAAGATTTCCTTCCCCGCTCTGGAAGAATTTAAAAAACGATCCAGTCATTTTGTCATTGTTACATTAAATTCCAGATTATTAACTGAATTTAAATTCCAAAGCTGCCTCCTTGGCCTTGACCTTTGGATTGCCAGTTTAACTGCAAGGCATAGAAACGTAGAAACATAGAATATAGGTGCAGGAGGAGGCCATTTGGCCTTTCGAGCCAGCACCGCCATTCATTGTGATCATGGCTGATCATCTACAATCAGTAACCCGTGCCTGCCTTCTCCCTAGATAGCCCTTGATTCCGCTAGCCCCCAGAGCTCTATCTAACTCTCTTTTAAATTCATCCAGTGAATTGGCCTCCACTGCCCTCTGTGGCAGAGAATTCCACAAATTCACAACTCTCTGGGTGAAAAAGTTTTTTCTCACCTCAGTTTTAAATGGCCTCCCCCTTTATTCTTAGACTGTGGCCCCTGGTTCTGGACTCCCCCAACATTGAGAACATTTTTCCTACATCTAGCTTGTCTAGTCCTTTTATAATTTTATACGTCCCTATAAGATCCCCTCTCATCCTTCTAAACAAGCTCTACTACACCCAGACCATTACTCTAGACAATCATTCCCTCTGCCTCTGATGTACGATGCCTGGGTGTGTGTCATTTACAAAACGCTCAGGAATAAAGGCGTAGACTATTTTCTAAATGGGGAGAGAATCCAGAAATCAGAGGTGCAAAGGGACTTGGGAGTGCTGGTGCAGGATTCCCAAAGAGTTAATCTGCAAGTCGAATTGATAGTAAGGAAGGCAAATGCAATGCTAGCATTTATTTCAAGAGGGCTAGAATACAAAAACAGTGATGTAATGCTGAGGCTGTATAAGGCGCTGGTCAGGCCACATTTGGAATATTGTGAGCAATTTTGGGCACCATATCTGAGAAAGGATGTGCTGGCTCTGGAGAGGGTCCAGAGGAGGTTTACAAGAACGATCCCAGGAATGAGAGGGTTAACCTATGATGAGTGTTTGTCGGCACTGGGCCTGCACTCACTGGAGTTTAGAAAGATGAGGGGGGACCCCATTGAAACATGCAGAATAGTGCAAAGCTTGGATAGAGTGGATGTGGAGAGAATGTTTCCACTAGTGGGAGAGTCTAGGACTAGAGGTCAAAGCCTCAGAATTAAAGGACGTTCCTTTATGAAGGAGATGAGGAGGAATGTCTTTAGTCAGAGGGTGGTGAATCTGTGGAATTATTTGCCACAGAAGACTGTGGAGGCCAGGTCAGTGGATATATTTAAGGCGGAGATTGATAGATTCTTGATTAGTACAGGTGTCAGAGGTTATGGGGAGAAGGCAGGGGAATGGGGTCAGGAGGGAGAGATAGATCAGCCATGATTGAATGGCAGAGTAGACTCGATGGGCTGAATGGCCTAATTCTGCTCCTATCACTTATGAAGTTATGAACATATGTCCCAGAGCGCTACCTCAGGTGAGAGCAGCTTCAACAAAGGAATACAGTGATTAACGATGACTGCCCCAAGAAGCCTGGGCCTTGTCGTGGGAAAGGAGTCTGGCCAGGTAACTGATGTTTCAGTGGAAGACCATGTTGGGAACAGTGATCACAACTCATAAGAGTTCAAGACGGTTATGAACAGGGATGGGTCTGGACCTTGGAGGGATGAACTACATTGGGGTAAGGCAGATTACAGCATTGTTTGGCAAGAGCTAGGGAGAGCAAATTGGGAGCCATATTTGTTGGGTAAGTCCACATCTGACATGTGGAAGTCATTTAAGAGTCCAGCTGATGAGAATTTAGGACTGGCATGACCCAGTAAGGATAGTGAGTTGTTGTTGTTTATATTTTATTTCGAACATGTAAAACAAAAAAAGATCAAAGCAAAACAAAATAACAATAAAATGAAATGAACCATAAACCTATACACAATGAATAAATTATCATAAACAACACAGATTAAATCTTACATGTTCGAAAAGGTGTAGGAGGAAGTACACACTTACTTATTCGCATATTATTCCCTTCTCCGCTAATTAATTCACAAACGTTATCTCTTCCACACACATATATATATATATATAATCTATATATAAAAATATATATATATACACATACACAAACATTTACATACATACATATATCCATACATATACCACATATATACATATATATATACACATTTTTTCACACGCGCAAACATACATAAATGCAGTTTATAAACAATTATCCAAATTCTATGTACAAGAATATCACACTGTGCGAATAAACTAAAACTTAACCATCATCACAGCCCTTCCTCATTCTTATACCTCTGGAAAATAATTTTCTTGCACATCTTCTTGAACTGAGTAAAGTTTGTGCTTTGCTTGAGTTCCACGTCCAAATCATTCCACAAATTCACCCCACAGATTGAAATAAGGAATTGAGTTAAGGAATCCTTGGAAGATAAAAGAACGTGAAGGCAGATGGAAGTCAGGGATTCTTCATGCCAGAATTTACCATTTTTAATCACTTAAGAGGAACTTGCTTTCCAACATATTTTCCAAGGTAGAGTTGCTGCCTTACTGTTCCAGAGACCCGGGTCCAATGCTGACTACGGGCGCTGTCTATACTTTGCGTTCAGGTACAGGCACGTTCTCCCCGTGACCTGCGTGGGGTTTGCCCAAGATCTTCGGTTTCCACTCACGCTCCAAAGACGTACAGGCTTGTAGGGTAATTGGCTTAGTATCAATGTAAAATTGTCCCCAGTGTGTGAGAGGTAGCATTAATGTGCGGGGATCGCTGGCGGGTGCGGACTCGGTGGGCCGATGGGCCTGTTTCCGCGCTATATCTCTAAAAATAATATACTAAAAAGATTTACATCTAATAAAATACTTTTGAAGTGCAGCCATGAGATTAATTGTTGACACTGTAGCGACCATAGAGAATGGTCCGGGTCGTCGAACCCTCAGATTGGCCAGCAAGGTCACGTGTGAGCACAACCGTAGGGATTGGTCCAGAGAGCGACATCGCTGATTGGCCAGCGTTGTCATGTGCGCTTTTGGCGCCCGAAATGTTCAGTTCGGCGAAGTCTTCGAAGAAGACAGTAAGTTTTTGATGGTTGTCCTTTACCTTGTTGTTTAACTTTGTATTCGAATATTGCGGCTGCAATAAACTTCTTCTACAACCAACAAGTTTTCGGACTCGCCATATTGGTGACCCCGACGTGATCTAGACGATCACCGACTATGCAGGAACACGACGCCCCGTTGTTGATTGCCGCGCCTGGCACACCGGAGTTAAGCGCGGTGAGCGTTCACCTCCCGTTGTTTTGGACACATTCACCGCAATCTTGGTTTGTCCACACCGAAGCCCAATTTCATATAAAGAACATATCGGCCGACTCGACGAAGTATTACTACCTCGTCAGCGCTCTATCACCGGAGACGACCACGCGCGTGATGCGGTTCATCGTTAATCCGCCTGCGGAAAGCAAGTACGAGGCAATGAAGAAATTGTTACTGCGAACCTTCGGGTTTAATAGGCATGATTGCGCTGAAAGACTTCTGCACCTACCGGACCTCGGAGATCGACGGCCGTCCGTTCTCATGGCCGAGATGATGATGCTAGCCGGTGAGCATACGGATTGCCTAATGTACGAACAGGCATTCCGAGAGAAGCTTCCTGAGGATGTCCGACTGCTGCTCACGGATTGTTCTTTTAAGGACCCCGAAGCATATGCAGCGAAAGCGGACGCGCTCATAGCGGCTAAAAACAAGGCAAGCGGTTCGATCAACAAGGTCTCGACATCAGTGACCACGCTACAGCGACATCAAGATGGCGCCGCGTCTCCCGCCAGTTCTCCGAAAGCCCGCCAAAAAGATCCGCACAAGCGCGGCTGGTGCTATTATCACCTACGATGGGGTAACGAATCCCGCAACTGCCGCTCACCTTGTACCTTCGCGGGAAATGCCTCGGCCGATCGTACATAGGGGCAGTTGCGATTGGCCAGAACCGACGCCTCTACGTCCACGATCGATTCACGGACACAGAATTTTTGGTAGACACGGGAGCCATCGTCAGTATAGTGCCGCCGACCGACCTCGAAACCAGAACGGGTAAGACAGGTCCCACCCTCATCGCGGTTAATGGCAGCCCCATTCGCACTTTCGGTATACGGAAGATGTCCCTTGTGTTAGGCCTCCGCACGTACGAATGGCCATTCATCATAGCAGACGTCAGACAAGCGATCCTAGGCGCAGATTTTCTCTGGGCTTTTTCACTGGTCCCTGATGTCCGCGGTAACGACCTCCGACCCTCCGCCAGCGAAGAGCCCGTCGCTCCGACAATCGCCTCCCCGCCCAGCCCTACTGTCCAGGCCGTCGTCGCGGCCCCTGACTCGTATGCTGAGATCCTGGCGGAGTTTCCAGAGCTGCTCATCCAACGGTTTGACACGCCTTCGGCCAAGCACGGCGTGGTCCACCACATCCGCACCGAGGGCCCTCCCGTTTTCGCTCGGGCCAGGAGACTACCGCCAGACAAACTGGTGGTGGCACGGGCGGAATTTAGGAAGATGGAGGAAATGGGCATTGTCCGTCAGTCCGACAGCCCGTGGGCCTCGCCGTTGCATATGGTCTCCAAGGCATCTGGGGGGTGGAGACCATGTGGCGATTATCGGCGTCTCAATGCTGTCACCACGGCTGATCGCTACCCCATACCGCACCTACAGGACTTTTCGTCTGGGCTGGAAGGAGCGGTGGTGTTCTCCAAAATCGATTTGGTGCGAGGATACCACCAGATTCCGGTGCGGCCGGAGGACATACAGAAAACTGCCACGATTACTCCGTTCGGGTTGTTTGAATGGTTGCGTATGCCTTTCGGTTTAAAGAACGCGGCACAGGCTTTCCAACGACTGATGGACCGAGTGGGTCGGGGTTTACCCTTTTTGTTTATTTATTTAGACGACATCCTGGTCGCCAGCCCCTCAGTCCAGGAACACCAGGTCCACTTGCGGACTGTGTTCCAGCGGCTCCAAGACCACGGGCTCATTATCCAACCCTCCAAGTGTCAATTCGGCCTCCCTTCTCTTGATTTTTTAGAGCACAGAATTACCCCTGCCGGCGCCTCCCCTTTGCCCGAGAAGGTGGAGGCCATCCGGGCATTTCCCAGGCCCACCACAGTAAAAGGACTACAGGAGTTCGTAGGCATGGTTAACTTCTACCATAGGTTCGTTCCTGCAGCTGCGCGGGTCATGTGCCCGCTCTTCCAGTGCCTTGCGGGAAAACCGGTAGAGTTGATATGGTCCCCGGCCACAGAGTCGGCTTTTACAGCAGCTAAGGCAGCATTAGCAGACGCCACCATGTTGGTCCACCCGAGCCCCTCCGCCCCCACGGCCCTGACGGTTGACGCCTCTGACGTGGCGGTGGGCGGGTTCTTGGAGCAGCAGGTCGGTGGCCGTTGGCAGCCCTTGGCGTTTTTCAGCCGGCAACTGAATTCGGCTGAGCTGAAGTATAGCGCATTTGACCGAGAGCTTCTGGCCCTCTATTTAGCTGTTCGTCATTTCAGGTATTTCCTTGAGGGCCGCCCATTTGTGGCCTTTACGGACCACAAACCATTAACATTTGCATTTTTCAAATTGTCTGACCCATGGTCGGCCCGCCAGCAGCGGCACCTGACTGCTATCTCCGAATTTACCACCGATGTCCGTCATGTCGCGGGTAAGCTTAATGCCGTTGCTGACGCCCTGTCTAGACCTGCTTTTTCCCCTATTTCGGTGGTGGACTGCGAGGTGGATCCCCAGGAGCTTGCGGAGGCACAGCTTCTAGCGGATACCGCCTCGGCATACCAGTCCACCACTTCGGGACTGAAGTTGGCTCAGGTAGCCTGCGGGTCGGAAGGCACAAAGGTCTGGTGTGATGTTTCCCTTCCCCGTCCCAGGCCGGTAGTACCGCCCTCCCTTCAGTGCCGGGTTTTTGATGCCATTCATGGGCTGGCGCACCCGTCCATCCGCTCCACCTCTGCTTTAGTAGCAGCTCGGTTTGTCTGGCATGGCCTACGGAAACAGGTAGCGGGTTGGGCGCGTTCCTGCGTTCCCTGTCAGACCGCTAAAGTCCAGCGCCATGTCCAGCCCCCCGTACAGGAGTTCGAGGTCCCAGCAGTTCATTTTTTCCACATCCACGTGGATTTGGTCGGGCCCTTGCCTTCCTCCCGGGGCTACACCCACCTCCTCACGGTGGTGGATCGGTTCACCCGGTGGCCAGAGGCTTTTCCATTGTCTGATATTTCGTCAGCCTCCTGTGCCAGGACTTTGGCCCTCCATTGGGTAGCTCGTTTCGGGGTCCCGGCAGTTATTACCACTGACAGGGGGCCGCAGTTCACTTCGTCCCTCTGGGCCGCGCTCGCAGAACTGTACGGTTCCAAGTTACAACCCACTACTGCATATCACCCCCAGGCAAATGGACTTGTAGAAAGGTTCCACCGTCAACTTAAGGCGTCCCGCAGTGCAAGGCTTGAAGGCCCGGACTGGGTAGACCAACTCCCCTGGGTTCTTCTGGGCATCCGGACTGCTCCTATGCAAGATCTCGGTGCGTCGTCCGCGGAGCTAGTATATGGCTCGACACTTCGAGTACCCGGAGATTTGTTTCCGGACCCCTCAGACCAGCTGCCTCCAGTCCCATCAGTCTTAGCATCTCTCCGGGCACGGGTGGGTTCCCTGGCTCCAGTTCCGACTTCACGTCATGGGTGTCCCATGGTACATGAACCGCCTTCCCTGAAGGACTGTGAGTTTGTGTTTCTGCGAAAAGATTCCCATCGTGCCCCGTTGCAGAGGGTCTATCAAGGGCCGTTCCGGGTTTTGCGTAAGGGAACGGCTACCTTCACCTTAGACATGTGCGGCAGAAGTGAGCTCGTCTCGGTGTCCCGGCTCAAACCTGCACACTTGGATCCGGATCAACCAGTCCTGGTCGGCCAAACCCCTAGGAGAGGCCGACCTCCGTCAGTTCCGCTCAGTCCAGGACCCCCCGTTCCGGCAGTTCCTCCAGGACCCCCCGTTCCGGCAGTTCCTCCAAGTTCGGAACCCCCGGCTCCTGTGGTTCAGGCTGCCCCTCTCCGTACTCGTTATGGTCGCGAAATCCGGCTCCCTGCTAGGTTCCGTACCTCGGGTTCTGAGGGGGGGTCATGTAGCGACCATAGAGAATGGTCCGGGTCGTCGAACCCTCAGATTGGCCAGCAAGGTCACGTGTGAGCACGACCGTAGGGATTGGTCCAGAGAGCGACATCGCTGATTGGCCAGCGTTGTCATGTGCGCTTTTGGCGCCCGAAATGTTCAGTTCGGCGAAGTCTTCGAAGAAGACAGTAAGTTTTTGATGGTTGTCCTTTACCTTGTTGTTTAACTTTGTATTCGAATATTGCGGCTGCAATAAACTTCTTCTACAACCAACAAGTTTTCGGACTCGCCATAACACGAGCTGATATCAGAAATACAAGGGTAACACAGTGGTAGAGTTGACAAAATGCTGGAGTAACTCAGCAGGTCAGGCAGCATCTCGGGAGAGAAGGAATGGGTGACGTTTCGGGTCGAGACCCCTGAAGAAGGGTCTCAACCCGAAACGTCGCCCATTCCTTCTCTCCCGAGATGCTGCCTGACCTGCTGAGTTACTCCAGCATTTTGTGAATAAATACCATCGATTTGTACCAGCATCTGCAGTTATTTTCTTATACAGTGGTAGAGTTGCTGCCTTACAGCACTTACAGCGCCAGGTTCGATCCTGACCATGGATGCTTGTCTGTACGGAGTTTGTACGTTCTCCCCGTGACCACGTGGGTTTTCCCCGAGAACATTGGTTTCCTCCCACACTCCAAAGACGTACAGGTTTGTAGTCCAGTGGCTTAGTATAAACATAAAAAACAATTGTCCCTTGAGTAGGATTGCGTGTTAATGTGCGGGGATTGCTGGTCAGTGTGGAACTCAGTGGGCCGAAGGTCCTGTTTCCGTGCTGTATCTCTAAACTAAACTAAACTAAACCAACCAGGCATTGACTCTGCAGCTGATTTTTCTACACAGCTCTATAAATGCATGCTAGACAATTATATCTTCATGCATTGAGTAATTCTTAAATTACTGCACTTACTTACTGGCACAAATGTCATTGGTGAGTCATATTTTTAAAAATATCCCAAGGCCTTTTATATGGGCATTAAAAACGAGGGTAGCCAGGAAGAAGATAGACACAAAATGCCGGAGTAACTCAGCGGGACAGGCAGCATCTCTGGACAGAAGGAATGGGTGACGTTTCGGGGCGAGACCCTTCTTCAGAATGAGAATCAGGGGAGAGGGAATTGAAAGATAGAGACAGTGATGTCGAGAGATGTAGAACAAATTAATGTGCAAAAACGTAACGATGATAAAGGAAACCAGGCCATTGTTAGCTGTGTGTTAGGTGAAAATGAGTGACAGACAATGAGACTCAACAAGACGTCTTTGAAGCTGGTACAACTTGGGTGGGGGAGGGATGGAGAGAGAGGGGATGCAAGGGCTACTTGAAGTTAGAAAAGTCAATGTTCATACCACTGGGCTGTAAGCTGCCCGAGCGAAATATGAGGTGCCGTTCCTCCAATTTGCGTTTAGCTTCACTCCGACAATGGAGGAGGCCCAGGACAGAAAGGTCAGTGTGAGAATGGGAAGTGGAATCAAAGCGTTTGGCAACCGGGAGTTCAGGAGGGACGTGGATTATGTGCAAGCTGAGGAAATTAGTTTAATTTGGCATCGTGTTCAGCGCGAACGTTGCAGCTGAAAAGTCTGTTCCTGTTCTATGGTGGACACAAAATGCTGGAGTAACTCAACGGGTCAGGCAGCATCTCAGGAGAGAAGGAATGGGTGACGTTTCAGGTCGAGACCCTTCTTCAGGCTGGCTCAGTCTGAAGAAGGGTCTCGACCCGAAACGTCACCCATTCCTTCTCTCCAGAGATGCTGCCTGACCCGCTGAGTGTTTTATTTTAAAGATACAGGGCGGAAACAGGCCCTTCGGCCCACCGAGTCCGCGCCGCCCAGCGATCCCCGCACACTAACACTATCCTACACACACTAGGGACAATTTTTACATTTACCTAGTCAATTAACCTACATACCTGTACGTCTTTGGAGTGTGGGAGGAAACTGAAGATCTCGGAGAAAACCCACGCAGGTCACGGGGAGAACGTACAAACTCCGTACAGACGGCGCCCGTAGTCAGGATCGAACCTGAGTCTCCGGCGCTGCATTCGCTGTAAGGCGGCAACTCCAGCATTTTGTGTCTATCTCCGATGTAAACCAGCATCTGCAGTTTTTTTCCTACACACACCGGACTGTTCTATGTTATGTTATTTCCCAAGGCCCATGCTGGCTTTTTGGAGATAGCAAAAGCCTGGAATTAATAGAATTAAACATGAGATCTGGCATTAAATTGGGTCCTGTCAGGTCTCAAAAACAAAATATCATGTAGAGCTTGAACGTCTGCATTAGTGACTGGGACATTTACATCCACCAAGTAATACTTGAACTCTCTCATTCCCACACTGACCTCTCTGTCTTGGGCTCCTCCACTGTCAGAGTGAGGACAAACGCAAACTGGAGGAACAGCACCTCATATTTCGTTTGGGCAGCTCACATCCCAGCGGTATGAACATTGACTTCTCCAACTTCAAGTAACCCTTGCTTTCCCTCTCTCTCCAACCCTCCCCCTTTCTAGTTCTGTGACCAGTTTGACTGTCCTCCTGATTACATTTTACATTGGATGCCTCGTTGTCACCTTCCCTTAGCTAAAAATGATCTATACTGCATTTTCCTTGATCTACGTCCCCTTTGTTCTCTCGTTTTCACGCCTCACCCTTCCATATCTCTCGTTTCCTTCTCCCCTGACTCTCAGTCTGAAGGAGGGTCTCGACCCGAAACGTCCCCATCCCCACTTTCCAGAGATGCTGCCTGTCCCGCAAAGTTACTCCAACATGTAGTGTCCATTTTCCACCAAGTAAGACATAATTCGCTGGAATTTAGAAGATTGAGGGGGGATCTTATAGAAACTTACAAAATTCTTAAGGGGTTGGACAGGCTAGATGCAGGAAGATTGTTCCCGATGTTGGGGAAGTCCAGAACAAGGGGTCACAGTTTAAGGATAAGGGGGAAGTCTTTTAGGACGGAAAACGTTTTTTTTCACACAGAGAGTGGTGAATCTGTGGAATTCTCTGCCACAGAAGGTAGTTGAGGCCAGTTCATTGGCTATATTTAAGAGGGAGTTAGATGTGGCCCTTGTGGCTAAAGGGATCAGGGGGTATGGAGAGAAGGCAGGTACGGGATACTGAGTTGGATGATCAGCCATGATCATATTGAATGGCGGTGCAGGCTCGAAGGGCTGAATGGCCTACTCCTGCACCTATTTTCTATGTTTCTATTCACATATATCCCACTGAAACATCAGTTTGCATTGTGTCTCAAGTGGCTAAAACCTACTATTTCTGACACAGTTGCTCACTTTATTTTGCAGACCAAATGTATTCATTTAAACTGCCCAGGCAGTGAGTCAGTTTCTCCCTTGAAGCTAAAGTTAGCATTTTATTCATTCTTATGTCTACAGCCTCTGACATTTTACTCGTATGCAAATTTGCACCGGGCCTATAGTTGAGTTTAGAGATACAACGCAGAAACAGGCCCTTCGGCCCACCGAGTCCGCACTGACCATCGATCCCCACACACTAACACTACCCTACACACATTTACAGTTTTACTGAAGAGAATCAACCTACATACCTGTACGTAGGGAGACACAAAATGCTGGAGTAACTCAGCAGGTCAGGCAGCATCTCAGGAGAGAAGGAATGGGTGACGTTTCGGGTCGAGACCCTTCTTCAGACTGAAGGTCAGTCACTTTTGCAAGTGACCACCATATCTATATCTATTTTATTATTAATTCCTTAAGAGGAAGGATGTAGATTACCATATTAGATCATAAAAATGCTGGAGTAACTCAGCAGGTCAGGCAGCATCTCAGGAGAGAAGGAATGGGTGACATTTCAGACGAAGGATCTCGACCCGAAACGTCACCCATTCCTTCTCTCCTGAGATGCTGCCTGACCTGCTGAGTTACTCCAGCATTTTGTGAATAAATACCTTCGATTTGTACCAGCATCTGCAGTTATTTTCTTACACCACCATATTAGATCCCCTCACCTATTATGCCTGCTGCACATTCCACATGTGATGCGGACTGGATCACATGTGGAATGTGCGGCATGCGTAATAAGTGAGCTGATCTAATATGGTAATCTACAGTTGTTAGCTGGGAGAAGACAACAACAGAGCAAACAGAGATAAAATGTAGTCAGAGACAGTAAGACTGGTCAGAGAACTGGGAAGGGGAGGGATGATGGAGAGAGAGGGAAAGCAAGTTAGAGAAGTCAATGTTCATACCGCTGGGGTGTGAGCTGCCCAAGCAAAATATGAGGTGCTGTTCCTCCAATTTGCTCTGGACTTCCCTCTGACAATGGAGGAGGCCCAGGACAGAAAGGTCAGTGTGGGAATGGGAGGGGAAGGTGAAGTGTTTGGCAACCGGGAGACCAGATAGGTTCAGGCGGACTGAGCGGAGGTGTTCAACGAAAGGATCGCCGTGCCTGCGCTTGGACTCGCCAATGGGTTTTCTCCCACACTCCAAGGACGTACAGGTTTGTTCGGGTAATTGGCATGGTGCAATGTAAATTGTCCCTAGTGTGTGTTGGGTAGTGTTAATGCGCGGAGATCGCTGGTGGGTGAGGACTCGGTGGGTCGAAGGAGCCTGTTTCCGTGATGTATCTCTAAACTAAACTAAACTCAAAAACAGGAAGAATACAAGGCCAGAGAGAGTGAGTGGGCTATTGCACGAGTTCATTGAGAAACAACTGATGTGGCAGGTGCATGCATCATGAGGCAATGAAACCAAATATTATTCAAACTTCCTGTTGCATTGCAAGATATGTACTTCTCTTTTTTCTCTTCCTGGGATTTATAAGCATGTTAACATTACTTAAACATCAGCATAATTCAGGTTGGCTTTTAGAGTTGCCCACTGTAACAAATTTCTTGTCTCCTTGCCAATTTTCACCAATTGGATTGTTTGTGCATAGAAGACAGTTGTACAGACTCCCCTCCCACTCCCAGTCTGACCTTTCTGTCATGGGCCTCCTCCAGTGCCATAGTGAGGCCCACCGGAAATTGGAGGAACAGCACCTCATATTTCGCCTGGGCAGCTTGCAGCCCAGCGGTATGAACATTGACTTCTCCAACTTTAGATAGTTCCTCTGTCCCTCTCTTCCCCTCCCCCTTCCCAGTTCTCCCTCTATCTTCCTGTCTCCACCTATATCCTTCCTTTGTCCCGCCCCCCTGACATCAGTCTGAAGAAGGGTCTCGACCCGAGACGTCACCCATTCCTTCTCTCCAGAGATGCTGCCCGTCCCGCTGAGTTACTCCAGCATTTTGTGTCTATCTTTGGTTTAAACCAGTATCTGCAGTTACTTCCTACACATTCCTCCCATAAACTCCATTGAAATGAACATTTGATCCTTTGGTAGGCCATTCAGCATGATGGGTATGAAGTGTGGTTGTTTTCCTCCTAGCACTTTTGTAACTCAGGGTGATTCTCCTTGATTCAATATCCAGTAACCTGAGAGAAAAGCAAAGTTTCCATTGTGGAATTTACTTCACTTTCCCCCCCCCTGCTCAGCATGCAATGTAATCCGGTAGAAGGAACTGTATGTGCTGATTTGCAACAAAAAAAAAGACATAAAGTGCTGGAGTAACTCAGTAGGACTGGCAGCATGTCTGGAAAACACGGATGGGCGCCATTTTAGTTTGGGACCCTTTCTAGACTGATTGTAGTAGGGGGAAATAATGGAAAGGAGGTGACAGGGCAGGACAAGGCTTGGCAAGTGATAGGTGGAATGTGTTCGAAGGGCAGGGGGGCAGTGGGAATCACAGAAGGGGAGCAGTGAGAGAGGGTGTTGCAGATCACTCGTCTGAGAGAGGAGGAGAACTTCTTCAAATTTAGCAGTGGAGCATTAAAATGTAGAAACCAGGAACTGCAGATGCTGGTTTACAAAAAAAGACGGACACATGAAACTGCAGCCTATCCATGTCCTCCAGAGATGCGGCCTTTTTTACCTGCTGAGTTGCTCCAGCACTATGTATCTTTTCTTTGGAAACGAGCACCTGCAGTTCCTTGTGTCTACTTTTTCCGGCTCCTGTGCGTAATCTCCTCAAGGTATGCCTACTTTTAAGAAGTTCTCCTCTCTCCATCGGGGGTTCTGCGAGACCCTTCCTCAATTGTGCCAACCTCCGTTAGGCGAACACACTCAGCCCCGCTCCCCGAACACACTCCGTTAGCCTACACTGTCCCGGCTGACAGCAGCCCAAGGGCCTACAGTGTCCGGGCCTACAGTGTCCGGGCCTACAGTGTCCGGGCCTACAGTGTCCAGGCCTACAGTGTCCGGGCCTACAGTGTCCGGGCCTACAGTGTCCGGGCCTACAGTGTCCGGGCCTACAGTGCCCGGGCCTACAGTGTCCGGGCCTACAGCGCCCCCCGGGCCTAATAAGGGACAAGGGCGGTCCCGTACGGGACAAACCAATTTAGTCCAAAATACAGGATGTCCCGCTTAATACGGGTCAGCTGGCAACCCTAGATACGCTGCTAGTCACAGGCCGCCAGTCCGGGAAACAACCTTTCACCACCTCCCTCTGCTTCCTACCGTGAAGCCAATTCTGGCTCAGCGATAGAGTTGCTGCCGTACAGCGCTTACAGTGCCAGAGACCCGGGTTCGATCCCGACGACAGGTGGTGTCTCTACTTCTTCATAGAATTCCAGCAAATTTGTAAAGCAAGATCTCCCCTTCACAAAGCCATGCTGACTTCGGCCTATTTTATCGTGAACTTCTAAGTTCTCCGTAACCTCACCTTTTGTAATGCACTCTAAAATCTTACCAACCACCGGTCAGACTAACCGGCCTATCGTTCCCACTATTCTGCCTTGATGGCTTTTTGTGCAGCAGGGTAATATTGGCAATTTTTCAATCATTTTCCTTGGCGCATTTTCCAAATGATCACGATCCTGCAGTAATTCCTGATTACCATCTTCACTATCTACTGAACCACCTTCTTTAGTGTCAACTGCAAACAGACTAATCATGCCTTGTACATTCTCAGTAGATGACAAACAACAATAGCCCCAGCATTGATCCCTGAGATACACCAAGGGTTGCCAACTTTCTAACTTCCAAATAAGAGACAAAAGGTGATGTCACCGCCCGTGCCCCACATGACCACACCCAGCCAGCGGCCACGTGCTCCCACTCCACTAGTGATGGTCGCCTGGGCCGGGAGGTGTGTTGCTACGCAACCTCCGTTAGGCGAACACACTCAGCCCCGCTCCCCGAACACACTCCATTGGCCTACACTGTCCCAGCTGACAGCAGCCCATGGGCCTACGGTGTCCGGGCCTACAGTGTCTGGGCCTACAGTGTCCGGGCCTACAGTGTCCGGGCCTACAGTGTCCGGGCCTACAGCGCCCCCCCCGGGCCTAATGCGGGACAAGGGCGTTCCCGTACGGGACAAACAAATTTAGTCCAAAATACAGGATGTCCCGCTTAATACGGGTCAGTTGGCAACCCTAGATATACAGTTTCCGGGCCTACAGCGCCCCCCCGGGCCTAATGCGGGACAAGGGCGGTCCCGTACGGGACAAACAAATTTAGTCCAAAATACGGGATGTCCCGGTTAATACGGGACAGTTGGCAACCCTTGATACCCCACTAGTCACAGGCCGCCAGCCCGGAAAACAACCTTTCACCACCTCCCTCTGCTTCCTACCGTGAAGCCAATTCTGTATCCAATTAGGTAGTTCTCCCTGGATCCTGTGCTATCTAACCTTCCGGAGCAGCCCACCATGCTGGACCTTATTAAAGGCCTTGCTGAAGTCCATATAGACCACATCTCTGGTCCACCCCTCATCCACCTTCTTGGTTACTTCTTCAAAAAACTCAAATACATTTGTTACACATGATCGCCCACACACAAAACCATGCTGACTATCCCTAATCAGCCCTGTTCTTCCCAAATGCATGTATATCTTACCCCTCAGAATCCTCTCGAGTAACCTTCCTATCACAAATGTTGGGCTCACTGTTCTATAGTTCTCAGGTTTCTCTTTGCAGTCCTTAAATGGAGGCACAACATTAGTCACCCTCCACTCTTGAGGTAAAGTTATCAGCAGAACATGCTTCAGTGAAACAGTAAACCCTCACCCAACACTTGTCGTTTTAACATCAAATGTCATACTACGTGCTACATTCATTTCTTAAATATACATTTATACTACTTCCCCATTTAAAATAAAACAAACCTGGCCAAACAATTGCGTAGGAAGGAACTGCAGATTAGTTTAGTTTAAAGATACAGCATGGAAACAGGCCCTTCGGCCCACCGGGTCCGTGCCAACCAGCGATCCCCGCGCATTAACACTATCCTACACACACTGGGCCGAAGGGCCTGTTTCCGCGCTGTATCTCTAAATCTAAATCTAAAAATCTAAGAGAGATGAGAGTTGGGAGTGTTTCATTGTCAAATGCACCGAATATGTAACAATGAAACTCCTACTTGCAGCAGCAGAACAGGTCTGTAAACACAGGACTCACAAATAACATAATAAACTTGTTAAAATTCTATAAATGAAAAAGCCCAATATTGGTGCAAAAAAGCTCAAAGTTCGCATACAAACCCTTGTATTTTAATGGACTTCTTCATAACCGGTTTTGGTTATAGCCTTTACACCCTGGCTGGGCTGCCAAGGCCAGACCCAGCCTGCACCACCTCCCTGATGCTCCCAGGCCGGGCAGCCAACCATCACCTCCAGGTCAGGCTGCAGACGCCAATCCCGGCCTGCACCACCTCACCGGCCACTTCCAGGACTGTCAACGCCAGCCTGTACCAACTCCCCCATCACTTCCAGACCGAGCCACCTCCTCAGCAGCTTGCAGGCCCTGCCTGCCACCACTAGGGTTGCCAACTGTCCCATATTAGCCGAGACATCCCGTATATTGGGCTAAATTGGTTTGTCCTGTATGGGACCACCCTTGTCCCGTATTAGGCCCGGGTGCCGCTGTAGGCCTGGACAGTGTAGGCCCGGAGGCCCGGGTGCCACCTAATGGAGGTTGCGCAACAACCCGCCTCCTGGCCCGGGCGGCCGCCATTGGTGGAGCGGGAGCACGTGGCCGCTGGCTGGGTGAGGTCACGTGGGGCGCGGGGCGGTGATGTCATCTTTTGTTCCTTATTTGGGAGTGAGAAAGTTGGCAACCCTAGCCACCGCCACCATTGTTACTGTCATTATCATCACCACCATCTCCAGCACCACCTCCACTACCACTAGGGTTGCCAACTTTCTAACTCCCAAATAAGGGACCAAAGGTAAAGTCACCGCCCGTGCCCCATGTGACCTCACCCAGCCAGTGGCCACTGTAGACCCAGCCAGTGGCTCCACCGATGACGGCCGCCCGGGCCAGGAGGCGGGTTGCTATGCAGCCTCCGTTAGGAGAACACACTCGGCCCCGCTCCCCGAACACATTCCGGTAGCCTACAGTGTCCGGGCCTACAGCGCCCCCCGGGCCTACAGTGTCCGGGTCTACAGTGTCCAGGCCTACAGTGTCCTGGTCTACAGTGGCCCCCGGGCCTACAGTGTCCGGGCCTATAGCACCCCCGGGCCTACAGTGTCCGGGTCTACAGTGGCCCCCGGGCCTACAGTGTCCGGGCCTACAGCACCCCCGGGCCTACAATGTCCAGGCCTACAGTGTCCGGGCCTACAGCACCCCCGGGCCTACAGTGTCCGGGCCTACAGCACCCCCGGGCCTACAGTGTCCGGGTCTACAGTGTCCCCCGGGCCTAGAGTGTCCAGGCCTACGGTGTCCGGGTCTACAGTGGCCCCCGGGCCTACAGTGTCCGGGTCTACAGTGTCCCCCGGGCCTAGAGTGTCCAGGCCTACGGTGTCCGGGTCTACAGTGGCCCCCGGGCCTACAGTGTCCGGGTCTACAGTGGCCCCCGGGCCTACAGTGTCTGGGCCTACAGCCCCCCCTGGGCCTAATGCGGGACAAGGGCGGTCCCGTACCGGACAAACCAATTTAGCCCAAAATACGGGATGTCTCGGCTAATACGGGACAGTTGGCAACCCTAACCACCACCATCTCCGCCTCCACCCCCACTCCCACCACCACCATCCCCAATTATTAGGAATATGTAGGAAAGAAACTGCGGGTCAGGCAGCATCTCAGAATGGGTGACGTTTCGGGTTTTAACAGTTTTAAAACAGAATAAAGTGCAAGTAGATCTATGCCGGTTCACTGTGCGATGTGACCATCCGGCTCAGCAGGGCCGGTTCATAGCAGCTATGGCCCTGGGGATGAAGCTGTTCCTGAGTCTGGAGGTGCGGGCGTAGAAGGCCTTGTATCGTCTGCCCGATGGTAGAAGTTCGAACAGACTGTTGCAGCGGTGTGAGGAGTCTTTGTGGATGCTGGTGGCTTTTCTGAGGCATCGTGTGTTGTAGATAGAAAAGATTGATTACATCAGTGACACCTCCAAGCTCGTGACAGAAATAGTTCAATATTTCATAGCGTCAGACATAAT
This sequence comes from Rhinoraja longicauda, assembly GCF_053455715.1. NCBI lineage: Eukaryota > Metazoa > Chordata > Chondrichthyes > Rajiformes > Arhynchobatidae > Rhinoraja > Rhinoraja longicauda. The sequence goes on along the minus strand of NC_135961.1, from coordinate 4,946,560 downwards.
TATGTGGGGCGAGATGTGGAGACAAAAATGCTCTCTGCAATTCAACCACTAGGGGGAGATCTTAGATTAACCACCACTAATTTAAGGAGACCTTAGATGGACCATCATTATTGGTGACTGTACATGGATTAACGTTGTTGCTATTCCTGGTATTTATACGTTTTCAGTAATTAGAAAGCTTTGGATGTTTAAGTCATGTGTAAAGTACGTGGCGATATGGTGACACGTCTAACCAGGCTTGCAATGTCAGATGGCGTCCACAACACTGGAAATGGAGGTAACTTTATTGAAATGTAACACCTTGTAAAGTAGGTCTGTTTGTTCCCTTGCTGAGACACCACTCAAAATACACAAATCTATTTCTGCAAAGTATAATTATCTTTGATTTAAATAATTGCGCAAACTGAAGTCTGAAAGGGCGGTCACGGTGGCGCAGCGGTAGAGTTGCTGCCTTACAGCGCTTGGTTCCATCCCGACTACGGGTGCTGTCTGTACAGAGTTTATACTATCTCCCCATGACCTGTGTGGGTTTCCTCCGGGCGCTCTGGTTTCCTCCCACACTCCAAAGACGTACAGGTTTGTAGGTTGATTGGCTTGGTATAAATGTTTCCTGTTTCCGCGCTGTATCTCTAAACTAAACTAATTTAATCTCTTTCTCTCTGTTTTTAATCCTGGGACCAGTGATGAGAAGAGAGCAAAAGAACATATTTTTGGTAAATGTGTTCTTCAGCTGACTTTATTAGTTTAGTTTAAATATACAGCGCAAAAGCAGGCCCTTTGGCCCGCCGAGTCAACACACGCTACCACTATCCTACACACACTAGGGACAGTTTACAATTATACCATGGAAACACAGAAACATAAAAAATAGATGCAGGTGGAGGCCATTTGGCCCATCGAGCCATTGTGATCATGGCTGATCATCCACAATCAGTAACCCGTGCCTGCCTTCTCCCCATACCCCTTGATTCCACTAGCCCCTAGAGCTCTATCTCACTCTCTTTTAAATTCATCCAGTGAATTGGCCTCCACTGCCTTCTGTGGCTGAGAATTCCAACAATTCACAACTCTCTGGGTGAAAAAGTTTTTTCTCACCTCGGTTTTAGATGGCCTCCCCTTTATTCTTAAACTGTGGCCCCTGTGGGGTCAATTAGTCTACGAACCTGAGTCTTTGGGAGGTGGGGGGAAACCGGAGCACCCAGAGAAAACCCACACGGTCATGGGAAGAACGTACAAACAACTAACTTTTTTTGAAAAACAACTTTATCCAAAGTTTAAATACCAACTCAGTCATGTCTATAAGTTTGACCTTTACATCAGTCTGAAGAAGGGTCTCAACCCGAAACGTCACCCATTCCTTCTCTCCTGAGATGCTGCCTGACCCGCTGAGTTACTCCAGCATTTTGTGAATAAATACCTTCGATTTGTACCAGCATCTCCAGTTATTTTCTTACACTTTTTAATACCTTCGGCATTCTGCAGTCGTTACATGTCTGTTAAAATGCAGGAATCATTTATGGCTCTGTCTCAACATGGATTTCGTTTTTCTTATTTACGCATTTGTACAATATCTGACTATTTTGAGCTGTTTCTTAATTTTTCATTTCCTTTAAAAAAAAAAAAATTCTAATCTCTCTGTGTATCATTTTGTCATCCTCCGATTTGTTATCTGTGTTCTTGGTGTTAATTGGTTTCCTTGTTTCTTTGATCGGCCAGTTCTTGCCCTTTAGTCGTGTACAGTTTTCCGGAATTTATTGGTCCATTTCTTTGATGTGTTTCACTGCTCTTTGATCGCTATGCTTTTCTTTTTCTCGGGTCAACACTTACATTCTTATAAGAAAATAACTGCAGATGTCGGTACAAATCGATTTATTCACAAAATGCTGGAGTAACTCAGCAGGTCAGGCAGCATCTCGGGAGAGAAGGAATGGGTGACGTTTCGGGTCGAGACCCTTCTTCAGACTGATGTCAGGGGGGCGGGACAAAGGAAGGATATAGGTGGAAGCAGGAAGATAGAGGGAGATCTGGGAAGGGGGAGGGGAAGAGAGGGACAGAGGAGCTATCTGAAGTTGGAGAAGTCGACGTTCATACCACTGGGCTGCAAGCTGCCCAGGCAAAATATGAGGTGCTGTTCCTCCATTTTCCGGTGGGCCTCACTATGGCACTGGAGGAGGCCCATGACAGAAAGGTCAGACTGGGAGTGGGAGGGGGAGTTGAAGTGCTGGGCCACCGGGAGATCAGTTTTGTTAATGCGGACCGAGCGCAGGTGTTCAGCGAAGCGATCGCCGAGCCTGCGCTTGGTTTCGCCGATGTAAATGAGTTGACATCTAGAGCAACGGATGCAATAGATGAGGTTGGAGGAGGTGCAGGTGAACCTTTGTCTCACCTGGAAAGACTGTTTGGGTCCTTGGATGGAGTTGAGGGGGGAGGTAAAGGGACAGGTGTTGCATCACGTGCGGTTGCAGGGGAAAGTGCCCGGGGATGGGGTGGTTTGGGTAGGAAGGGACGAGTGGACCAGGGACTTACGGAGGAAACGGTCTCCGCAGAACGCAGAGAGGGGAGGGGATGGGAAGATATGGCCAGTGGTGGGGTCCCGTTGTAGGTGACGGAAATGTTGGTGGATGATATGTTGGATCCGCTGGCTGGTGGGGTGGAAGGTGAGAACGAGGGGGATTCTGTCCTTGTTGCGAGTGGGGGGAGGGGGAGCAAGAGCGGAGCTGCGGGATGTAGAAGAGACCCTAGTGAGAGCCTCATCTATAATGGAGGAGGGGAAGCCCCGTTTCCTGAAGAACGAGGACATCTCTGAAGCCCTAGTGTGAAACACCTCATCCCGGGCGCAGATGCGGCGTAGACGGAGGAATTGGGAGTAGGGGATAGACTTTTTGCAGGGGATCGGGTGGGAAGAAGTGTAGTTCAGATAGCTGTGCGAGTCAGTGGGTTTATAGTAAATGTCCGTCACTTACATTCTTATGTTTGGGTAGCACAAAGGCACATGCTAGTAGAGCCGCAGTCCCTCAGCGCCAGGGAACCGGGGTCGATCCTGACCTCAGTTACTGTCTTTGTGGAGTTTGCACATTCTCCCGCCTGTGACCGCGTGTGTTTCATCCAGGTGATCCGGTTTCTTCCCACTTCCTGAAGGCAAGAGCGGGTTTGTTGCCCCCGGGGTGTTGAGTGCGGATGAGAAAGCGGGATAGTATATGAACAGAACAGATGGTTAGCGGGCCGAAGGGGCTGTTTCCACGCTGCATCCTTCAATCATTCATTCGATCAATATCAAACGCAGGCTCGGCGATCGCTTCGCTCAACACCTGCGCTCGGTCCACATTAACCAAACTGATCTCCCGGTGGCTGAGCACTTCAACTCCCCCTCCCATTCCCAGTCTGACCTTTCTGTCATGGGCCTCCTCCAGTGCCATAGTGAGGCCCACCGGAAATTGGAGGAACAGCACCTCATATTTCGCCTGGGCAGCTTGCAGCCCAGCGCTTTGAACATTGACTTCTCCAACTTTAGATAGTCCCTCTGTCCCTCTCTTCCCCTCCCCCTTCCCAGATCTCCCTCTATCTTCCTGTCTCCACCTATATCCTTCCTTTGTCCCGCCCCCCTGACATCAGTCTGAAGAAGGGTCTCGACCCGAAACGTCACCCATTCCTTCTCTCCTGAGATGCTGCCTGACCTGCTGAGTGACTCCAGCATTTTGTGAATAAATACCTTCGATCAATTCTAATATCATTTTATTCCAGTTCATAACTTTGATCTTTAGTCTTCCACCCTGTCCAGTCTTTGTTTAAGGTTTATAACATTGTGATCATCATTTATAAAATGTTCCTCTCTGACTTTCACATTTGTATTTTATAGCTATTTTGCACCTTGTGTTATGCATGTTCCTGACCATATGTCTGATATTCCCTGTTATGGCGAGTCCGAAACTTGTTGGTTGTAGAAGAAGTTTATTGCAGCCGCAATATTCGAATACAGAGTTAAACAACAAGGTAAAGGACAACCATCACAAACTTACTGTCTTCCTTGAAGACTTCGCCGAACTAACTAAATCGGGCGCCAAACGCGCACATGACATCGCTGGCCAATCAGCGATGTCGCTCCCTGGACCAATCCCCATGGTCGCGTTCCCACGTGACCTCGCTGGCCAATCCGAGGGTTCGACGACCTGGACCATTCTCTATGGTCGCTACACTGTCTTAGTTCTATGTCCTGTCAACAGATCCTTTCCCTTCCTTCCCTGCTAGCTGTTCAGCTTGAGCCCCTGCAACAACACAACTCCCTCGAGTACCATAGACCGACACAAAATGCTGGAGTAACTCACCTCGACAGACAGCTTCTCTGGAGAGAAGGAATGGGTGACATTTTGGGTCGAGACCCTTCTTCTGACTCTCCTGGGTCCTACTGCTCCCCCACTTTTGCTGCGCGCTTTCCAGTCAGCAGAAAGACAATACATGATCACAATCGATCCATTTACAGTGTATAGACACATAATAAGGGAATAACGTTCAGTGCAAGGTAAAGCCAGCAAAGTCCGATCAAGGATAGTCCGAGGGTCACCAATGAGGTAGATCGTAGTTCAGCACTGCTCTCTGGTTGTGGTAGGATGGTTCTGTTGCCTGATAACAGCTGGGAAGGAACTGTCCCTGAATCTGGAGGTGTGCGTTTTCACACTTCTGTACCTTTTGCCTGATGGGAGAGGGGAGAAGAGGGAGTGGCCAGGGTGCGACTCGTCCTTGATTGTGCTGCTGGCCTTGCCGAGGCAGCGTGAGGTATAAATGGAGTCAATGGAAGGTTTGTGTGATGGTCTGGGCTGCGTCCACAATTTGCTGCAATTTCTTGCGGTCTTGGATGGAGCTGTTCCCAAACCAAGTCGTGATGCATCCTGATAGAATGCTTTCTCTGGTGCATCTGTAGAAGTTGGTGAGAGTTGTAGGGGACATGCTGAACCTCCTAAGCCTTCTAAGGAAGTAGAGGCGTTGTTGTGCTTTCTTGGTGGTTGCTTCAACATGGGTGGTCCAGGAGAAGTTGTTGGTGATATTCACTTCTAGGAATTTGAAGTTTACAACCATCTCTGTCAATGCAAACTGGGGTATGTGTACCACTTCGTTTCCTGAAGTCGATCACTATCTCCTTTGTCTTGCTGACATGGTGAGAAAGGTTGTTGTATCGTCACCAGGACATGAGGTTCTCAATCCCCTTCCCGTACTCTGCATCCTCATTATTTGATATCCAGCCCGCAATGGTGGTGTTGTCTCCGAATTTAAAATTGAATTAGATTTGTACGTGGCTGCACAGTCGTGGGTGTACAAGGAGTAGTGAAGGGGGCGGAGAACGCAGCCTTGCGGAGCACCAGTGTTGAGGATTATCGTAAAGGATGAGTTGTTCCCTACCCTCCCGGATTGGGGTCTGTTGGTCAGGAAGTCGAGGATCCAATTGGATAGATGAGTGTTGACATCAAGTCCAGTGAGTTTGGTGATGAGCTTGGATGGTATAATGGTATTAAACCTAACCTACCGAACACCATAGCCACCTAACCTACCGAACATCACAGCCACCTAACCTACCCAACATCACAGCCACCTAACAATAGACAATAGACAATAGACAATAGGTGCAGGAGGAGGCCATTCGTCCCTTCGAGTCAGCACCGCCATTCAATGTGATCATGGCTGATCATTCTCAATCAGTACCCCGTTCCTGCCTTCTCCCCATACCCCCTGACTCCGCTATCCTTAAGAGCTCTATCCAGCTCTCTCTTGAATGCATTCAGAGAATTGGCCTCCACTGCCTTCTGAGGCAGAGAATTCCACAGATTCACAACTCTCTGACTGAAAAAGTTTTTCCTCATCTCAGTTCTAAATGGCCTACCCCTTATTCTTAAACTGTGGCCCCTTGTTCTGGACTCCCCCAACATTGGGAACATGTTTCCTGCCTCTAACGTGTCCAACCCCTTAATAACCTACCCAACATCATAGCCACCTAACCTACCGAACGTCACAGCCACCTACATTACCTACATTATCGCCTAGCCTGGCCTAACTAAAACATGCTCAGAACACTTACTGCATATCGCTAGCCCGGGAAAAGATCAAAATTCAAAATTCGAAGTGCCGTTTCTACTGAATGTGTGTCGTTTTTGCACCATCGTGAAGTCGAAGCATCGTAAGTCGAGGAGCATCTGTATTCTCAAAGTCTAAACTTTAGTGGTGCATGTATACTTCACATCTTTAATTTAGATTAAATAGGATTAGTGGGTCAGACCTAACACTATGTTGCTTAGAGATGCAAGAAACTGAAGATGCCAAAATGGTGAGTAAAACGCAAAGTGCTGGAGGAACTCAGTGGGTCAGGCACCTCCATGGAGGGAAAGGGGAGACGATGTTTCAGGCTGGGACCCTTCTTCATCACTTTGTCTTTTACTAGTTTATTCAAACTGGTTGGTCTAGAGTTTTATTTTCTCTCCTGATTTTACGGAAGGAAACTATTTTCAGGAAAATACTGTAAAACCAGTTCAGGTTAGTTTATTGTCACGTGTAACGAGGTACAGTGGAAATCTTTTGTTGTGTGCCAACAATAGACAATAGACAATAGACAATAGGTGCAGGAGTAGGCCATTCAGCCCTTCGAGCCAGCACCGCCATTCAATGCGATCGTGGCTGATCACTCTCAATCAGTACCCCGTTCCTGCCTTCTCCCCATACCCCCTCACTCCGCTATCCTTAAGAGCTCTATCCAGCTCTCTCTTGAAAGCATCCAACGAACTGGCCTCCACTGCCTTCTGAGGCAGAGAATTCCACACCTTCACCACTGTAGAAAGACAATGCGTGATTACAATCGATCCATTTACAGTGTACAGATACATGATAAGGCAATAAACAAAATCGATTCCTTGCCTGCAGTCCGTCTGTCTTTTGTGTTTTTTGTTGTTTTTGTCTCAATTGTAGTGTTAATATGATGTAGTGTTGTATGTTATGTTTTGGGGGGGGGGGGGTGGGAGGGAACGGGAACTGTAACTGTAACATTCTCTCTCCAGAAGGGAGACGCGACCTTTGTTTCTGTGTCGTGTCTCCGTTCCCGTTGCGGCCTACCACCGGCCATGCACCTGGGACCACCTGGGTCTCTGGTTCGCAGAGCCCGCGGTCCGGACTCACCACCTGCGGCGCTGGCTGCCTGCGAATGCTGCGGGAACGGCTGCGACTCGTCTCCGGAGGCTCCGGCGCGGGCCGCGTGGACGTCGGAAGCCCGCAGGCCCCTGGATGGGGGCCGACATCGGGAGCTCCGGCAGCGGCAGAGGCAACGTGTTCGCCCGCCCCGAATCGCGGGCTTGGGTCGGCCCACCGCGGACCTTTCACCATCCGGCGCGGCCTGAAATAGGCCGCGGGATTTTCTTTCACCGCCCAGCGGGGGCTTCAATATCGGGAGCCCCGACCGCCCCGACGTGGCAACTCCAACAGCCTGACCGTGGGAGAAGACGGCAGGGAAGAGAAAAAGACATTTTGGCCTTCCATCACAGTGAGTCTCCTCCAGTCCCTTCTCACTGTGATGGAAGGCCAAAATGTCTTTTTCTCTTCCCTGCCGTCTTCTCCCACGGTCAGGCTGTTGGAGTTGCCACGTCGGGGCGGTCGGGGCTCCCGATATTGAAGCCCCCGCTGGGCGGTGAAAGAAAATCCCGCGGCCTATTTCAGGCCGCGCCGGATGGTGAAAGGTCCACGGTGGGCCGACCCAAGCCCGCGATTCGGGGCGGGCGAACACGTTGCCTCTGCCGCTGCCGGAGCTCCCGATGTCGGCCCCCATCCAGGGGCCTGCGGGCTTCCGACGTCCACGCGGCCCGCGCCGGAGCCTCCGGAGACGAGTCGCAGCCGTTCCCGCAGCATTCGCAGGCAGCCAGCGCCGCAGGTGGTGAGTCCGGACCGCGGGCTCTGCGAACCAGAGACCCAGGTGGTCCCAGGTGCATGGCCGGTGGTAGGCCGCAACGGGAACGGAGACACGACACAGAAACAAAGGTCGCGTCTCCGTTCTGGAGAGAGAATGTTACAGTTACAGTTCCCGTTCCCTCCCACCCCCCCCCCAAAACATAACATACAACACTACATCATATTAACACTACAATTGAGACAAAAACAACAAAAAACACAAAAGACAGACGGACTGCAGGCAAGGAATCGATTTTGTTTATTGCCTTATCATGTATCTGTACACTGTAAATGGATCGATGTTTCTTTTTGTTTGGTGTTAGTTGTGATTGTATGTGTTATTGCATTTTTATTGATTAATCTTATTGGTCTTATTGTTCAACTGCGGGTAATGCTTCATTTTACTACACATTTATGTGTATGTAACAAATAAACGACTATTGACTATTGACTGGCCATTGAGAGAGAAAATAGTGCTGGAAAATTACTATTATAAAAATAACAGATATGGAAAGGACAAATATAATCATTCTTTCTTTAGGCACCAGTCTGCCCAGGGGATTAGTGAGGTTGCAAAAACTAAACATGTTGTGCACAAGGTTAAAATCCATTTTCGCTCATAATATTTCTTTGTAAATGCCCGTCATGTAAACATAATAACTTGCCAAATTGGCTTGGCTTCTCTCAATATACCCTGAAGGAACTGATGTTTTCACCCTGGCCAACACCAAACAAAAGCATGATACTCCAAAGACGTACAGGTATGTAGGTTAATTGGCTGGGTAAATGTAAATGTAAAAATTGTCCCTAGTGGGTGTAGGATAGTGTTAATGTATGGGGATCGCTGGGCGGCACGGACTTGGAGGGCCGAAAAGGCCTGTTTCCGGCTGTATATATATGATATGATATGATATGATATGATATGATACTCTTATAAAATGCCGTTATATTGAGTCACGTGAGAGAAAAAATCCGATTGGCATCATTGCCAGCAAAGAAGGTTTGATATTGTGTTGTCGTTGTCGTGGTTACTCAATGTTCAGCACGTGCCAGGAACGTGAGTGGCTTTGATTAAAACTGAGGATCCTTTTCACTGACTGGAGGCGTGGGATCCAGAATCAGCATCAGCAACCAAACAAGAACTCTGCCAAGAGCCGCATGGAAGAAACAGTGGACATGTTTCTCCGCTGCCCGTCTACTCACACACACCTCGATCCGTGACCATATCACCCCCGTCCTTTATAAACTCCACTGGCTCCCCATCCCCCAGAGAATCCAGTACAAAATCCTCCTCATAACCTACAAAGCCCTCCATAACCTGGCCCCATCCTACCTGACCGACCTCCTCCACAGGCACACTCCCACCTGCACCCTCCGCTCTGCCGCTGCCAATCTCCTATCCCCCCACATCCGGACTAAACTCAGATCCTGGGGGGACAGGGCTTTCTCCATCGCTGCTCCCACCCTATGGAACTCACTACCCCAAACCGTTAGAGACTCCCCCACACTCACCACATTCAAAACATCGCTGAAGTCTCACCTGTTCAGTACTGCCTTCAACCACTGAAGGTCACCTCACCTACTGTCTCCTTTCTCTGTTCATTTATTTATTTACTTATTTATCTATTTATTAATTTCCCTATGTTCTCAAAATCTCTGTAAAGCGTCTTTGAGTATATGAAAAGCGCTATATAAATAAAATGTATTATTATTATTATTATTATGTGGAGAGTTCTTGTTAGGCTGCTGATGCTGATTCCAGACCTCTCAGTCTGAAGAAGGGTCTCCACCCTTAACATCACCCATTCCTTCTCTCCAGAGATGCTGCCTGACCCGCTGAGTTACTCCAGCTTTTCGTGTCTATCTCCGTTTTGGACCAGCATCTGAAGTTCCTTCCTACACCAACATGTGGGTAACCATCACTAGAGCTGACGACGCACACAAAATGCTGGGGTAACATAGCGGGGCAGGCAGCACCTCTGGATATAGGGAATAGACTACCCCCGAATGGCCTTCTACCCTCTTTGGACCTTTTCATCTCCAACTGCGGGCGTGACATCAACCGTCTCAACTTTACCACTCCCTTTACCTTCTCTAACCTTCAAGATTCAAGATCGGTTTATTATCACACGTACCAATTAAGGTACAGTGAAATTTGAGTTACCGTACAGCCACACTAAGTGAAAAGCAACAAGACACACAGCCACAAAAAGTAAAATTTAACATAAACATCCACCCCAGCGGATTCCACATTCCTCACTGTGATGGAAGGTAATAAAGTTCAAGCATCTTCCTCTTTGTTCACCCGCGGTCGGGGCTGTTGAACCGTCCACAGTCGCCGCTGCCGACTGTCCGAGGCCCTCGCGTCGGGATGATCGAAACTCCCACGCGGGACGGATTGAAACTCACTCCGCGGCATGGAGCTCCCGAGTCGGCCGCTTCTCACCAGAGACCGCGGGCTTCACGGTGTTAGAGTCCACAGGCCCCGCGGTTGGAGCTCTCCGCAGTCGATCCCCGGCAAAGGATCGCAGCTCCACAATGTTAAAGTCCCGTGGCTTGAAGCGCCAGGCCGGTCTCCAGGAAAGGCCACCAACTCCTCGATGCTAGGCCACAGTGGGGACGGAGATATGATAAGGAGCAAAATCGCATCTCCGTCGAGGTATGAGATTGAAAATAAGTTTCCCCCAATTCCCCCCCCCCCCCCCCCCCACCCCCCTCTGAACAGGAAACGTCACCCATTCCTTCTCTCCAGAGATGCTGCCTGTCCCGCTGAGTTACTCCAGCATCTTGTGCCTATCTTCGGTGTAAACCAGCATCTGCAGTTCCTTCCCACACACATCTCTATCGCCGGATGGGTACTCAAGCTTTTTTTGAGCCATTACCGTGACAAATATGAATTGGTTCAATAAGGTTTCTAACCTGATAGATGCCCTCTTCAACAAAGCACAATATTTAACAGCCCATAAAGTCATGTGTATTCTCAAACATATTGCATTAAATGCAGCTTGATCCTGGTCACCATGGCAATGGTTATCAGGAAGGTTTTAGCAAACCAGGATATAGATCCTGTGGCTGACTTGGTAGTGGGCGGCACGGTGGCGCAGCGGTAGAGTTGCTGCCTTACAGCAAATGCAGTGCCGGAGACTCAGGTTCGATCCTGACTACGGGCGCCGTCTGTACGGAGTTTGTACGTTCTCCCCGTGACCTGCGTGGGTTTTCTCCGAGATCTTTGGTTTCCTCCCACACTCCAAAGACGTACAGGTATGTAGGTTAATTGACTGGGTAATATGTAAAAAATTGTCCCTAGTGTGTGTAGGATAGTGTTAATGTGCGGGGATTGCTGGGCGGCGCGGACTCGGTGGGCCGAAGGGCCTGTTTCCGCGCTGTATCTCTAAATCTAAAAATGATGTGGAAAGGAACTGCAGATGCTGGTTTACACCAAATGTAGACACAAAATGCTGGAGTAACTCGACGGGCCAGGCAGCATCTCTGGAGAGGAGGAATGGGTGACGTTTCGGGTCGAGCCCCTTCTTCGGACCTGAAGGGTCTCAACCCGAAACGTCACCCTTTCCTTCCATCCAGAGATGCTGCCTGAGCCGCTGAATCACTCCAGCAATTTGGGTCCATCTTCAGTGGGGAAGATTGGACAGTCTCAGTCACTCTCTGTTGTAGTGGGTTCTGTATATCTCTGGAGTGGTGTGGACGGCTGGAAAGAGCAGGTGTGGTTATCAGTCCTTTGTACAACTGAATCATAGAAACATAGAAACATAGAAAATAGGTGCAGGAGTAGGCCATTCGGCCCTTTGAGCCTGAACCTTCTCTGTACTTCCTCTAAGGCTAGAATGTCTTTCCTCAGATTAGGAGACCAAAACTGTACACAATACTCCAATCAAATTGACAAATATCCTTTCACAATTAGATTTCAAATAAAACAGCCGTTGGCAAGCCGGGAGAGGAGTAGTGGATCACAACAGTTTACAGAGAGATTAGAATTTGGTTTCACAACCTTTTGTACCATGTTCCGTTTTGAGGAAATTACGACAGGTGTGATGGATTGTTACAACTGTTCAAACTATATTTAATAAATTTGCTCAATAGTTTAAAATTGGAACAAATGTCTTAGTTTAGCTTCGAGATACGGCGCGGAAACAGGCCCTTCGGCCCACCGTGATCCTATAAACAGCAACTGTTCACCAGGGAATAAGCATAAAGACTATAAAATGGCGTGGTGATCACTTGTAGGGAGAAAATCGTATTTTGAATCTGAAAGGATCAAATAGGATCAATGTGGGTGAAGAAGACCCGTCTGAAGAAGGGTCTCGATCTGAAACGTCACCCATTCCTTCTCTCCAGAGATGCTGCCTGTCCCGCTGAGTTACTCCAGCATCTTGTGTCTATTTTCGGTGTAAACCAGCATCTGCAGTTCCTCCCTTCACGATACATGATTACAATTGAGCCATCCACAGTGTAGAGATATAATGATAAGAGAATAGACAATAGACAATAGGTGCAGGGGGAGGCCATTCGGCCCTTCGAGCCAGCACTGCCATTCAATGTGATCATGGCTGATCACCCCGTTCCTGCCTTCTCCCCATACCCTCTGACTCCGCTATCCTTAAGAGCTCTATCTAGCTCTCTCTTGAATGCATTCAGAGAATTGGCCTCCAATTGTGTTTAGTGTTTAGTGAATAATGTTTAGTGCAAGGTAAAGTCAGTAAAGGCCGATCAAAGATAGTCCGAGATGAGGTAGATAGTAGTTTAGGACTGCTCTCTGGTTGCGGTAGGGTGGTTGAGTTGCCACTGAGTTACTCCATCGTTTCGTGTCCGCCTTCGGTTTAAACCAGCATCTGCAGTTCCTTCTTCCACTCAGTTCCTTCCTCCACTCCGACACTTCTGTAGGAGTGTCATTGCTTGTCTGTAGCTGGCAACATAAAATACGTAGGCTGTAAAACATGGACTTAATCATCACACACGCATGCATGGGCACATATGTGCATATCCCGAGCGGTGCAAGGAAGCTTGTTCTGATCTTCGCAAAGCTATCAAAGATGCTAAGGGACAATACCAGGACAAACGTGAGTCCCAGTATAATCATTTGGTCCCATGCCGAATGTGGGACGTTCTGAATAGCGCAGAGAGACACAAGATGCCGGAGTAACTCAGCGGGACAGGCAGCATCTCTGGAGAGAAGGAATGGCCGACGTTTCGGGTCGAGACCCTTCTTCATTTTATTTACTATATATATGTACTGATTATTAGAACTGGCTGCAAAGTGACGTCAGGCAACATCACCGGTGATCGTGCAGCTCCACCTGATGAACTGAATGCTTTCTATCCTCGCTTTGAGCAGAAGGCCAACATGGGATGAGATGGGTGGCATCCATCTCAACAGACTCAAGTGTGCCTCTTCCCAGGGTCATTGATGCAGAGGTTAGATCGGCCTTCCTGCGCGTAAACCCTCGAAAAGCAACAGGCCCGGACGGAGTTCCTGGCCATGTCCTTAGTAGCTGCAAGGCCCAGCTAGCGGGAATGTCCAGGGACATCTTTAACCTCTCCCTACTCCATTCTGAGGTACCCACCTGCTTCCTTGTACACCAGTCACTGAAAGTAAACATGCAGGTACAGCAGGCAATGAAGAGAGCCAATGGCTTGTTGGCCTTCATAAAGAGAGGATTTCAGTATAGGAGCAAAGAGGTCCTTCTGCAGTTGTACAGGGCCCTGGTGAGACCACTCCTAGAGTATTATGTGAAGTTTTGGTCTCCTTATTTGAGGAAGGACGTCCTTGCTATTGAGGCAGTGCAGCGTAGGTTCATGAGGTTAATCCCCGGGATGGCGGGACTGTCATATGAGGAAAGATTGGAAAGACTGGGCTTGTATTCACTGGAGTTTAGAAGGATGAGAGGGGATCTTATAGAAACGTATAAAATTATAAAAGGACTGGACAAGCGAGACGCAGGAAAAATGTTCCCAATGTTGGGGGAGTCCAGAACCAGGGGCCACCATCTAAGATTAAAGGTGAGGCCATTTAAAACTGAGATGAGAAAAAAACTTTACACCCAGAGAGTTGTGAATTTGTGGAATTCTCTGCCACAGAGGGCAGTGGAGGCCAATTCACTGGATGAATTTAAGAGAGGGTTAGATAGAGCTCTAGGGGCTAGTGGAATCAAGGGATATGGGGAGAAGGCAGGCACGGGTTACTGATTGTGGATGATCAGCCATGATCACAATAGTTGGCGGTGGTGGCTTGAAGGGCCAAATGGCCTCCTCCTGCACCTATTTTCTATGTTTTCTATGTTTTCTAAGAAGACCACTATCAATCTGGTGACAAAGAAAAGTAAGATCTCATGCCTTAATAATTAGTGTCCAGTGTCCTTGACATCCACCCTCACAAAGTGTTTTGAGAGGCTAGTTATGGAAGGCATTAAATCCAGTCTACCCAGCGGCCTTGACCCACTGCAGTTCACCTACCGCCGTGACAGGTCCACGATCGATGCCATCGCCCTGGCCCTACACCCGCGCCTAGAACACCTGGATAAGAGAGACACCTACGTCAGACTCCTATTCATAACCTACAGCTCTGCCTTTAATACCATTATACCATCCAAGCTCATCGCCAAACCCACTGGACTTGGTGTCAGCACTCATCTCTGCAACTGGATCCTCGATTTCCTGAGCGACTTAGGGCGGCACGGTGGCACAGCGGTAGAGTTGCCGCCTTATAGCGAATGCAGCGCCGGAGACCCGGGTTCGATCCCGACTACGGGTGCTGCACTGTACGGAGTTTGTACGTTCTCCCCGTGACCTGCGTGGGTTTTCTCCGAAATCTTCGGTTTCCTCCCACACTCCAAAGACGTGCAGGTTTGTAGGTTAATTGGCTGGGCAAAATGTAAAAATTGTCCCTAGTGGGTGTAGGATAGTGTTAGTGTGCGGGGATCGCTGGGCGGCGCGGACCCGGTGGGCCGAAGGGCCTGTCTCTGTGCTGTATCTCTAAATCTAAAAAATCTAAATCTGACCAACAGACCCCAATCAGTGAGGATAGGGGACAACTCATCCTCTACGATAATCCTCAACACTGGTGCCCCGCAAGGCTGCGTTCTCCGCCCCCTTCACTACTCCTTGTACACCCACGACTGTGCAGCCACGTACAAATCTGATTCCATTCGTTTAATTTAGTTTAGTTCAGAGATACACCGCGGAAACAGGCCCTTCGGTCCACTGGGTCCGCGCCGACCAGCGATCCCCGCACACTAACACCATCCTACACCCACTGGGGACATTTTTTACATTTACCGAGCCAATCAACCTACAAACCTGCACGTCTTTGGAGTGCGGGAGGAAACCGAAGATCTCGGAGAAAACCCACGGGTAGAACGTACAAACTCCATACTTACAGCAGTCGGGATGGAACCCGGGTCTCCGGCGCTGCATTCGCTGTAAGGCAGCAACTCTACCGCTGCGCCACCGTGACCGCCCCTCTCAATGTCAACAAGACAAAGGAGATAGTGATCGACTTCAGGAAGTGATGCGGTACACGCATACATTGACAACGCTGAACTAAAGATGGCCGGAAGCTTCTATTTCTCAGAGGTAAACATCACTAGCAACTTGTCCTGGACCACCCATGTTGAAGCAATGGGCAAGAAAGCACAACAACGCCTCTACTTCCTTAGGAGGCTTAGGAAGTTCGGCATGTCCCCACCAACTCTCACCAACTTCTACTGATGCACTGTAGAACGCATTTTATCAGGATGCATCACAGCACGGTTTGGGAACAGCTCCATCCAAGACCGCAAGAAATTGCAAAGAATTGTGGACGCAGCCCAGACCATCGCACAAACCAACCTCCCTTCCATTGGCTTCATTTGTACCTCACGCTGCCTCGGCAAGGCCAGCTGCATAATCAAGGATGAGTCGCACCCTGGCCACTCCCTAATTTCCCCACTCCCGTCAGGCAAGAGGTACAGAGGTTTTCATTTCTGGTCTTTGTCCAAACATCTGCAAATTAATGCCCCCCCCCCCTCCCCCTTACTGTACCCACCCACCACTTGCCAGACTATGTCCTGGCCACACCTCTCCTTCAGCTTTTTCACCCCTACTATAATCAGTCTGAAACAGAGTCCTGACCTGAAACGTTGCCTATCCATGTCCTCCAGAAATGCTGTTTGGCCCGCTGAGTTACTCCAGCACTTAGCGTGACTCTAGACAGAAAGGTTGATAAAGAATGTGCAATTGAACAACTCTTGAGTAAGACACAAGAACACTTGCTGCCCCAAATGAACAACAAATCGACCTTTGATAGCATCCATGAATATCAGTCGCAATGCAGTAAGTACTCTGTGATCTTCAGTGCAAATGTTTGTCCTTTGAAGGACTTGACAGCACTGGGCCTGTACTCACTGGAGTTTAGAAGGTTGAGGAGGTACCTCATTGAAACTTACAGAATAATGAAAGGCACAGATAGAGTGGTTGTGGAGAGGATGTTTCCACTGGTGGAAGAGTCTAGAACCAGAGGTCACAGCCTCAGAATTAAAGGGCGCTCTTTTAGAAAGGAGGTGAGGAGGAATTTCTTCAGTCAGAGGGTGGTTAATCTGTGGAACTCATTGCCACAGAGGGCTGTGGAGGCCAGGTTAGTGGATATTTTTAAGGCAGAGATAGACAGATTCTTGATTAGAACGGGTGTCAGGGATTATGGGCTCAACATCCGAGGGCGTACACGCCACTGGAGTTAAATGGGTCTACTGTGGATAGGGTGAGCAGCTTTAAATACCTGGGAGTCCACATCACAGAGGATCTGACATGGACAACACACATTGCCGCACTGGTGGGTAAGGCAGGGCAGCGCCTTTACCACCTCAGACAGCTGAGGAAATTCAGAGTCTCTCTGAGGATCCTTCAGTGCTTCTACTCTGGGGCTGTAGAAAGCATCTTGTCCGGCAACATCACAATCTGGTTTGGGAACAGCTTTGCCCAGGACAGGATGGCCCTGCAGAGAGTAATGCGTTTGGTAGAACGCACCATGGGAACTACACTCGTCCCCCTGCAGGACCTATACATCAGGAGGTGCAGATCCAGAGCCAGCAACATTATGGGGGACCCCTACCACCCCAGCAATGGACTGTTCCAGCTGCTACGGTCAGGCAAACGCCTCCGCTGTCACACTGTGAAAACGGAGAGGATGAGACGGAGTTTCTACCCACAGGCCATCAGGACTGTTAACTTTTATATCACCAACGACTAATTTATTGTATTAATTTATTTTTTGTGTTCTGTCTTTTAAAAAAAAAAAATTCTATTCTGTTTCGTAGTTTAGCACAATCCGCAGGCATTGCCACTTTCATTTCACTGCACATCTTGTATGTGCATGTGGCAAATAAAGTAGACTTGACTTGACTTAACTTATGGGGAGAAGGCAGGAAAATAGGATTAGGAGGCAGAGAGCAGCCTTGATTGAATGGCAGAGAAGACTTGATGGGCCGAATGGCCTTATTCTACGCCAATAACTTGTGAAGTTGTGAAGTTGTGAGACGCTGTTTTGTCAAAATTGTGACCAACATGACTCACTGGTGTAGCTGGCAAATCTTGCTGCCGTCCAGAGAAACTCACAATCGGGTGAAGTGGACGGATGTCTTAATTTCCTCCGGTGCTGAATGGCAGCGAGTTTTGCCAGAGTAAGTTACACTGGGTGTGTATGTCGTTGCAAGCAGTGTTGGGCAGCAGAAGGGGATACACTGAAAAAACAAGTGCAGCACGCGTTAGTCCAAAGTAAATTTGTGCAGTCTGGCTTGCTTGGAGATATTAAGTGGATCCATTTCTGCAATGGAGGACTGGCGGAAGAGCAACAGGAAAGCAGTTTAACCGACGTGTGAACAATGGTGAACCTGCTCACTTTGTTCTGCTCATATCATTTGTGGTGATGACCAGTTGGAGCTGACATTTCCTGTGCATTTTGACAGCGCACCACTTCACCAATATAGCTTTCGAGAGGGCTCAGAGACTTGAAGGGCTTGGTATGTAATTTGTATTTATTTTTTTTTCGTATGGATGCTTTTCGTTATTTTTCTAAATGTATTTGTTTGCTGACTTTGAGCCCGCCTGACTCAAATAAGTTGCGCCACTCAGCAATGTCAAAAGAGGAAGAACGCGGACCCGATAAGAGTAACTTTCTTTGCAGAAACTTCACAAGTTTTGAAAAAGGTTTTCACGCGCTCAGAGCTCACGATTCATGCTGTGTGGATACTTGCAACTTTTTGCCAGAAGGGTGTTAGGTAAAGTCGGCGTGTTCGGTAAGTTGTCAGCCGATTGCTCCTTTGATTTCGTTAATGACTAGACCAAGTGGACCCGTTGGGCCCATTCCTCATAGAGGGGAGGGGGGGGAGGCAAGGAAGGGGAGAGGGTGTGACTGAGTGAGCCCTGGACACAAAGCCTCTCCTGTATTGGTGTAGCACCCTCAACCAGCCCCCCACTCATTCCCCCTTATCTCCCCCTCCTCCCCCCACTCACCCACTCCATCCCCGATGCCAAAAATATGCTGTTTTATGCATCTTTCAAAATGACAAATGTTCACTTTTTTATCATCATAGCTTGCAGCTACCGAATGACAGCTCGTTTATATCGCAGAGACAACGAACTGCAGATGCTGGTTTAGAAAAGACATAAAGTGCTGGAGTAACCCAGCGGGTCGGGTAGCATCTCTGGGGAACATGAATAGGAGCCGTTTCAGATTGGGGGCCCTTCTTCAGTCTGAGGAATTGTCTCGACCCGTAACGTCACCTGTTCATGCTCTCCTGAAATGCTGCCTGAACCACTGACTTACTCCAACACTTTGGGTCCCGACCCTGAAACGGCACCTGGTCATGTCCTCCAGAGATGCTGCCTGACTCGCCGGGTTACCTTAGCACATAGTGTCTTCATTTATATTGCATATGTTCTGTTGAATTGTAGGTGGTTTCAGCAGAGTTGCTGATGTTGTTCTTGACGTTGCACTGTGTGTGGTCGTGTGGCACGAATTTCTCAACCTAACCCTTAACTGTTTGCCATCTGCTGATACTGTGCCAGCAGCTATGTAGATAAATGTAGAGAAGGCCTACCGGGAGGAGATGGCTGATCTGGCACTCTGGTGTCAGGACAACAGCCTCCTCTTGAATGTCACTAAAACTAAGGAGCTGATTGTGGACTTTAGAAGGGTTCAACATCCAAGGACGTACGCGCCACTGGAGATAAATGGGTCTACTGTGGATAGGGTGAGCAGTTTTAAATACTTGGGAGTCCACATCACAGAGGATCTGATATGGGCAACGCACATTGCTGCACTGGTGGGTAAGGCAAGGCAGCGCCTTTACCACCTCAGATAGCTGAGGAAATTCAGAGTGTCTCTGAGGATCCTTCAATGCTTCTACTCTGGGGCTGTAGATAGCATCCTGTCCGGCAACATTACAGTCTGGTTTGGGAACATCTCTGCCCAGGACAGGAAGGCCCTGCAGAGAGTGGTGCGTTCGGCTGAACGCACTATGGGAACTACACTCGCCCCCCTGCAGGACCTATACATCAGGAGGTGCAGATCCAGAGCCAGCAACATTATGGGGGACCCCTACCACCCCAGCAACGGACTGTTCCAGCTGCTACGGTCAGGCAAACGCCTCCGCTGTCACGCTGTGAAAACGGAGAGGATTAGACGGAGTTTCTTCCCACAGGCCATCAGGACTGTTAACTTTTATAACTCCAGGGACTAAATTTTGTCTTCTCTGTATTAACTTTTATTTATATGCTGTAACTGTAATTCTTTTTTTGTGCACAATCCGCAGGCATTGGCACTTTCATTTCACTGCACATCGTGTATGTGTATGTGACAAATAAACTTGACTTGACTTGAAATGAGTTTCCTCAAGACCTCGATTTTACTTTGACTGGCCAATATTTGTCAGAAGTTAGTGGTGGAGATGCCTTGGTGATGTTCAGAAGATTGTTAAACTACATTGATGTCTAACCTATTGTTTTAGAAAAGCAATCAAATAATGAGGAGAATTAATTTTTGACTTGGCAAATACTGATGAGAGGGAGGGTAAGGATAAGGCACGGTAGCGCAGCGGTAGAGTTGCTGCTTTACAGCGAATGCAGCGCCGGAGACTCAGGTTCGATCCTGACTACGGGTGCTGCACTGTAAGGAGTTTGTACGTTCTCCCCGTGACCTGCGTGGGTTTTCTCCGAGATCTTCGGTTTCCTCCCACACTCCAAAGACTTACAGGTATGTAGGTTAATTGGCTGGGTAAATGTTAAAAATTGTCCTTAGTGGGTGTAGGATAGTGTTAATGTGTACGGGGATCACTGGGCGGCATGGACTTGGTGGGCCGAGAAGGCCTGTTTCCGGCTGTATATATATGATATGGTATGATATGATAGACACAAAAAGCTGGAGTAACAATAGACAATAGACAATAGACAATAGACAATAGGTGCAGGAGTAGGCCATTCGGCCCTTCGAGCCAGCACCGCCATTCAATGTGATCATGGCTGATCATTCTCAATCAGTACCCCGTTCCTGCTTTCTCCCCATACCCCCTGACTCCGCTATCCTTAAGAGCTCTATCTAGCTCTCTCTTGAATGTATTCAGAGAATTGGCCTCCACTGCCCTCTGAGGCTGGTAACTCTGGAGTAACCAGGCAGTCTCTCTGGAGAGAGGAAATGGGTGACGTTTCGGGTCGAGAAACAAAAACTGAGCTGGTTTTATAGCATTTTCCTGAAAATAGTTTGCTTCTGGAAAAATCAACTTAGTTGACTAAATAATCAGTAACAGTGAATTACAAGTTTTCTGAAAAAAAAGTCTTGGCCAGAAACATCACCCATTCCTTCTATCCAGAGATGCTGCCTGTCCCGCTGAGTTACTCCAGCATCATTTGTCTAGCTTTAAACATTCTGCTCCACTGACATCTTTAAATCATTTTCGTTTATCGTGAGCATTGCGGGCATGATTAGTATTTACTGCCCAGCCATAATTGCCCTTGGGAATACTGGGTGAAGCTGCCCACTTGAAGTGCCACACTTCAAGAGTCTAGAGTGTTTTATTGTCATGTGTCCCAGATAGGACAATGAAATTCTTACTTGTAGCAGCACAACAGAATATGTAAACATAGTACACTGTAAACAATATATTAAATGAGAAAAAAAGTTCAGTGTGTATATATACACATACCTACATATACCTATTGACGTCTATATACTTATATACATCTATATATACAAAATGCTGGAGTAACTCAGCAGGTCAGGCAGCATCTCGGGAGAGAAGGAATGGGTGACGTTTCGGGTCGAGACCTTTCTTCTGAAGAAGGATCTCGACCCGAAACGTCACCCATTCCTTCTCTCCCGAGATGCTGCCTGGCCTGCTGAGTTACTCCAGCATTTTGTGAATATATATATATATATATATATATATCTTAGGCCCCCTCGGTCATGGCTGACCATGGGTGATGCATCCTCGTTGGCTGCTTGTTCCACACCTCGGCTAGAGCAGCTTCGCTCGTGGCTGAAGAGTCTAATGTGGGAGTGACAGTCTCTGTGGCAAAGGTCACATTTGTGTGTGGTCTCTGGTCTGTTGAAGTTGCTGCGCTCCTTTCTGCGTGCCCGCTTGTCTGCCGCTGCGTTCATCAGTTTCTCTCCCCCCGTTTTGAGATGTTGGTTCAGGGTACCTCTCCATCTCGTGCGGTCAGCTGCAAGGCTCTCCCAGGACTCCACATCGATGTCGAGCCCCTTCAAATCTCTCTTGCGGACATCCTTGTAACGTAGCTGGGGGCGGCCAATGGTTCTCCTCCCAGATGTCAGCTCTCCATAGAGGATGTCTTTTGGAATATGGCCATCCTCCATGCGGTGGACATGGCCCAGCCATCGCAGCCTGTGCTGCCTAAGTAGAGTGTACATACTGGGAAGGCCAGCGCCAGACAGAATCTCGGCGTTGGACACTCTGTCTCGCCAGGATATACCCAGGATACGGCGGATGCTTCTAAGGTGGAAGGTGTTGAGCCTTCTCTCCAGTCTGGCGTATGTAGTCCATGTCTCACTGCCGTACAGCAGCCTGCTGTTGTCACAGGCGTTGCGTTGTAGACTGCTATCTTTGTCTTCACTGTCAGCTTTGGATTGGTCCACACTCGAGTTGTGAGGCGAGCGAGAGTTGTAGCTGCCTTCCCGATCCTCTTGTCAATCTCTGTGTCCAAGGAGAGGTTGTCGGTGATGGTGGAGCCGAGGTACGTGAACTGATGGACGGCATCGAGTTCGTAGTCGTCGATGGTGATGACAGTCGGTGCCTCTGTATCCTGTCCCAGGACGTTCGTCTTCTTCAGGCTGATGGTCAGCCCAAAGTCCTTGCAAGCCCGATAGAAGCGGTCCATCAGTGACTGTAGTTCCTGCTGGGTGTGGGACACATCTGCTGCGTCATCGGCGAACAACATGTCTCTGATGAGAGCTTCACGTACGTTTGTCTTGGCTCGGAGGCGGGTGAGGTTGAAGAGCTTGCCATCTGATCTTCTGTTGCGGTGCCGAAGGCATGTTTCAGGAGCAGAGCGAAGAAAATCCCAAAGAGTGTGGGAGCGAGGACGCAGCCTTGTTTGACGCCACTGCGGATGTCGAAGGGCTCCCAGAAGCGGCCATTGAACTGCACTGTCCCCTTCGTGTTGATGTGGAAGGATTCTATCATGCTCTGCAGTTTTGGTGGGCAGCCGATCTTTGGGAGAGCCTTGAATAGGCCATGTCTGCTGACGAAGTCGAACGCCTTGGTGAGGTCAATGGAAGCAATATACAGGGGCATCCGCTGTTCTCTGCACTTCTCCTGGAGCTGGCGAAGGGAGAAGACCATGTCTACTGTTGATCTTCCAGCTCGGAAACCGCACTGTGACTCTGGGTAGACACGTTCTGCCGGCTTCTGCAGGCGGATCAAGACGACCCGAGCAAAGACCTTGCCGACGATGTTGAGGAGGGAGATGCCTCTGTAGTTGTTGCAGTCGCTTCTCTCGCCCTTGTTCTTGTAGAGGGTAATGATCGTGGCATCCCTCATGTCCTGCGGTACAGCTCCTTCTTGCCAGCACTGGCAGAGGACTTACAATAGACAATAGGTGCAGGAGGAGGCCATTCGGCCCTTCGAGCCAGCACCGCCATTCAATGTGATCATGGCTGATCATTCTCAATCAGTACCCCGTTCCTACCTTCTCCCCATACCCCCTGACTCCGCTATCCTTAAGAGCTCTATCTAGCTCTCTCTTGAATGCATTCAGAGAATTGGCCTCCACTGCCTTCTGAGGCAGAGAATTCCACAGATTCACAACTCTCTGACTGAAAAAGTTTTTCCTCATCTCCGTTCTAAATGGCCTACCCCTTATTCTTAAACTGTGGCCCCTGGTTCTGGACTCCCCCAACATTGGGAACATGTTTCCTGCCTCTAACGTGTCCAACCCCTTAATAATCTTATACGTTTTGATAAGATCCCCTCCGATCCTTCTAAATTCCAGCGTATACAAGCCTAGTCGCTCCAGTCTTTCAACATACGACAGTCCCGCCATTCCGGACTTCATGCAGAGGAAGCAGTAAGGTAGTCTTGCAGTGCTTGATCAGGTCAGGGCGAATCCCATCACTGCCTGGGGCCTTGCCTGAGGCCAGGCTGTCAATGGCCTTGCCTGAGCTCTTCTATCATCGGCTCCCCATCTAACTCATCCGTGGTCGGCAGGCACTCGATGGCGCCAAGTGCGGAGGGGGACACAGTGTTCTCTCTCTCGAGTAGAGGTCGGAGTAGTGTTCCACCCTTCTCTCCATCTGCTGGCATTTGTCTGTGATTACTTCCCCAGCGGAGGATTTGAGGGGGGCTGTCTCGCCCTGGACTGGTCCTAGTGCCTTCTTAACGCCACCGTGCATTCCCCTGATGTTCCCTGTTATGGCGGCCATCTGGATGTCCTCACTAAGCTGTGCCCAGTACTTATTGGCGCAACACCTGGCAGTCTGCTGGCATATATATGTGTGCGTATATATATATATATATATATCTTTTTGTGCACAACCCGCAGGCATTGCCACTTTCATTTCACTGCACATCGAGTATGTGTATGTGACAAATAAATTTGACTTGACTTGACTTGACACATGCACGCACACATATGTACATATAAAAAGCAAACAAACAATAATAGTGCAATTATTCACAAAATACTGGAGTAACTCAGCAGGTCAGGCAGCATCTCGGGAGAGAAGGAATGGGTGACGTTTCGGGTCGAGACCCTTCTTCAGTCTGAAGAAGGGTCTCGACCCGAAACGTCACCCATTCCTTCTCTCCCGAGATGCTGCCTGACCTGCTGAGTTACTCCAGCATTTTGTGAATAAATACCTTCGACTTGTACCAGCATCTGCAGTTATCTTCTTATAATAATAGTGCAATAAAATGACACTTCTTGTGTTGAGTAATGAGTTGCAGAAGCAGTGAAGGAACCATAATGTATTTCCTGGCAAAGTATTTTAGGGAAGGAAATGTCCTGTCATTTCCTTAAATGAATTGTTCACTTTCATAGTGACTCTTATTGCCCTCTGTCGGGGGCCCAGTGAGCCATTCTATTTCCTCAAACTGCTAAATGTAACAGCCCGGATCTCACCGTTGTGTTGGCCATTGCATTGGTCTGCAACATCATTAATCTCACCACCAATTTCCATCCTGCACTCAAATTCACTTGGACCATCTGTGACCCCTCCCCCCCCTTTCATGATCGAACTGCCTCCATCACAGGAGATGGATTATCGACTGACATCTGTTATAAACCCACTGACTCTGACAACTATCTAGACTACGTCAGGTAGCCTGGGGCTACCTAATCACCCGGTTGCCAAAAACCTTAACTCCCCCTCCCATTCCCACACTGACCTTTCTGTCCTGGGCCTCCTCCGTTGTCAGAGTGAGACCAAATGCACTCAGATTGGAGGAACGGCACCTTATATTTTGTTTGGGCAGCTTACACCCCAGTGGTATGAGTTTTTATTTCTCTAACTTCAAGTAACCCTTGTATCTCCCTCTCTCTCTCTCCATCGCTCCCCTGCCCAAGCCGTGACCCGAAACGTCACCTATTCCTTTTCTCCTTTCGGGGGGAGAGGGGGGAGGGGGGGAGGAGAGGGTGCTGCACCAATGCAGGAGAGGTTTGGGCCCAACGGGTCCACGGTCTAGTTTTGTATAAAATGTAAACCTCGTGTGGGCATGACACTTGCTTCGATCAGCTATGTTTAGATATTACACATGATCCCTTTTGCTGCACTGTAATTGTAAACAAATGGAAGTTTGCAAGTTGTGCAATTTTCATTCAATTATTGGAAATAGAACATGAAGCTTTTCAGCGGGTAGTCCATAGAGCTCAGAGGACCATCGGAACACAGCTACCAGCCTTGGAGGGCATCTACAACACACAATGTCTCAGAAAAGCCACCAGCAACCACAAAGACTCTTCACACCCCTGCAACAGTCTGTTCGAACTTCTACCATCGGGCAGACGATACAAGGCCTTCTACGCCCGCACCTCCAGACTCAGGAACAGCTTCATCCCCAGGGCCATAGCTGCTATGAACCGGTCCTGCTGAGCCGGATGGTCACATCGCACAGTGAACCAGCACAGATCTACTTGCACTTTATTCTGTCTTAAAACTGTTACAAACTGTTTTGTTGGGTTGTTGTTGCTTAAATTAATACTGACTGGCTAATTAATTTATTGCATGGTATGGGAGGCGCATTCCCAATCTCGTTGTACCCCTGTACAATGACAATAAAGATATATTGTATTGTATTGTATTGTATTGTAAGGATGGCACGGTGGTGCAGCGGTAGAGCTACCACCTTACAGCGCTCACAGCACCAGGGACCCGGGTTCGATCCTGACTGTGGGTGCGTGTCTGTGCAGAGTTTGTACGTTCTACCACACTCCAAAGACGTACAGGTTTGAAGGTATAAAATGGTATAAAATGTAAATTGACCCGAGTGCAGGATAGTGCTAGGGTGCGGGGATCGCTGGTCAGTGCGGACTTGATGGGCCGAAGGGCCTGTTTCCGTGCAGTATCTCTAAACTAAACTAAACTAAACTAAAATGACGTAGTCTGCAGTGCTTGAGTCATTTGTCGTATGTGTGTTTAGGTTGAGATTCTGGAAGGCTGGCGTTGAGCAGTCAGGTCACGGTGTCTGTAGCTGTTAAGTCTGTCTCCCTGGCAAACAGTCTCCAGCAGGGCCGTCTTAACGCATGGGCCTGATGGGCACTTGCCCGTGGCCCCACGAGCATAGGGGCCCCATGCTGACCTGTGTATGTTAAGTGACTTGCAATAAATAAATACTACTTTAAAAATGTAGGTTCAATAAGTGCTTTTTTCGCAACATTTTCCATCCCTAAGTGCTTCTCACAGCGATCTGTAAGTGCTTTTCGCAACAATGTAGCACCCTAAGTCCATCGCTAAGTGCCTTTCGGTAAGTGCTTTTCGCCGGCACGACAGGGGGGGCTGGTAGGGAAAGGGGGGTGGGGGAGAGTAACGGTAGGGGCCCCAGTACACTGCTTTGCCCGGGGGCCCATAATGCTGTAAAAACGGCCCTGGTCTCCAGGACTGATTATCTGCTTCCTGGGGAAACTTGCTCACACGCCAGCACCTGGCTTCTCCTTCTTACAATCAGAAGTCAAGTTCAATGTAAAAGCAGCTACTAACTTACCAAAAAGTAACGGTCCTGTCCCACGTAGGCGATTTTAAGGTGACTGCCGGTGACTAGGCTGTCGTTGAACGTTTGCCGGGGTGTCGCGCACGGGCGTGATCGTGAGGAGTCTTCAATGAATCGTAGCGGATCTCGGCGCGTCGTGGAAAAATATTCCAGATAGAAATTTCTCGGCTTGTGGCCAGGTATCGTAGCTTATTGCGGGCGCTGTCTGTCGCACGCTGTCCCCAGGTTTGCTAGGTTGTCGCAGATGCGTTTAGAAGCACGTAATATTAAATTAAGAAAAGGCATTTGAAGATACCAGAAGATGGTTTTGTTTAACCCATTTATTTACCGTCAGGACATTTGACGGGTAGATTGGAGGTGACAGTTTGACGGTCAGGTGAGCGTGGGAATTTCGTGATGTTTCCGAAGACGGTGTAATCTCCTAGCCAGGTGCTAGTTTCACAAAAAAAGTAACTTGTATCGACCTGACTCGGCATTGTCGTGGTCATTGTCGTGGTCATTGTCGTGGTCATTGTCGTGGTCATTGTCGTGGTCATTGTCATGGTCATTGTCGCGGTCATTGTCGTGGTCATTGTCGTGGTCATTGTCGTGGTCATTGTCGTGGTCATTGTCATGGTCATTGTCGTGGTCATTGTCGTGGTCATTGTCATGGTCATTGTCGCGGTCATTGTCGTGGTCATTGTCATGGTCATTGTCATGGTCATTGTCGTGGTCATTGTCGTAGGGTAAAAGAAAATTTCGGCGACGCGCTACGACTTTGACAGTTGCCGGAGATCGCCTTAAAAATCGTGTAACTTGGACAGGCCCTTAACCCATTCCTTCTCTCCAGAGATGCTGCCTGTCCCACTGAGTCACTCCAGCATTTTGTGCCTATCTTGAGTAAGCTGACTCTGTTGGGTGATTGGTTCTAGTTAGAAATGGTGTCAAGTTAGGAAAAGGGGACGTACAACGAGATCTGGGTGTCCTAGTGCATCAGTCACTGAAAAGAAGCATGCAGGTACAGCAGGCAGTGAAGAAAGCCAATGGAATGTTGGCCTTCATAACAAGAGGAGTTGAGTATATGAGCAAAGGGGTCCTTCTGCAGTTGTATAGGTCCCTAGTGAGACCACACCTGGAATACTGTGTGCAGTTTTGGTCTCCAAATTTGAGGAAGGATATTCTTGCTATTGAGGGCGTGCAGTGTAGGTTTACTAGGTTAATTCCTGGAATGGCGGGACTGTCATATGTTGAAAGACTGGAGTGACTAGGCTTGTATACACTGGAATTTAGAAGGATGAGAGGGGATCTTATTGAAACATATAAGATTATTAAGGGGTTGGACACGTTAGAGGCAGGAAACATGTTCCCAATGTTGGGGGAGTCTAGAACAAGGGGCCACAGTTTAAGAATAAGGGGTAGGCCATTTAGAACTGAGATGAGGAAAAGCTTTTTCAGTCAGAGAGTTGTGAATCTGTGGAATTCTCTGCCTCAGCAGGCAGTGGAGGCCAACTCTCTGAATGCATTCAAGAGAGAGCTAGATAGAGCTCTTAAGGATAGGGGGTATGGGGAGAAGGCAGGAACGGGGTATTGATTGAGAATGATCAGCCATGATCACATTGAATGGCGGTGCTGGCTCGAAGGGCCGAATGGCCTCCTCCTGCACCTATTGTCTATTGTCTATTGTCTATAAACATCTCTGGAGGTTCCTCACAAGTTCTGATCCTCTCATTGATCCCCACATGATCATTAATTAATAATGGAGACAAGTAAAGTAAGCTTCAGGTTTTTTTGGAAACTACCCCAATGAAGGTTCTACTGTCAGCTGCGGCTCTCTGAAAGTTTATTGTTTAGTTTATTGTCAGCTATGGAGCCCAAAATTGCTCACAATACTCCAAATGCAGTCTGACCAGCACCTTATAAAGCCTCAGCTTTACACCCCTGTTTTTGTATTCTAGTCCTCTCAAACTTTTTACGCTTTAGTTTATTGTCACATGTGCCGAGGTACAGTGAAAAGCTTTTGTTGCGTGCTAACTAGCCAGTGGAAAGGCAATACACAATTACAATCGAGCCATTTACAGTGTATAGATACATGATAAGGGAATAACGTTTAGTGCAAGGTAAAGCCAGCAAAGTCCGATCAAGGATAGTCACCAAAGAGGTAGATAGTAGTTCTGCACTGCTCTCTGGTTTTGGTAGGATGATTCAGTTGCCTGATAACGGCTGGGAAGAAACTGTCTTTGAATCTGGAGGTGTGTGTTTTCACACTTCTACACCTTTCTGCCTGATGGGAGAGGGGAGAAGAGGGAGTGGCCAGGGTGCGACTCGTCCTTGATTGTGCTGCTGGCCTTGCCGTGGCAGCGTGAGGTATAAATGGAGCCAATGGAAGGGAGGTTGGTTTGTGTGACGGTCTGGGCTGCGTCCGCAATTCGCAGCAATTTCTTGCGGTCTTGGATGGAGCTGGTCCCAAACCAAGCTGTGATGCGTCCTGATAGAATGCTTTCTGTGGCGCATCTGTTGAAGTTGGTGAGAGTTGTAGGGGACGTGCCGAACATCCTAAGCCTTCTAAGGAAGTAGAGGCGTTGGTGTGCTTTCTTGGTTGTTGCTTCAATATGGATGGTCCAGGAGAAGTTGTTGGTGAGGATTACTTATCGTTCCGGTAAACCAGGAAGACTGACAACCATGGCCCTTGGGAAAAGTTCTAGGCTGACTTGCCGTGCCTAAGATCTTAAGCATCAGTAGGTTTTGATGGAAATATCACTAAGGACTTGTTGACCTTATGCCATGCTTGATGGTGACTTGCATTGAGTTTGGAATTTTCTTGAATGGGTCAAGTCAGTGGCATTATTAACTCCCTTTCCCAAAATGTAAACAGCTCCAGGAAAGCGTAAAGTCACACCTGATACAGTGTGGAAAGAGCCCTTCAGAAACAACTTGCCCAGAGGAACAAATCTTGACATTTCCTTCAGGCTTTTCTTTCGTGCCACTGTAAACTGGTTTAATGACTACTTTCACACATGATTCCATCATCAATGTTTGGGACATTGGCGCGGCACGGTGGCGCAGCGGTAGAGTTGCTGCTTTGCCCCGCTTGCAGCGCCAGAGACCCGGGTTGATACCAACTACCGGGCGCTGTCTGTACAGAGTTTGTATGTTCTACCCATGACCCCGTGGGTTTTCTCCGAGATCTTCGGTTTCCTCCAACACTCCAAAGACGTCCAGGTTTGTAGGTTAATTGGCTTTGGTATAAATGTAAATTGGCCCTAGTGTGTAGGATGATGTTAATGTGCGGGGATCACTGATCGGTGCGACTCGGTGGGCCGAAGGGCCTGTTTCCGAGCTGTATCTCTAGACTAAACAAACTAAAACGCACTACCTCTGGTTTGCATCCAGGTACACCTGGTTGTAGCTGCACCAGGTACACCTGGTTGTAAGTGCACCAGGTACACCTGGTTGTAACTGCACCAGGTACACCTGGTTGTACTGCACCAGGTGCACCTGGTTGTAACTGCACCAGGTATACCTGGTTGTAACTGCACCAGGTACACCTGGTTGTAACTGCACCAGGTACATCTGGTTGTAACCTGACCAGGTATACCCAGCTGTAACTGTACCAGGTATACCTGGTTGTAACCTGACCAGGTACACCTGGTTGTAACCTGACCAGGTACACCTGGTTGTAGCTGCACCAGGTACAACAAGGCACCTGCACCAAATAAATATTTCCGCAAATCAACCAATGGTGTACAACAAACTATTGTCAAGGAAAATAGAATTTCTTTGCCAAGAGAACAAATCCAAGAGAACAAATCCAAGTTTTTATTCTTTGTCCCGTAGTCATTCAAATTTCTTTGAGACAAGATGTGTTTTTCTGAGTGTGCAGGAAGGAACTGCAGATGCATCTCTGGAGAGAAGGAATGGGTGACGGTTCAGGTTGAATCTGTCCTTCAGTCTGAAGAAGGGTCTTGACCTGAAACGTCGCCCATTCCTTCTGTCCAGAGATGCTGCCTGTCCTGCCATGTAATCTCTTGAGATGTGCAGGGTTGACTTCAAACAACCTCACCTATTTTCCTTTACACCAGGGATACCTCCTGTACTTTGATGTCTGGAGTCAGGTAGTCTTTTTAGATCCCAAACTGAGCTTGGATGAGCAGATTTTAGCAAAGAAATGCTGTTCATTAACATTACTCATGCCACCTTACGTTCCTGAGAATAGACTACCGAGGTGCTACCTAGCTGAACTGCCTGAAGAAGGGTTTCGACCCGAAACGTCACCCATTCCTTCTATCCAGAGATGCCACCTGTCTTGCTGAGTTACTCCAATATTTTGTGTCTATCTTTGGATTGTACCCTGTTTGTGACCATTTTCCAGATGGTCAAGCTGATAGCAGTTGTGTACCAATACAGGATTATTGCATAACGGCCCACAAGTCAGCAGAAATTCAGATGGGACATATTGTAGATGGGGTCCAGAACCTTCGCTACATGCAATGGCATTACATGGAATCAAACAGGACAATACTGGCCTTTGCTTTTTTTAGTTATTAAAGATACAGCAGGGAAACAGGCCCTTCGGCCCACCGAGTTCACACCGACCGGCGATCCTTAGCATTATCCTACACACACCAGGGACAATTTACAATTATACCAAGCCAATTAAGCTACAAATCTGTACTTCGCTGGTCTGTTGGAAGAAACATAGAAACATAGAAAATGAGTGCAGGAGTAGGCCATTCGGCCCTTCGAGCCAGCACCGCCATTCAATACGATCAAAGTGAAGGGGAAAAGATTTAATAGGAATCCGAGGGGTAACTTTTTCACACAAAGGGCGGTGGGTGTATGGAACAAGCTGCCAGAGGAGGTAGTTGATGCTGGGACTATCCCATCGTTTAAGAAACAGTTGGGCAGGCACATGGATAGGACAGGTTTGGAGGGTTATGAACCAAGCACAGGCAAGTGGGACTAGGGTATGCTGGGACATTGTTGGCCGGTGTGGGCGAGTTGGGCCTGTTTCCACACTGTATCACTCTATGATTGTATGAGTCCATGATCACGGCTGATCATCCAAAATCAGTACCCCTTCCGGCTTTCTCCCCATGTCCCTTGATTTCGTTAGCCCTAAGAGCTAAATCTAGCACTGTTGAATGCATCACTAAGAGATAGAGCCGCTCCACACACTCATTCTCGGCACTGTCTGGGCGATGAGAAGCACCCACCATGGTCTGTCTGCAGTGGGGCGTACTGGAGGCTGGAGGGAGGCAGAGGGAGGCAAAACGAATCATGGTGCTGAGAGAAAGAGTTAAGGGCCAAGCTGTGGGTGGGCAGTGGCAGCTTTTAACCAGGTTATTCATGGCTCCCAGCAGTAAGGGAGGCTGAGACCAGTGAGCCACAGGAGATGAGGAGATGTGTCACCGACAGAGAAAACCACCGAGCAAAGGTTAGTGGTGGATAAACTGAATCCAGCAAAGGAGGGTAGAAGCTAGGGCGGTCACGGTGGCGCAGCGGTAGAGTTGCTGCCTTTTACAGCGAATACAGCGCCGGAGTCTCAGGTTCGATCCCGACTACGGGCGCCGTCTGTACGGAGTTTGTACGCTCTCCCCGTGACCTGCGTGGGTTTTCTCCGAGGTCTTCGGTTTCCTCCCACACTCCAAAGACGTACAGGTATGTAGGTTAATTGGCTGGGCAAATGTAAAAATTGCCCCTAGTGGGTGTAGGATAGTGTTAGTGTGCGGGGATCGCTGGGCGGCGCGGACCCGGTGGGCCGAAGGGCCCGTTTCTGCGCTGTATCTCTAAACCTAAATCTAAACAAAACGGTCGCTAGCAAGGAATATAAACACAGATAATGGGAGTTTCACCTCTGACAGTGTACGTTGTACATTAGTGATTTGGAGGAAGGGAATCACAGCCCTGCTTGCGGGTGATGCAAAAATAGGTGGGAAAACTATTCACCTCTATGGAAACGTTTTCACCCGGAGAGTTGTGAATTTGTGGAATTCTCTGCCGCAGAAGGCAGTGGAGGCCAATTCACTGGATGAATTTAAAAGAGAGTTAGATAGAGCTCTAGGGGCTAGCGGGATCAAGGGATACGGGGAGAAGGCAGTCACGGGTTACTGATTGTGGATGATCAGCCATGATCACAATGAATGGCGGTGCTGGCTCGAAGGGCCAAATGGCCTCCTCCAGCACCTATTTTCTGTTAAAAAATTTGGAAAGAGGAAAGCAAGAGAGGGACTGAAAGGTTGCGGTGAGGGGGCAGAGTTGCTATTTTGAGGGAGGGAAGAGCCTTATTCTGCAGGAAAGTGCACAGCGGCGATTGAGGGGCTTTATGTAATTAAACGTGTATGATTTACAAGGGTTTTGCAAGATCTCATGGGAGATCCGGAGACAGAGAGCTCAGTCTGGAGAACAGCAGAGCTCATTTGAAATTGAGGACTCATTTCTTCTCTTGGAGAAATGCCACACTGGACAGGATCCGTTTCGATTTTTTAGATTTAGAAATACAGCGCAGAAACAGGCCCTTCGGCCCACCGGGTCCGCGCCGCCCAGCGATCCCCGCACATTATTACACTATCCTACACTCACTAGGGACATGTTTTACATTTGCCCATCCAATTAACCTACAAACCTGCACGTCTTTGGAGTGTGGGAGGAAACCGAAGATCGCGGAGACAACCCACGCAGGTCACGGGGAGAACGTACAAACTCCGTACAGACGGCGCCCGTAGCCAGGATCGAACCTGAGTCTCCGGCGCTGCATTCGCTGTAAGGCAGCAACTCTACCGCTGCGCCACCGTGCCGACCTAGTTAATTAGTTGTGGGTTAATTCAGTCTGTGGGTTAATCAGTTGTGGGTTAATTCAGTCTGTGGGTTAATTAGTGGGATAATTCAATCTGTGGGTTAATTAGTTGTGGGTTAATTCAGTCTGTGGGTTAATCAGTTGTGGGTTAATTCAGTCTGTGGGTTAATTAGTGGGTTAATTCAATCTGTGGGTTAATTAGTTGTGGGTTAATTCAGTCTGTGGGTTAATTAGTTGTGGGTTAATTCAGTCTGTGGGTTAATTAGTTGTGGGTTAATTCAGTCTGTGGGTTAATTAGTTGTGGGTTAATTCAGTCTGTGGGTTAATTAGTTCTGGGTTAATTCAGTCAGTGGGTTAATTCAGTCTGTGGGTTAATTCAGTCTGTGGGTTAATTCAGTCTGTGGGTTAATTCAGTCTGTGGGTTAATTCAGTCTGTGGGTTAATTAGTTGTGGGTTAATTCAGTCTGTGGGTTAATTCAGTCTGTGGGTTAATTCTTCCCCCTCCAGGCCACTGTCCCAGGTCTCCTGTGGTCATAAGGTCATAAGTGATAGGAGTAGAAATAGGCCATTCGGCCCACCAAGTCTACCCCGCCATTCAATCATGGCTGATCTATCTCTCCCTCCTAACCCCATTCTCCTGCCTTCTCCCCATAACCTCTGACACCCGTACTAATCAAGAATCTATCTATCTCTGCCTTAAAATTTTCCACTGACTTGACCTCCACAGCCTTCTGTGGCAAAGAATTCCACAGATTCACCACCCTCTGACTAAAGTAATTTCTCCTCATCTCCTTCCGAAAAGAACGTCCTTTAATTCTGAGGCTGTGACCTCCACTGTGACTCTCCCACTGGTGGAAACATCCTCCCCACATCCACTCGACCCAAGCCTTTCACTATTCTGTAAGTTTCAGTGAGGTCCCCCCTCATTCTTCTAAACTCCAGCGAGTACAGGCCCAGTGCCGACAAACGCACATCATAGGTTAACCCTCTCATTCCTGGGATCATTCTTGTAAACCTCCTCTGGACCCTCTCCAGAGCCAGCACATCCTTCCCCAGATATGGGGCCCAAAATTGCTCACAATATTCCAAAAGCGGCCTTATAGAGCCTCAACATCACATCCCTGTTTTTGTATACAAGCCCTCTTGAAATAAATGCTAGCATTGAGTTTGCTTTCTTTGCTACCGATATCCGAGATCCAGGAGATCTCGGAGAAAACCCACGCAGGTCACGGGGAGAACGTACAAACTCTGTACAGACAGCGCCCGTAGTCAGGATCGAACCCGGGTCCCTGGCGCTGCAAGGCAGCAACTCTACCGCTGCGCCACCGTGCCGCCCTATTGAAATAACATCAATAAATTGATAAGGTTGTACAATGAACACAACCAATATGTTTAAGAATAAGGGGTAGGCCATTTAGAACGGAGATGAGGAAAAACCTTTTCACTCAGAGAGTTGTAAATCTGTGGAATTCAATGCCTCAGAGGGCAGTGGAGGCCAATTCTCTGGATGCTTTCAAGAGAGAGCTAGATAGAGCTCTAAAGGATAGCGGAGTCAGGGGGTATGGGGTGAAGGCAGGAACGGGGTACTGATTGAGAATGATCAGCCATGATCACATTGAATGGTGATGCTGGCTCGAAGGGCCGAATGGCCTCCTCCTGCACCTATTGTCTATTGTCTATAAAATGAGAATGCATAGAAGTGGATACATGATGAATATAATTTATTGATATGGTCAGGAGCTCAGAGGATGATATGAAAACTGCTCTGTAGCTTTTAGTTTAGTTTAGAGATACAGCGCAGAAACAGGCCTTTCGACCCACAGGGTCCGCGCCGACCAGCGATCCCCGCACATTAACAGTATTTTACGTTTATACCACGCCAATTAACCTACAAACCTGCACGTCTTTGGAGTGTGTGAGGAAACCGAAGATCTCAAAGAAAGCCCACGCAGGTCACGGGGAGAACGTACAAACTCCGTACAGACAGTACCCGTAGTTGGGATTGGCCGGGTCTCTGGCACTGCAGGGCAGCAACTCTTCCACTGAGCCACCGTGACCATCGCTACATTGGCGTGATGTGGCAGTCTTTTGAAAAATGGAAGAGTTATCCTCAGTGTTCTGGTTAAAGGGACAGAAGGGGTAGGAGGAGAAACCTCTTTAAAAACAAGGCTCCATTTGGACATTGCCTGAAAAATTAATGAAAAGACTGTTAATTAAAGTTTTTATAGGATATTTAGAGGGGTACTTAAGAGAAAATAGTTTTCTTAAGAGCTACCAGGGAAGAATGAGGAACTAGGACACACTCAACAAAGCTGGTATCACAAAATGGCCTAGTCCTGCACCTATTTTCTATGTTTCTATGTAAAATGCTGGAGTAACTCAGCAGGTCAGGCAGCATCTCAGGAGAGAGGGAATGGGTGACGTTTCGGGTCGAGACCCTTCTTCAGGCTGATGTCAGGGGAGGGGGCGGGACAAAGGAAGGATATAGGTGGAGACAGGCCCTACAAATCTGACAGGCAGTGGATGGGTTGAATAGTTACCTCTCTGACTTTTCCATGATGTAACCATCTTCCTTAAACTCATTATCTGGTCTTTGCCATATACGGTACGATGCGAGATAACTTTATTTATCCCAGAAGGGAAATTGACCTGCCAACAGTCATAAAAACACAAAATGCAATCAAAGTGACGGGCAGAAAGGATTGGGAATGTGCAGAGATTGGGGAGAAGATGGGGAGAGGGGGAGGGGGAGTCAGTCTCAGTCTACCCCACGACAGAAGGGAGAGGAGTTGTACAGTTTGATAGCCACAGGGAAGAAGGATCTCCTGTGGTGTTCTGTGCTGCATCTTGGTGGGACCAGTTATGCTGCTTATTCGACCTAGCTGTGCTGACGTTTGGTAATATATTACCTAGATTAAAAATTACTTGATTGAAACTTCGAAAGAAAGCTATTACATTAACGCTTGCTTGTTTTCTTAGTGGCCTCACACGTACTGTGGAAGAGTTCTATTCATAAAAGAGTTTAGTCGAGCCTTTGGTTTTTCGTTTACCTACATTTATGTGTAGATAATGCATAAAGGACTAGAGCCATACGTACAAATGTTCTTATAGGCAGGATCAAAGGCACAGTAAATAGTGTGCTCGGGAGGTAGAATGGTATAGAATGGTATTAATAGATTGAGTAGGGAATCCTACGGAAGAAACAGTTTAACATACAGATGTGTAAGGTCCACATTACTGGTAGTGTAAGAAAATAACTGCAGATGCTGGTACAAATCGAAGGTATTTATTCACAAAATGCTGGAGTAACTCAGCAGGTCAGGCAGCATCTCACGAGAGAAGGAATGGGTGACGTTTCTGGTCGAGACCCCAGAAGGGTCTCGACCCGAATCGTCACCCATTCCTTCTCTCCTGAGATGCTGCCTGACCTGCTGAGTTACTCCAGCATTTTGTGAATAAATATCCACATTACTGTTAGGTGATCAGAAGTCTACGGGCGGCACGGTGGCGCAGCAGTAGAGTTGCTGCCTTACAGCGCCAGAGACCCGGGTTCCATCCTGACCACAGGTGCTGTCTGTGCGGAGTTTGCACGTTCACCCCGGGACTGTGTGGGTTCTCACCGGTTTCCTCCCACACTCCAAAGATGTACAGGTTTGTCGGTTAATTGGCTTTTGTAGCGACCATAGGGATTGGTCCTGAGAGTCGAACCCTCGGATTGGCCAGCAAGGTCACGTAGTGGTTTTGGCGCCCAAAACCAGTCAGTGGGAAGAGAACTTCGATGTGAATAGTTTGAGTTAATGGTCGTCTGTAATCTCGGTTGTTATCCTTTGTAATTGAATATTGCTACCGCAATAAACTTCTTTAACAAAGTACAAGCCTTCAGACTCGCCATACTTTGGTAAAAATTGTAAATTGTCCCTAGTGTGTGGCGTGTATTTTAGTACCTAGTGTAATGGGGATCGCTGGTCGGAGCGGACTCAGTGCCCCGAAGGGCCTATTTCCGCGCTGAATCTCTAAACTAACCTAAACTAAAGAATGGGAAAAGGCAATCAGCTGTAGAGAAATAAGGAGCTTCACACTTCCAACTACTGAAATCTCTCAAGGCCAGGTCATTTAGCGTAGGCAAAGGATTAACCAAATACAAACCTTGTCATTATACTGATGAAGCATTAAATTAAATCTTGGTGCCTCCACATTAGTGCAGGTTATTTCTTCCATGTGTGTTGACATCATGTTATTGTACCCGAGTAAATTATTTGACGGCATGCATCCCCAGCTTTGGGATTCAGGTTTTTGCTTCAGTTTGAAGATCTGTATTTTTGTTTTGCACAGGTTTACAAGGTCACACTTTAAACTAGGAACTGCTCCAGGTGGTTCTGGGAGAGTGGACATAAATTCACTTGAATTTCAAGGTTGTGTAGTCTTGATCCTTCAAGTGGCAAGGACAAGAACATCCGTTCTCATTTCTATTTGGGCAAATATCACATGACTTTGTAAAGTTTGTTCGAACTGCCGAAGGAAACAAAGTGGGTATGAGATACCATGTTTTGAAGTATAAAGTGCAGTCAAAACCCACATAATTGGTCCACACCTCACACGCTTTGCTTCCTGTTTGTAGCACACCGTGAAGCTCAACGTCGTGTGTTAGTTGAATCCACAATTTTTTTAATTATGTTTTAATTTTATTTTCCTTTGCAGCCTTCCTCGGCTTCAGTCTCAGCTGAAGGAGCAGCTAATGGCAATTCAGCTGTAAGTATGACTTTGTATTGGGATTGTTCTCTGACCCTCTCTGCCCACGTAGGTGACAGCAATGGGAAGGCCTGGCCACAGGATCTTCACCTACATCCTCATTTGATTTGTTTGTGTGTGAGTGTGTTGTGTGTGAGTGTGTGTGTGTGTGACTGTGTGTGTGTGTGTGTGTGAGTGTGTGTGTTTGTGTGTGTGTATGTGTGCGTGAGTGTGTGTGTATGTGTGTGTGTGTGTGTGTGTGTGTGTGACTGTGTGTGTGTGTGTGAGTGTGTGTGTGTGAGTGTGTGAGTGTGTGTGTTTGTGTGTGTGTATGTGTGCGTGAGTGTGTGTGTATGTGTGTGTGTGTGTGTGTGTGTGTGTGTGTGTGTGTGTGTGTGTGTGTGTGTGTGTTTTGCAGCAGCCAGATATTGGTAAAAGAGCTCAAGGCTCAGAGGGCTGTTTGCGCAGTGTGGCTTTAAATGTCTGTGCACTTGTAATGCAAATGATACGTGTTATTTGTTTTATCTTCATAGGTTTCACTGCGGTCACCAAGAAGGAAGACTCGAGGTAACTTTGTTTCGCTGTTCATACACTATTGCTCATTAGATCTCTTCGGCGATCCGGTACGGTGGCGCAGCAGTAGAGTTGCTGCCTTCCAGTGAATGCAGCGCCGGTGACTCAGGTTCGATCCTGACTACGGGCGCCGTCTGTACGGAGTTTGTACGTTCTCTCCGTGACCTGCGTGGGTTTTCACCAAGATCTTCGGTTACCTCCCACACTCCAAAGACGTACAGGTTTGTAGGTTAATTGGCTTGCTATAAATGTAAATTGTCCCCAGTGTTAGTGTTAATGCAATTAGTGTTAGGATAGTGTTAATGCGCAGGGATCGCTGGTCGGTGCGGACTCAGTGGGCCAAAGGACCTGTTTCAGCGCTGTATCTCTAAACTAAACTAAAATGATCACAACAATACTGTATAATTCTGTGACTAGAAATGATATGGGCCAAATGCAGGCAGGTGGGACTAGTGCAGATGGGGCATCGTGGTTGATGTAGGCAAGTTGGGCCGAAGGGCCTGTTTCCATGCTGTTACGATGCTATACAGAGAGGTGCTCTGTTGAATAACCTGAACTCTAGTTGCTGCTGTAATTAAAATGGCTTGACGATCAATAGTTATTTGATAGGAAAAAAACCTGCAGATGCTGGCTTAAATCGAAGGTAGACACAAAATGCTGGAGTAACTCAACGAGTCAGGAAGCCCATCTCGACAGAGAAGGAATGGGTGACATTTCAGGTCGAGACCCTTCTTCAGACCGATCAGTCCGAGGAAGGGTCTCGACCCGAAAAGACACCCATTCCTTCTCCCCCGAGATGCTGCCTGACCCGCTGAGTTACTCCAGCATTTTGTGTCTACCCCCCAATACTTATTTGATGATGTTTTATCTAAAAGGTAACGTCCCAAGGCAAGGCGTGCTGAATTCAAAGGGTGGGTTTTGCTTTAAAGTCCGCAGCAGACCGATCACTTCATTTGTTTTCCTGTTTGTAGGAAGTTCAACAATGAGCAGAAGAAGAATTTCCTGCAAAGACCTTGGGCGTCCGGACTATCAGGGATGGCTGTATAAGAAGAAATCCAACAAGGGCTTTATGGGCAATAAATGGAAAAAGTACTGGTTTGTGCTGAAAGGGACCTACCTGTATTGGTATACCAACCAGGCTGTGAGTATATTCTATTCTGTTATTCCTGTGCCTTCACTTTAGCCCAGGCTTGAATTGTGATATGCAATGCACTGCTTTAATCTCATTCAATAGACAATAGACAATAGGTGCAGGAGGAGGCCATTCGGCCTTTCGAGCCAGCACCGCCATTCAATGTGATCATGGCTGATCATTCTCAATCAGTACCCCGTTCCTGCCTTCTCCCCATACCCCCTGACTCCACTATCTTTAAGAGCTCTATCTAGCTCTCTCTTGAATGCATTCAGAGAATTGGCCTCCACTGCCTTCTGAGGCAGAGAATTCCACAGATTCACAACTCTCTGACTGAAAAAGTTTTTCCTCATCTCCGTTCTAAATGGCCTACCCCTTATTCTTAAACTGTGGCCCCTGGTTCTGGACTCCCCCATCATTGGGAAAATGTTTCCTGCCTCTAACGTGTCCAACCCTTTAATAATCTTATAAGAACTCCTCTCATCCTTCTAAATTCCAGTGTATACAAGCCTAGTCGCTCCAGTCTTTCAACATATGACAGTCCCGCCATTCTGGGAATTAACCTAGTAAACCTACGCTGCACGCCCTCAATAGCAAGAATATCCTTCCTCAAATTTGGAGACCAAAAGTGCACACAGTACTCCAGGTGCGATCTCACTAGGGCCCTGTACAACTGCAGAAGGACCTCTTTGCTCCTATACTCAACTCCTCTTGTTATGAAGGCCAATATTGCATTGGCCTTCATAACATTCATTATGTCTGAACATTTAACTGCAATTGAGGAAGCTACAGATGGAGAAATGTGTGGGTTCTCATCGTACGTCCATGCTGAATAAGGATAAATGAATTTGAGAAGCGCTGGGCAGCTCGGTGACGCAGTGGCAGAGCTACCGCCGGTGGTCGTGCCCGTCTCACACGAGGGAAAATTTACAGTTTTATGCAGAGGCAATTAACCAACAAACCTGTACGTCTTTGGAGCGTGGGAGGAAACCGAAGATCTCGGAGAAAACCCACGCAGGTCACGGGGAGAACGTACAAACTCCGTACAGACGGCGCCCGTAGTCAGGATCGAACCCGGGTCTCCGGTGCTTTAAGGCAGTAGCTCTACCGCTGCACCACCGTGCCGCCCGAATTATGAAGGACTCTCACCTTCAACCATTCTGGGCAGTGGCGCAGCGGTAGAGTTGCTGCCTTACAGCAAATGCAGCGCCAGAGACCCGGGTTCCATCCCGACTACGGGTGCTGTCTGTACGGAGTTTGTACGTTCTCCCCGTGACCTGCATGGGTTTTCCCCGAGATCTTCGGTTTCCTCCCACACTCCAAAGACGTACAGGTTTGTAGGTTAACTGGCTTGGTAAATGTAAAAATTGTCCCCAGTGTGTGTCGGATAATTGTGTGTAGGGGAATTGACAGGAATTGCTAGCTTCTCAAGTTAATGTTTTTGTTCACATTTTTTGTTCATATATTTTGCAGTGAAAACATTTTAAATTTGTAAAATTGTTAGATGCAATGTTTTATCGTTGTAATACAATGCACATTAAATGTTCCTATATGCAAAGTTGATAAAAGGGTCTTTAAGAATAGAGGAATGTATGGAATTTAAACTAAATATATTTAGCCACCATATGGGACCCTGGCCACTCCCTCTTCTCCCCTCTCCCATCAGGCAAAAGGTACACAAGTGTGAAAACGCACACATCCAGATTCAGGGACTGTCTCTTCCCAGCTGTTATCAGGCAACTGAATCATCCTACCACAACCAGAGAGCAATCCTGAACTACTATCTACTTCAATTGTAACCCTCGGACTATCCTTGATCGGACTTTGCTGGCTTTACCTTGCACTAAACGTAATTCCCTTATCTTATATCTGAAGAAGGGTGTCGACCCGAAACGTCACCCATTCCTTCTCTCCTGAGATGCTGCCTGACCTGCTGAGTTACTCCAGCATTTTGTGAATTTATATCTGTACACTGTAAATGGCTCGATTGTAACAAAGCATTGTCTTTCCGCTGACTGGATGGCATGCAACAAAAGCTTTTCACTGTACCTCAGTACACGTGACAATAAACTAAACTAAACCAAACCAAAGTATTCCATGATACCATTTTTAAGAAAACACCAATTAAAGACTTGATCATCTTGTCTCCCTCAATGTCTTGAATATTTTGAATACATTTACTCGACTTGTACATAAAAGTTAAAAGAGTCCTTTCCTCCGACTGATCAAAATTTGAGTGAGAAAGTGATTGCCCTTCTCGGCTATTAAAATATTTACATAATATTCCACATGTTCTGCAAATAGTTCCCCTCATTACCATCCGGTTGCAGTATGTTCAAAGGCCCATCAAGCAGAGAGAAGCGTGTTAAGTTCTGTTCAAAACCACAGGACAATGCTGAATTCCCCATAAGGGCTTTGTGCAATAAGAGAATAGTTAGGCTCGCATCAGCTTGATAGATATTTTTCATCAGTGTTTGTATACTGAGTTGTTCAATCATGGCTGGAAACGAAAGGTCTTTGATTATTCGTCTGGCTGGTTTATGAAAAGCTTAAAGATGTGTGCAAACTGGTATTTCTGGCAATCTTTAGTTCAGTTTAGTTTAGAGATACAGCGCGGAAACAGGCCCTTCGGCCCACCGAGTCTGCACTGACCAGCGATCCCCGCACATTAACACCATCCTACGCACACGAGGGTCAATTTTACATTTTATACCAAACCAATTAACCGACAAACCTTTGGAGTGTGGGAGGAAACCGAAGATTTCGGAGAAAAACACACGCAGGTCACGGGGAGAACGTGCAAACTCCGTACAGACAGCACCCGTAGTCAGGATCGAACCCGGGTCTATGGCGCTGTAATGCAGCAACTCTACCGCTGCACCAATACTAATCTAGAAGTTTAGTATAATTTGCTTTCACATAATCGTCAGTCTAGTTGAGTGTCTATGATCAATTTTAAAGTTAGAATTCCAGGTACTAATTGATTAAAGCACAGGTCTTGACAAAACAAACATGGGTAATTATTGATCCCTTCTTTCCTAAATGAAAAATCAATTCTATCCTTTCCACAGGCAGAGAAAGCTGAAGGCTTTGTTAATTTGCCAGAGTTCAAAATTGATCAAGGCACAGAATGCAAAAAGAAACAGTAAGTCATTCAATAATTTGCTTCATTAGATGAATGAATGAATGAATGAATGAATGAATGAATGAATGAATGAATGAATGAATGAATGATTCATTTATTGTCACATGTGACAAGACACAGTGAAATTCTTTACTTGCAAACTCAAGGTATGCAAATAGTCACTACATAAAGGGCG
This sequence comes from Rhinoraja longicauda, assembly GCF_053455715.1. Lineage (NCBI taxonomy): Eukaryota > Metazoa > Chordata > Chondrichthyes > Rajiformes > Arhynchobatidae > Rhinoraja > Rhinoraja longicauda. The sequence continues at coordinate 4,903,417 of NC_135961.1, read as the reverse complement.
CTGACAGAGTTACAAAGTACCCCATCGCCAGATTCCCCTATGTTCTTCCCCCCCCTCCCCCGCGCCTGGTCCTCCATTGTTCCTTCCCTCAGCAGTGGTGTCCTCAGGTGTGAGTCTGAAGAAGGGTCTCGGCCCGAAACATCACCCATTCCTTCTCTCCAGAGATGCTGCCTGTCCCGCTGAGTTACTCCAGCATTTATTTTGTGTCGACTTTCGCTTTGGACCAGCATCTGCAGTTCTTTCCTCCACAGTGGTGTCCCTCAGTTCCACGTGGTCTGTCCTCGTCTGCTTCATCGGCGCCATCATCGACCGCCCTCTCCACTAAAGCCACCGGGTCCTCTCCAGAACGCCTCCGTGGTGCCAACCCGGGCCCCAGCCACGGGCACCATCGACTCCACCGGCCGCGGGCTCCAACAAGCGAAACACGATATTTTATACGGAAGCAGCTAATACTGGAAATGCCCAGTAGGTCAGGCTACATCCTGCAGCTTGAGAAGCGAAATTAATGCTTCAAAGTAAGAAGATTTCTCTTCAACGATAGGGTTGGAGAGAACGATGAAGACTAGGTGGCGATCCAGAGAGGATGAATGATGAAGGGTGAGGGGAGATTCCTTTTTGGCGTCTGCAGTTCTTTGCTTTTTTACAAGAAAGAAAGGGTTTTGAGTATAAGAGTTAAAATGCCTGGTGAGACTGTATTGGGATTACTTTGTGCAGTCTGGCCCAGTTACTGAAGGAAGAACCAAAGATACTAGAGGAGCAAGATAGACCACTCGACCCTAAAAACCGTAGTACGTCATTGGTTCATCTGCATTTTCTACTGTTAATTCAATTGTTATTGATGATCCCATCGGTGTGCATCATTCCTAGCTTTATTGTATTATGTTCTGAACCACAAGCTGAATGGGTTGGATTTCTCTGCATGAGAATGACCCACGTTTACTGTGCAGGAAGGAACTGCAGATGCTGGTTTAAACCAAAGATAGGCACAGAATGCTGGAGTAACTCAGCGGGACAGGCAGCATCTCTGGATAGAAGGAATGGGCAAAGATAATAGAGCAGAGCAAGATAGACCACTCGACCCTAAAAACCGTAGTACGTCACGGCGCCATTTTAGTAGGCAGAAACTTGCAGAAACATTTTTTTTAAAAAGTAACAAACATCTGTGAGTTAATAGATGAGATATATTCTGCATTTTTATGGTTTCATCACGCATACTGTTGCCCCCAAAACACTGATTACACCGCGAGAGGCAGAGCAAACGGCGGGTTTTGCTTACTAAAATGGCGGCCATTACGCTCCTTTGCGTACCACACTTCAGTACAGGCGATTTCGACGGAGTGGTTCATCTTGCTCCTCTAGTATCTTTGGGAAGAACTAGCCTGCCAAAGTGCAACAAAGGTCCACCACAATTACCCCCAGCTCCCTCAGCTGGTGAGCGTACCAACAGAAAAGATGCGACATGTGAATTCATGGCTGAGAAGTTTAGTTGAGTTTATTGTCACGTGTACCGAGGTACAGTGAAAAGCTTTTGCTGCGTGCTATCCAGTCAGCGGAACGACAATACGTGATTACAATCGAGCCGTTTACAGCGTATAGATACATGATAAGGGAATAGCGTTTATTGCAAGGTAAAACCAGCAAAGGTAAAGATCGAGGATAGTCCGATCAGGGATAGATTGATGCAGGAGGGCAGGGATTCAGATTTTTGGACCATTTGGGCCTCTTCTGGGGCCCCTGCAGTGGAGGGAAATGAATATCCCTGCGGGCAGCTTTGCGAGTGTGACTCAGGAGGGTTTAAACATCTTCCCATCCCCTCCCCTTTCTGCTTTCCACAGAGACCGTTCCCTCCCTAACCCCCTGGTCCACTCCTCCCTTCCCACCCAAACCACCCCATCCCCGGGCACTTTCCCCTGCAACCGCAGGAGATGCAACACCTGTCCCTTTACCTCCCCCCTCGACTCCATCCAAGGACACCGACAGTCTTTCCAGGTGAGGCAGAGGTTCACCTGCACCTCCTCCAACCTCATCTACTGTATCCACTGTTCCAGGTGTCAACTCCTGTACAACGGCGAGACCAAGCGCAGGCTCGGCGTTCGTTTCGTTTCGTGTCGTTTCGCTCAGTCCGCCTTAACCTACATGATCTCCCCGTGGCTCAGCACTTCAACTCCCCCTCCCATTCCCAATCTGACCTTTCTGACCTGGGCCTCCTCCACTGTCAGAGTGATGCCCAGTGCAAATTGGAGGAACAGCACCTCATATTTCGCTTGGGCAGCTTACACCCCAGTGATATGAACATTGACTTTTCTATCTTCAAGTAGCCTTTGCTTTCCCTCTCTCTCCATCCCCTCCCCCTTCCCAGTTCTCCCACCAGTCTTACTGTCTCCGACTACATTCTATCTCTGTCCCGCCCACTCCCCTGACATCAGTCTGAAGAAGGGCCTCGACCCGAAACGTCACCCATTCCTTCTCTCCCGAGATGCTGCCTGTCCCGCTGAGTTACTCCAGCTTTTTGTGTCTATCTTGGGTTTAAACTAAAGGTAGAGACAAAATGCTGGGGTAACTCAGCAGGACAGGCAGCATCTCTGGAGAGACCCTTCTTCAGACTGGCAGGTGGACAGGATCCAGTGCGGGACTGAGGCAGGTGAGAGGCGGACGTCAGTACGGAAGGCAATGGAAGCAAGTTCAGCAACAGGATGGCCAGGGGCAAGGTAGGGAGTGAGGCTGGGAAGTCGAACTAAGCGGCAACTATTTCAATGCGAGAGGCCTGACGGGAAAGGTAGATGAACCCATGGCATGGATAGATATGTGCAGCTCGGGATGAGAGGTGAGAAACGACGCTGAGGTAAAAGATCACCCGTGATCTTGCTGACTGGCAGAGTAAGCACAAGCAACTAAATAGCCCACTCCTGCTCATTGTTTGAGAGGGATGTCCAGAGATATTAACGGATGAGGTGTGAAAACAACAGATGTTGATAAGGAGAGCATGTTGCTAAGGGACTGTGGAACGGTTCATTGTTAACTGAGGGTTAACTGAGAGTTAACTAGGTTAATTCCCGGAATGGCGGGACTGTCGTATGTTGAAAGACTGGAGCGACTAGGCTTGTATACACTGGAATTTAGAAGGATGAGAGGAGATCTTATCGAAACGTATAAGATTATTAAGGGGTTGGACACGTTAGAGGCAGGAAACATGTTCCCAATGTTGGGGGAGTCCAGAACAAGGGGCCACAGTTTAAGAATAAGGGGTAGGCCATTTAGAACTGAGACGAGGAAAAACGTTTTCAGTCAGAGTTGTGAATCTGTGGAATTCTCTGCCTCAGAAGGCAGTGGAGGCCAATTCTCTGGATGCATTCAATATAGAGCTAGATAGAGCTCTTAAGGATAGCGGAGTCAGGGGGTATGGGGAGAAGGCAGGAACGGGGTACTGATTGAGAATGATCAGCCATGATCACATTGAATGGCGGTGCTGGCTCGAAGGGCCGAATGGCCTTCTCCTGAACCTATTGTCTATTGTCTATTGAGGGGAAGCATACAATCAGTAAAATGTAATCAGGAGGACAGTAGAACTAGTTGGAGAACTGGGATGGGGAGAGACAGAGAGGAAGCTAGGGTGGAAGTTAGAGAAGTCAATGTTCATACCGCTGGGGTGTGAGCTGCCCAAGCGAAATATGAGGTGCTGTTCCTCCAATTTGCGCTGGGCCTCACTCTGACAATCGAGGAGGCCCAGGACAGAAAGGACGGTGTGGGAATGGGAGGGGGAGTTAAAGTGTTTGGCAACCGGGAGATCGGGTAGGTTTGGGCGGACTAAGCGGAGGTGTTCAGCGAAACGATCGCCGAGCCTGCGCGTGGTCTCGCCGATATTTCGGAGTCCACACCTGGAACAGCGGATACAGTAGATGAGGTTGGAGGAGGTGCAAGTGATCCTCTGCCTCACCTGAAAGGACTGTCAGGACGTTAAATGTCCTCTCTCTAAGGATGCTGCCTGACCTGCTGAATATTTGCAGCAGATTCTGTTTCCATTTGATTTATAACATATGCAATTGTTTACTTGCTGTTGATTTTAACAAGTGTGTGTGTGTGTGTGTGTGTGTGTGTGTGTGTGTGTGTGTGTGTGTGTGTGTGTGTGTGTGTGTGTGTGTGTGTGTGTGTGTGTGTGTGTGTGTGTGCGTGCGTGCGTGCGTGCGTGTGTGTGTGTGTGTGTGTGTGTGTGTGTATGGAGAGCAAAAGAGATTGTATCTATTTATTTATTTTTCCGGTCAATACAATACAACAGATTGACCATACAGTTGTGAAAGTTAAATAGTGCTAAATCATTGTATCAAAATAAAAATATATAATCACACAGGATATTTTCTGACCGAAAAAAAAAAGGTGCAGGCAGAAGCCAAAGTTTATTGTGCCTACCCTTAATACTTAACAAAATATAATTTAAAAAAACATAACATCATTGGTCAGAAGCAGATAAACAAAGCATAGAAAGAAACACAAATATAGTCAAGAACCATCATTTCTGTCATGTCAGTAATTTCTCATTGCTGATCACATATTTTGTATCTTTCAAATATAATATTTTTCACCATTTTCTTGAATTTACACATATTACTACACTCTGTTAATTCATTGTTGCAACTATTCCATAAATTGACCCCTTTAACAGTCACACATCTATATTTCACTTTTGCCCTTACCCTCTCTTTTTCAAACATACCTGAGTGGATCCCTGCTCTCCCTCACTGAAAACAAACCTTGGGCACAGTCAGGAAGTGTTCTTTCTTTTTGCTCTAAACATTATTTGTAGAGTATTAAAGTCTACTAGGTCCATAAACTTTAGGGCATATGATTTCATAAATGATGGGTTGGGTTTGGTCATTATAACCAGCCTTATTGACAATTCTTATGGCTCTTTTTAGCAATATAGAGATTGAATTAGTGCTAGTTTTGTAGGTGTTTCCCCATACTTCCACACAGTATGTAATATATGGAATAATGAGTGAGCAATATAACGTATACAGTGACATTTGAATCAAGATGTCCTTAGTTTTGTGCAGTATTGCAATGGATTTAGACAGTTTTGATTTGATATGTTTTATGTGAGGTTTCCAACAGAGTTTATGATCTATTATCACTCCCAAGAATTTATTTTCATACACTCTTTCAATTTCTACATCATTAAGCTAGTTGTTAATCTTTCCAAGATTTATATGTAAAGTAGTATAAATTTATTTTGGCATGTTAAATATTATGCTATTTAACATGCCAAAATAAATTTATACTACTTTACATATAAATCTTGGAAAGATTAACAACTAGCTTGATCTCACACATGAAAGATTAACATTGCAAAAATATTCTAGATTGATTGCAATGTATCTAGGAGCTTCCGAGAAATCGTTGTTTAATGAATAGTGTTTCCAATTACACCATTTGCCTTTCCTCAATAACTCAAAGTAAAACACGTCAGAGTGGATTGCACTTTAATTTTTAATTCAAAAGAAAGCACTTCCAAATGACCAGCCAGCCGTAAAGTGCTCCAATTTCAGATGGACCCGTGCAGTTAGAGTCCCTGACTCATGCGAAACCAGAACCAGTTCAGACACTCAGTCACCAGGATTGTCCAATATGTGCTTGTGTAAGAAATATGAATTGTTCCAAAGGAAATTAAGTCACACAACATAGATGCTGGTCCTATAGCCTACTATGGCCACTGAAAATGAAACTGGAAGTGGAATGGTTCCAAATTTAAAACATAGAACTATTTGTAATTCTGTGTTTTGTAACTCAGTAGAAATTTACTAATCAGGGATGGATTTCTGCTTACATTGCCAATTACTAACAACTTATTTACATCGGCGAAACCAAACGCAGGCTCGGCGATCGCTTCGCTCAACACCTGCGCTCGGTCCGCGTTGGCCAAACTGATCTCCCGGTGGCCGAGCATTTCAACTCCCCCTCCCATTCCCAGTCTGACCTTTCTGTCATGGGCATCCTCCAGTGCCATAGTGAGGCCCACCGGAAATTGGAGGAACAGCACCTCATATTTCGCCTGGGCAGCTTGCAGCCCAGCGGTATGAACATCGACTTCTCCAACTTTAGATAGTTCCTCTGTCCCTCTCTTCCCCTCCCCTTTCCCAGATCTCCCTCTATCTTCCTGTCTCCACCTATATCCTTCCTTTGTCCCGCCCCCCCTGACATCAGTCTGAAGAAGGGTCTCGACCCGAAACGTCATCCATTCCTTCTCTCCTGAGATGCTGCCTGACCTGCTGAGTTACTCCAGCATTTTGTGAATAAATACCTTCGATTTGTACCAGCATCTGCAGTTATTTTCTTATACTAACAAAGGGTCTCCTCGGTACCCCGCAGCTCCGCTCTTGCTCCCCCTCCCCCTCCCCCACCCCCTCCCCCTCCCCCTAGTCACAACAAGCACAGTGGGTCCCTCGAGTCCTCACCTTTCATCCCGTCAGCTGTCACACACAGCACATAATCCACCGCCTCCAACGGGATCCCACCACTCGCCCCATCTTCCCGTCTAGTATTAACGATTTGGACGAGGGGATTGAAGGCTTTGTGGCCAGGTTTGCGGATGATATGAAAATAGGTGGAGGGGCAGGTAGTGTAGAGAAAGCAGGGACTCTGCAGGAGTACTGGAACAGGTTGGGAGAGTGGGCAGAGAAGTGGCAGATGGAACATAGTGCAGCAAAGTGTGGAGTCATGCATTTTGATAGTAGGAATAAAGGCGTAGACTATTTTCTAAATGGGGAGAGAATTCTGAAATCGGTGGTGCAAAGGGACTTGGGAGTGCTAGTGCAGGATTCCCAGAAAGTCAATCTGCAGTCGAATCGGTAGTAAAGAAAGAAAACTCAATGCTAGTATTTATTTCAAGAGGGCTTCTGTACAAAAACAGGGATGTAATGCTGAGGCTCTATAAGGCGCTGGTCAGGCCACATTTGGAATATTGTGAGCAATTTTGGGCCCCATATCTGAGGAAGGATGTGCTGGCTCTGGAGAGGGTCCAGAGGAGGTTTGCAAGAATGATCCCAGAAATGAATAGGTTAACCTACGATGAGTATTTGTCGGCACTGGGCCTGTACTCGCTGGAGTTTAGAAGAATGAGGGGGGACCTCATTGAAACATACAGAATAGTGAAAGGCTTGGAGAGAGTGGATGTGGAGAGGATGTTTCCACTAGAGGGAGAGTCTAGGTCATAGCCTCAGAATTAAAGGACGTTCTTTTAGGAGGAAGACGAAGAGAAATTTCTTTAGTCAGAGGGTGGTGAATCTGTGGAATTCTTTGCCACAGAAGGCTGTGGAGGCCAAGTCAGTGGATATTTTTAAGGCGGAGATGGATAGATTTTTGATTAGTACGGGTGTCAGCCATGATTGAATGGTGGAGTAGACTTGATGGGTTGATTTCAACCAAAGCCTTGAATACGCTTTGCTTTCTACAATCCCTCACTGTAGCCTGAGATTAGTAAATAACCGGGTTCAGATTCCGAAGATTCAGTGTTTCTAGATGTCAATGTGTTTTTACAGCAGATGGGGTGAACATAAAGTCCATTTTAATTCTGCAATGAAAGCACGGAATATGAACGCTTTTAAATATAGATCTATTGTTGATTTTATATATCACTAAATAACTAAATGCTAGAGTATTATTCTCAATATTTATTTTATTCGTCATGTGATGAGTTTGATTTCTCGTGCAGAAGGATTGCTAAGGCATCAATCAGCATTTAACAAAATATACTCTTTGGCTTGAATAGCTGATATCCCCAAAGTAGGTTATCCCCAGGTTTGTAGGTTAATTGGCTTGGTAAATGTAAAAATCGTCCCTAGTGGGTGTAAGATAGTGTTAGTGTGCGGGGATCGCTGGTCGGCGCGGACCCGGTGGGCCGAAAGGGCCCGTTTCCACACTGTATCTCTAAACATAAATATAAACATAAACATAAACATAAACATAAACATAAACATAAACATAAACATAAACATAAACATAAACATAAACATAAACATAAACATAAACATAAACATAAACATAAACATAAACATAAACATAAACATAAACATAAACATAAACGTAAACATAAACGTAAACGTAAACGTAAACAGACACATGCCTGCCATCAGAATTAATTTAAGGATGTTCATCGTAAGAAAACACTGTACAATTTTTCTACATGGGAAAAAATAAATGCTTATTTAGATCAACTAAATTTTGGCCAAATATGATGACAATGAAGGGCTTTGTAAAAAAGCAATAAAATTATGACATTTGGAAATTATCAATTTTATCTCAGTTGAAGCAGACCATTTTCTGAAACAGGAATGTTTTTACAAACCATGCTTGTTTTTAGTACAACAAAAGTTCTGGACAAATACTGGAAGTATTTGTTTATTTGACTATCAACAATTTTACAGTAAAATTTGAGCAATTCTTCGTTTAGTGTAGTTTAGTTTAGAGATACAGTGTGGAAACAGGCCCTTCGGCCCATCGAGTTCGCACCGACCAGGGATCCCCGCATATTAACACTATCCTACACACACTCGGGATCATTTACATTTATACCAAGCCAATTAACCTACAAACCTGTACGTCTTTGGAGTGTGGGAGGAAACCGAAGATCTCAGAGAAAACCCACGCAGGTCATGGGGAGAACGTACAAACTCCGTACAGACAGCACCCGTAATCAGGGTCGAACCCGGGTCTCTGGCGCTGTAAGGCAGCAACTCTACCGCTACGCCACCGTGCACAGTTTTAAATTTGTCCCTTTTTTGTCTATTTTCGAATCAAGTGCAATAAAGGCCAGCCACTCGAAACACAAGAGCTTCTACTTTGCTGCAGAGAATGCTGAAGACATGAGCACGTAAGTGTCCTTGGGAGAGGCTGGCTTTAGAGGTCAATGCTGCAGTTTGTTTCATGGTAAACTGAATGTATTTCTCAGTTTACATCTTTTGTTTTGAAATCCAATGTCCGATGTCACCAAATTTCGGATCGTTGGAAAATAAAGAGAAGTAAGTTATGGTGAGGAGATGCTAACTTGTAATCTTACAGATCAGTGAGGAAGAGTGAAGAATGCATAGATCTCTGTTGTAGTGAGATTGTAGTAGAGAGTAAACTGGATGATGATACTTTGTCACAGTGAGATTCTTTGTTTTGCATACACAAGGTATGCAAAGAGTCGCTACGTAAAGGGTGCCGACAACGTTACAAAGTATTCCATTTAGTCCCCTGCTTTGTTCTTTGGTGGCCCCCTCATGCTGGGTCCCCCTTTGTTCTCTCAGCGTTTTCCCCCACGCTGGTTCCCCCTTTGTTCTCGGCAGTCCCCACCCCCCGCCCCCTCCCCTCGCCGGGTCGCTCATTGGTCTTGGCGGCGCGTCCGAACTCCGGCCCCCACCACCGCCCTGTCCTCGACCGCGGCCCCCGTCCTTGGCAAGCGGCCCCTTCCTTGACCGCCGAGGCACACCCTCGACGGCCGACCTCGACCGTCGGTGCCCGTCCTCAACCTCGAAAGCCGGCCCCTTCCTCGTCCGCCGCTGGGTCCTCTCCTGCTGACGGCTCCGCGGCGCAGACACAGAGCCCAGCCGCGGGAACCCACCGCTCGGCTTCTCCACAGCCTCCTGGCAACGTCTGAGGAGGTGACTGTGCAGGGTCAACTCTGATTTCAACACTGGTGAAAAAATTGAATTGAATTGAATTGAATTGAATAACTTTTATTAGCCAAGGAATTGAATTGAATTGAATTGAATTGAATTGAATTGAATTGAATTGAATTGAATTGAATTGAATTGAATTGAATTGAATTGAATTGAATTGAATTGAATTGAATTGAATTGAATTGAATTGAATTGAATTGAATTGAATTGAATTGAATTGAATTGGATACATTTTATTAGCCAAGGAATTGAATTGAATTGAATTGAATTGGATAAATTTTATTAGCCAAGGAATTGAATTGAATTGAATTGAATTGAATTGGATAAATTTTATTAGCCAAGGAATTGAATTGAATTGAATTGGATAAATTTTATTAGCCAAGGAATTGAATTGAATTGAATTGAATTGGATAAATTTTATTAGCCAAGGAATTGAATTGAATTGAATTGGATAAATTTTATAAGCCAAGGAATTGAATTGAATTGAATTGGATAAATTTTATTAGCCAAGGAATTGAATTGAATTGAATTGAATTGGATAAATTTTATTAGCCAAGTATGTATACATACAAGGAATTTGCCTTGGTGCTTTGCTCGCAAGTAACAATATACATACAGTAAACAATTAAGAATGAATTATTATAATTTACACATGTGAAGAATGAAATAAAATACCAGAGCAAAAGGAGGCTGCAGACTTTCGGTTGATAAAGACATAAAGTTACTTTGTAACTTAGTCGGCACCCTTTATGTGGCGACTCTTGGCATACCTTGTGAATGCAAAACAAAGAATCTCAAACAAACAAGAAACAAAGAGAAGAAATGGTGCAGGATACTTTCATAAGATGCATAACGTACAGGTATTTATTCACAAAATGCTGGAGTAACTCAGCAGGTCAGGCAGCATCTAGGAGAGAAGGAATGGGTGATGTTTCGGGTCGAGACCCTTCTTCAGTCTGAAGAAGGGTCTCGACCCGAAACGTCGCCCATTCCTTCTCTGGTATTTTATTTCATTCTTCAGTCTGAAGAAGGGTCTCGACCCGAAACATCACCCATTCCTTCTCTCCTGAGATGCTGCCTGACCTGCTGAGTTACTCCAGCATTTTGTGAATAAATACCTTCGATTTGTACCAGCATCTGCAGTTATTTTCTTACATAACGTACAGGTACATTTGCAATGACTCAGTTTGCCATTTGGACAAAAGGTTTCTTCTAGTATGTCTCTCAAAAGCAGAAATGTCTCTCGAAATATATAAATAATATACATTTTTTTTTTTTTTAAAGAACATAAATCGAAATTAAATAAGTGAGTCCCTTAATGAGTTTATTCTATTACTGTACAAAATACACCAATGGAGCACCAAGCTCTACATCTGAAGACACGTCTCGACCCGAAATGCCACCCATTCCTTCTCTCCAGTGATGCTGCCTGTCCCGCTGAGTTACTCCAGCATTTTGTGTCTGTCATTATCATACATTCGATTTGATTCTTTTATTGTTGAGGCCTGGAAAGAGTGCCAAAGGTTTTCAACTGCACTTTTAAAGATTTGCAAAAATACCTGTATTTCAATAGTGGCAGGTTAACATTTGGGAAAATATTTGGTAGATTCGTTGACCTTGCCCGCTATTTGTTGAATTGAAGATGTACCCAATTGAAGATGTTCTCCTCCTTCTTTCAGATGGATTAACAAACTGGGATTGGCTGCTATTGAGTATGTTCTACCCCCTTCGGAAGCAAAAACAGAAGGTATATGTGCTCTTTTTTAGAGGATAATGATACACTGTAAATGGCTCAATTGTAATTCTGCATTGTCTTTCCGCTGACTGGGTAGCACGCATCAAAAGCTTTTCACTGTCCCTCTGTGCACTTGTCAATAAACTAAACTGAAATGGCCTTCATCAGCCAGGGCGCTGAGTGTAAGAATTGGGATGTCATGTTACAGTTGTGCAAGACGTCAGTGAGGCTGCACTTAGAGATTTGTGCACAGTTTTGTGTACACCTATTACCCTGCAATAGGAAAGGTGTGATTTTTAGATTTAGAGATACAGCGCGGAAACAGGCCCTTCGGCCCACCGGGTCCGCGCCGCCCAGCGATCCCCGCACATTAACACTATCCTACACACCCTAGGGACAATTTTTACATTTACCCAGCCAATTAACCTACATACCCGTACGTCTTTGGAGTGTGGGAGGAAACTGAAGATCTCGTAGAAAACCCACGGGGAGAACGTACAAACTCTGTACAGACGACGCCCGTAGTCAGGATCGAACCTGAGTCTCCGGCGCTGCATTCGCTGTAAGGCAGCAACTCTACCGCTGCGCCACCGTGCCGCCCTGATTAAGCTCTGAGGAGTGTAAAGATACGTTGCCAGGACTTGAGGGTCTGAGTGAGAGGGGGAGGTTGTGCAGGTCTTTATTCCTTGGATTATATTAGACTGAGGGGTGATCTCATAGAGGTGCATGAAATTATGATGGATAAGGTGAATATGTACAGTCTTTTACCCAGGGGAAGGGAATCATGTATTGTCTTTCCACCGGAATAGTCTGGCGTGCTGACCTCTACCGGAATAGTCTGGCGTGCTGACCTCTACCGGAATAGTCTGGCGTGCTGACCTCTACCGGAATAGTCTGGCATGCTGACCTCTACCGGAATAGTCTGGCGTGCTGACCTCTACCCGAATCTGACAAGGGAGGGGCTGTGGTAGTCTGGCGTGCTGACCTCTACCGGACAGAGGCCAGACGACAACTCTCAGACACCTCTTCCTACTTATCCCTGGACCATGACCCCACCGACAAACACCAGACCTTCATCATCAGCACCATCACGGACCTCACCATCTCCGGCGATCTACCCCCCAATGCCTCCAAACTTATAGTTCCCCAGCCCCGCACGGCCCGATTCTACCAATACCTTTCAATCTACCTCGGTACACATACATAATAAACTAAGCTCAACTGGACTCAATATGTTTTATTCTGTTTCCTGATGTCCTAATTTTCTGATGATGGTGAATTCCTTCTGACTGCAGATTGCTGGAGTGAGAGTGAGCACGAAGACTTAGATGTTTCCGTAGAGGCACCAATCTCAGCGCATGTATCGGGACAACTGGAGCAGAATGTAAGTGGCCATTTGCACGCCACGCAGGTCACGGGGAGAACGTACACACTCTGTACGTTTCTGTACGCTGGTTTAAGTATCACAATATGTCTGTAAAGTGGACCACAGAAATACACAGGGCTGGATTCCTCCCACATAGAACAGCAATTGGGCGGAAGGGAAAGATACAGCAGAGAAATAGGCCATTCAGCCCATCGATATGGGCCAAGGACCAAGCACCCACTTACATTCATCCTGATCTCCTCTCCCTACATTCAAGAGTCAAGAGTCAAGAGTGTTTTATTGTCACATGTCCCAGTTCGAATAATTAAATTCTTACTTGCAGCAGCACAACAGAATATGTAAACAATAGACAATAGACAATCCTGGTGACTGAGTGTCTGAACTGGTTCTGGTTTCGCATGAGTCAGGAACTCTAACTGCACGGGTCCATCTGAAATTGGAGCACATAATTTAGACTGGGTCTTTAGCACTTTATGGTTGGTCATTTGGAAGTGCTTTAGACAATAGACAATAGACAATAGACAATAGGTGCAGGAGGAGGCCATTCGGCCCTTCGAGCCAGCACCACCATTCAATGTGATCATGGCTGATCATTCTCAATCAGTACCCCGTTCCTGCCTTCTCCCCATACCCCCTGACTCCGCTATCCTTAAGAGCTCTATCTAGCTCTCTCTTGAAAGCATTCAGAGAATTGGCCTCCACTGCCTTCTGAGGCAGAGAATTCCACAGATTCACAACTCTCTGACTGAAAAAGTTAGTGCACTGTAAACAATATAATAAACAAGAAAAAAAAGTTCATATATATACTCACTCACATATACCCATTTTTACAGATTACATGTATATATGATCTGTCTGAAGAAGGGTCTCGACCTGAAACGTCACCCATTCCTTCTCTCCAGAGATACTGCCTGTACCACTGAGTTACTCCAGCATCTTGTGTCTACCTTCGATTTAAACCAGCATCTGCAGTTCTTTCTTACATACACACGCACACACACATCTATCTATCTATCTATCTATCTATCTATCTATCTATCTATCTATCTATCTATCTATCTATCTATCTATCTATCTATCTATCTATCTATCTATCTATCTATCTATCTATCTATCTATCTATCTATCTATCTATCTATCTATCTATCTATCTATCTATCTATCTATCTATCTATCTATCTATCTATAATCTATCTATATACTTCTCCAACTTCAGATAGCTCCTCTGTCCCTCCCTTCCCCTCCTCCTTCCCAGATCTCCCTCTATCTTCCTGTCTCCACCTATATCCTTCCTTTGTCCCACCCCCGACATCAGTCTGAAGAAGGGTCTCGACCCGAAACGTCACCCATTCCTTCTCTCCCGAGATGCTGCCTGACCTGCTGAGTTACTCCAGCATTTTGTGAATAGATAGATAGATAGATACGCACGCACACATATGTACACATAAAAAACAAACAGTAAAAGTGCAATAATAACACCAATAGTCTATGTAGTTCAGAGCTTTTGTGAGGATGTAATGTTTAATAGCCTGATGGCTGTAAAGAAGAAGCAGTTCCTGACCCTGGACGTTACAGTTTTCAGGCTCCTGTACCTTCTTCCCGATGGCAGGGGTGAAATGAGTGAGTGAGTGGCCAGGGTGGTGTGGGTCCCAACAATATCCCCCAGATTCCACCATGTACCTGCACGCTGGGGACCTTTTCCGGTGGCCACAGGCTCTTGGAAACAGGATCAACCCAAGGGGAGAACGTGCAAACCCCACACAGACAGCCCACCAAGGAGGTCAGTATTGACTCCAGGTCTCTGGTGCTGCGAGGCAGTGTCTCTACTTGCTGGATGAATGAATGAAAACTTTATTGTCACGCGTGACAAGTCACGGTGAAACCCTTTGCTTGCACACCTTGCCAAGGTATGCAATAGTCACCCATAAAGGGCGCTTACAAAGTTACAAATTTCCCTCCCCCGCGCCAGTTCCCCCTTTGCTCCCCAACCCCACCCCACCCCCACGCCCGGTCCTCCATTGTTCCACTAACCAAGCTTACAGCTTTGATCCAAAGGTGTCTCTCTTGAATTTGTTACCACTTATTCAACTTGTCAGAAGTGCCAAAGTGTTTTGCTGACATTTTTAGTTTGAACATGTAAAAACAACTGCAATTTATTTTTCGTAAAGGAAAAGAGTAACCAATTTACATTCAAAGAGCCGACTAAGATTCTTTTTTTTACTGACATGCTAAAGAAGAGCAAGCCAGGTTTTTGGAAATTGTGCCGATATTCCTCCATAGTTTACTTTTGCACATTTATGGCATCATCAGATGCAAAGTGTAAACTCAAACCAAGTCAAACATGATTTCATGATTTGGTGTGTAGGAATGAACTACAGATGCTGGTTTAAATCGAAACATAGAAACATAGAAACATAGAAAATAGGTGCAGGAGTAGACCATTCGGCCCTTCGAGCCTGCACCGCCATTCAATATGATCATGGCTGATCATCCAACTCAGTATCCTGTACCTGCCTTCTCTCCATACCCCCTGATCCCTTTAGCCACAAGGGCCACATCTAACTCCCTCTTAAATATAGCCAATGAACTGGCCTCAACTACCTTCTGTGGTAGAGAATTCCACAGATTCACCACTCTCTGTGTGGAAAAAAACGTTCTCATCTCGGTCCTACAAGACTTCCCCCTTATCCTTAAACTGTGACCCCTTGTTCTGGACTTCCCCAACATCGGGAACAATCTTCCCGCATCTAGCCTGTCCAACCCCTTAAGAATTTTGTAAGTTTCTATAAGATCCCCCCTCAATCTTCTAAATTCCAGCGAAGGTAGACACAAACTCCTGGATTAATTTGTGAAGTTAATATTTTACACAAAAATACGTGGTGTGTTCTTACTCATGAGCACTATTAAATGAACTGGGTTTTAAAAAAAACCAAATTTAGCTACTCCTTCTATTGTAACCACATGAGCAACTTTTAGAATTAGTTCTGCTTACAATTGAATTGGCAGTAGGTTTATTCCATGAATATCTTCAGTTCCTTAGTTGAATTCCTTACTGAGACAAATATGGGAGCTATTTCTATCAGAGCCACTCACTTCATGAACAGATTGCTGAAGTTCGTACTAACCATCAGTGAAAATATCCTGCGCTTTGTATGCAGTGAAATATAAACACAAAAAGCTGCAGTAACAGCGGGACAGGCAGCATCTCTGGAGAGAAGGAATGGGTGACGTTTCAGGAAGAGACCCTTCTTCAGACCGAACGTCTAATATCATGATTTGGTGACATTGGACGTGTTTTAAAAGATGGAATACTGAAAAGAGGACTGAAAGGTTAAGAAAGCTAATGCTTTCACAACAGTAGCAGAAGGAGACGGACAGCTTCCTTGGGGGCGGGGCACTGGTGCTGAGAGTGATTGTGGAGGATGTGTTGTGGCCTACCCTCACAGATTGTGGTCTGTGGGTCAGAAAGTCGAGGATCCAGTGGCAGGGGGGCTGCTGATTCTGCCAAGAGTTGGGAGATGAGTTTGGATGGGATCAGGGTGTCGAAGGTGGAGCTGTAGTCTGACGATAAACAGAAGTCTGACGAAGAGTTAGAGGGAAGGTGTGGGACTGAACTGCAGATGCTGGTTCACACTGAAGATAGTCACAAGAAGGTGGAGTAACTCAGCGGGCCAGGCAGCATCGCTGGAGAGAAGGAATGGGTGATGTTTCAGGTCGGGACCCTTCTTCAGACTCGAAGAGTTAGAGGGGATTGATTGATTGATTGATTGATACACCAAAGATCCAGAGAGGCTTAGACAGGAGAGATCTGGAGAGGATCGTTCCTTTACGGAAAGAATTTTGAACCACTCTTTAAAAATAAGGAATACCGTTTAAGGCAGAGCCAGGTTAAATAAGGTGAGGGTCATAACCACTTTCTCAATATGCAATGAATGCAGAGCATTTGAATAGTTATTCAGGCAGAGGTGGATGCATTCTAGATAAGAGGTACAGCGCGGAAACAGGCCCTTCGGCCCAAAGACCAGCGATCCCCGCGCATTAACACTCCCTACACACATTAGGTAGTATAAGAAAATAACTGCAGATGCCGGTACAAATCAAAGGTATTTATTCACAAAATGCTGGAGTAACTCAGCAGGTCAGGCAGCATCTCAGGAGAGAAGGAATGGGCGACGTTTCGGGTCGAGACCCTTCTTCAGACTGAAGGGATTAGGAATCATTTTACATTTACAACAAGCCAATTAACCTACAAACGTGTGACAATAGACAATAGACAATAGGTGCAGGAGGAGGCCATTCGGAAAGTTGCAATGAGTAGGAAAGATCGCAGAGTTGAGGTTACTATCAGATGAGCCATGGCCCCCTTCCCTGACATCAGTCTGAAGAAGGGTCTCGACCCGAAACATCACCCATTCCTTCTCTCCTGAGATGCTGCCTGACCCGCTGAGTTACTCCAGCATTTTGTGAAATAAATACCTTCGATTTGTACCAGCATCTGCAGTTATTTTCTTACAATTACAGCTTAGATATTTTTAAAAGCACAGATAATGTACATGATTGAGACTAAACTGGGCTTTGCTCTGAATGTCCCAATCTCACAGGCAACTCCACTACAATCTTCGCTCACGCCCAGCGAAACGGTGAATTCTCTTTCATCTCTGGAGAGCACGGCATCTTCCGCGTCAGCATCGGCAGCTTCACTGCAGCAGCACAGCTCCCAGGGAAGGCAATCCTGCCAAGACATTGTCCGCTTGTCACAGACTGACACTGGAAGCCTGTGCTCGACGTCTGACGCACAAGATGGCGCAGGTTCGACGCAGCAGGTCACGGGCGAAAATGCAGAAGACGAGCTGAGCAGGAATACCTCTGGACCAGGAGACCATCGTGCTGCTGCAGGAGAACCCCAGGTCTTGGTTGATGTTCTCAGCACCCGTGAGAAAGGTAAGACTATCAGGCGCGGTTGAATGGCGGAGTAGACGTGATGGGCTGAACGGCCCAATTCATCTCCTATTCCTTATGACCTTATGACTAACCCGTCCTCTAATTTTAATCCCTGAAGATCTTTTGTCTGATCACATCTTTCACATATTGGAAGTAAGATTGAATGTGCACCAGTTGCATCTTAGAAACAATAGATTCAGAATATTAGAACTATTTTAACGATTATTGAGCTATAACAGCCCTTGAGTCAGAGAAACATAGAAACATAGAAAATAGGTGCAGGAGTAGGCCATTCGGCCCTTCGAGCCTGCACCGCCATTCAATATGATCATGGCTGATCATCCAACTCAGTATCCCGTACCTGCCTTCTCTCCATACCCCCTGATCCCTTTAGCCACAAGGGCCACATCTAACTCTCTCTTAAATATAGCCAATGAACTGGCCTCAACTACCTTCTGTGGCAGAGAATTCCACAGATTCACCACTCTCTGTGTGAAAAAAAACTTTCTCATCTCAGTCCTAAAAGACTCCCCCCTTATCCTTAAACTGTGTGACCCCTTGTTCTGGACTTCCCCAACATCGGGAACAATCTTCCCGTATCTAGCCTGTCCAAACCCTTAAGAATTTTGTAAGTTTCTATAAGATCCCCCCCTCAATCTTCTAAATTCCAGCGAGTACAAGCCGACGATACAGTGATACAATGAGTCATACAATGATACAGTGCG
Organism: Rhinoraja longicauda; assembly: GCF_053455715.1. NCBI lineage: Eukaryota > Metazoa > Chordata > Chondrichthyes > Rajiformes > Arhynchobatidae > Rhinoraja > Rhinoraja longicauda. The sequence goes on along the minus strand of NC_135961.1, from coordinate 4,884,979 downwards.
GAAACAGGCCTTTCGGCCCAACTCGCCCACACTGGCCAACATGTCCCAGCTACACTCGTCCCAACTGCCAGCATTTGGTCCATATCCCTCCAAACCTGTCCTACCCAAGCCTGCCCAATGTGAATCTTTTGATAGAGTTGAAAATCGCATTGTACCATTGCAGTTTTACATGTGGTGCATGAAAGAATATTTACTCATGGGTGACAGCATGTAGAGGAATGAACTGCAGATGTTGGTTTACCCCGACTATAGACACAAAATGCTGGAGTAACTCAGCAGGTCAGGCAGCATCTCCTGAGAGAAGGAACGGGTGACAGTTCGGATCGAGACTCTTCTTCAGACATGTCAGAAAGAAGAAGAAGAGGTAGAAAAGAAACAGAAAGAAAAGTCCTTTATCCAATACAGAATTCTTTTCATTTCATTTCAATTCCTACAAATAATCACCCTATAATTGTTGGGGGAGTCCAGATCCAGGGGCCACAGTCTAAGAATAAAGGGGAGGCCATTTAAAACTGAGGTGAGAAAAAAACTTTTTCACCCAGAAGGTATTTATTGGAATTTGTGGAATTCTCTGCCACAGAAGGCAGTGGAGGCCAAATCACTGGATGAATTTAAAAGAGAGTTGGATAGAGCTCTAGGGGCTAGCGGAATCGAGGGGTATGGGGAGATGGCAGGCACGGGTTACTGATTGTGGATGATCTGCCATGATCACAATGAATGGCGGTGCTGGCTCGAAGGGCCAAATGGCCTCCTCCTGCACCTATTTTCTATGTTTCTATGACAATATGTACAGTTAGTTTAACTTACCAAAACATTGTCTTGGAGGAGTGCTTTCATCCACATTACCAGTAAGAATGCCAAAGCTTTATTTCCTTTTGCATTCTGCATGACTAACCGGCACATGATAATGAGTGGGGCAGATGCATAATCCCCTGTTTCAATGGTAGGAAAGGTTTACAAATGAATAAAAACTAAAATGTCATTTAAAAGGAGCTAGAGTTATTTAGAAACCTAAAGTGGTACTTTTGATATGATTCACTGCCACTGTAGATGGTGACAAAGTATTGATTTAAGGCTACAGCAGTATTATGAACACATCTTCACGATGCTGGTTTGTAGCAGTTACTACAGAACATTTAAAGAATTAACAGGGTTTATTATGAATGATTGAAATAGGTCTGGATGTTGTTCATTTTAATGACATAAATGAGAGGGAATACCGTAGACTATTTGCATAATCTTAATCCCAAAATGTTGCTTATATATCTTTGCAAAATTAAAACTATTAAAGTTACAATGGAATAAGACATGTTTACTACCACATTGGTACCTAATTGGCTGCATCTCTTCAAATTTGTAGACTGAGATCTTCTATAATTTGTGTTTTATTGAAATGGCAATTATTTAGAGTGAGATTAAAATTGTTTCACCTTTTGGACGGCACGGTGGCGCAGCGGTAGAGTTGCTGCCTTACAGCGAATGCAGCGCCGGAGACCCGGGTTCGATCCCGACTACGGGCGCTGTCTGTTTGTACGTTCTCCCCATGACCTACGTGGGTTTTCTCCGAGATCTTCGGTTTCCTCCCACACTCCAAAGGCGTACAGGTTTGTAGGTCAATTGGCTTGGTAAATGTTAAAAAAATGGTCCCCAGTGGGTGTAGGATAGTGTTAATGTGCGGGGATCGCTGGTCGGCGCGGACCCGGTGGGCCGATATGGCCTGTTTCCGCGCTGTATATCTAAAGTAAACTAAACTAAACTAAACTTTCCATTTTTGTTGTGTGAAGAGAAGCCAGCAGGGGTAGACTTCCTACCATCACATCTCTGGCCCCTTCCCCGCACGAACTAAACATTAAACATGTTACCAATTTAAAGGTGTGTGTTTTTGTAGCAAGGCAAAAGCAAATAAAATATTTAGTGATCAGTTAGATTTAGATTTTTTTTTTAGATTTAGAGATACAGCGCGGAAACAGGCCCTTCGGCCCACCGAGTCCGCGCCGCCCAGCGATCCCCGCACATTAACACTATCCTACACACACTAGGGACAATTTTTACATATTACCCAGTTAATTAACCTACATACCTGTACGTCTTTGGAGTGTGGGAGGAAAACGATCTCGGAGAAAACCCACGCAGGTCACGGGGAGAACGTACAAACTCCATACAGACGGCGCCCGTAGTCAGGATCGAACCTGAGTCTCCGGCGCTGCATTCGCTGTAAGGCAGCAACTCTACCGCTGCGCCACCGTGCTGTATGAAGTATGAACTTCTGCAACCTGTTCATGAAGTGACTGGCTCTGTTAGAAATAGCTCCCTCACTTGTAGCAGGAAGGAATTAAACTAAGGAACTGAAGATATCCATGGAATAAACCTACTGCCAATTCGACTGTAAGCAGAACTAATTCTAAAAGTTGCTCATGTGGTTACAATAGAAAGAGTATCTAAATTTGGGATTTTTTAAACCCCCAGTTAATTTAATAGTGCTAGTGAGGAAGAACACATCATGTATCTTTGTATAAAATATCACGAACAGTATGACCATTTTTCTTTCTTCTTCCAGGATAACTATGGCCTTAACTATTTTAAGTTTTGAGTCATAGGGTTGTACAGGGCCGAAACAGGCCCTTCAACCCCATCTCAACCATAGTGACCCAGTTGCTTTCCTGAGCCAGTCCCATTTGTCTGCATTTGGCCCTTATCCCTTTATACCTTTTCAATCCGTGAACCTGTCCAATTCCCTATTAAAGGTACGTTCCCCCCCCCCCCCCGTGACCGCATGTGTTTTCTCTGTGATCTTTGGTTTCCTCCCACGCTCCAAAGAGGTACATGTTTGTAGGTTAATTGCTTGGTGATGTACGCGTAAATTGTCCTCGGTGTGTGTGTAGGATGGTGTTAATGTGCGGGGATCGCTGGTCGGTTCAGACGCGGTGGGCTGAAGGGCCTGTTTTCACACCGTATCTCCAAACTAAACGAAACCAAAAGCGGTAAGAGGATCAAGAACCAAAGTGCACAGAAAGAGGTTGATTGACCAAGGAAGTATAACCCAAGGAAAAACATTTTAACGCGGTAACGGGCAGGGATGGGAATTCACTGCTCGTTAGGTGAAGGGATTTGATTCAACCATGACATCCAGAAGTGAACTGAATAGCCATCCAGACGGGAAAACAATTGATGGTCTATTGGGAGAGAGCTGGAAAGTGGATTAGCTGCATTTTATTCGACGGAGCCGATTCAATCAGCTCCTTCCACGCGGAGATCCTTCTGTGTTACTTGGTTACGGTGGCCGCATTCATTAGCTGCATAGTTTAGTTCGGTTACAGTGAAAAGCTCTTGTTGCATGCTAACCAGTCAGCGGAAAGACAAAACATGATTACAATCGAGCCATCTTCATAGATACATGATAACGGTCTATCTTCGAGCCATCTTCATAGATACATGATAACGGTCTATAGTTTAGTGCAAGGTAAAGCCAGTAAAGTCTGGTCAAAGTCACCAAAGAGGTAGATCGCAGTTCAGCAACGGTCTCTGGTTGTGGTTCAGCTAATATTGTGCAAATATTAGTCTGCTAATTGGGGACATCCATGAAGCACAACATAAGACTGTAAACTGGGATTGTTTTACTCTCTAATTATCTCAAAAGGATGTTAATGTCCTTGTTCAATACATGTTCCTTTAATCGTTTCAAAGGTAGTCTGTGAAAGCACCAGTGAGTCACGATCAGTTACAACTCATAAAGTTATTCCACATCAAAACCGCAATTGGAATTGCTTGATTCAATCGGTGCAATCTTCTCACTTCTTTCTCTTTTTTAGTTTAGTTTGAGTTTAGATTTAGAGATACAGCGCGGAAACAGGCCCTTCGGCCCACCGGGTCCGCACCGACCAGCGATCCCCGCACATTAACACTATCCTACACCCACCAGGGACAATTTTAACATTTACCAAGCCAATTAACCTACAAACCTGTACGTCTTTGGAGTGTGGGAGGAAACCGAAGATCTCTGGGAAAACCCAAGCTGGTGACGGGGAGAACGTACAAACTCCGTACAGACGGCGCCCGTAGTCGGGATCGAACCCGGGTCTCTGGCGCTGCATTCGCTGTAAGGCAGCAACTCTACCACTGCGCCACCGTGCCGTACAAAGGTAAAGTTTTCTTACCTTTGGCATTTCTGTTTAAACCTGTAAACAGGTTTTTTTTAAAAAAATTCAACACAAGTTCCGAAACATATCTGAGGACCGAGAAGAATCTATCTTTCCCAGAAGAAAGCATTATGATTTTTTTTTAAATCTCAACATGTGATAGCATTTAATTGAGAAGACGTAAGCAAACGGCTGGAAGTTCCCATCACAAATAGTTAATTTTTCCCAACACAAATGACATGATAAATCCTTTCATAATATTCAGATTGTACAAATTGCACTTTATTCCATTGGAATTCACAAAACAGAAGACAGACACAAAACTCTGGAGTGACCCAGCGGGACAGGCAGCATCTCCGGATAGAATGGGTGACGTTTTGGGTCGAGACTCTTCTTCAGACTGAAGAATTCTGCCCATATGACCCTTTTACCACTTTTAGTCTGAAGAAGGGTTTCGACCCGAAACGTCACCCATTCCTTCTCTCCAGAGATGCTGCCTGACCCGTTGAGTCGCTCCAGCATTTTGTGCCTACCTTCGATGTAGACAATAGATAATAGGTGCAGGAGGAGGCCATTCGGCCATTCGAGCCAGCACCGCCATTCAATGTGATCATGGCTGATCATTCTCAATCAGTACCCCGTTCCTGCCTTCTCCCCATACCCCCTGACTCCGCTATCCTTAAGAGCTCTATCTAACCAGTTAAGTTTACTGGTCTCACACTTAACGAACACACAAAATGGTTAACACAAAATTCAGATCACAATCGGTATGACAACAACAAGGCCCCATCGGGAAGTTAATCATTTGCAAGAGTTCTCGACTTCGTGGTGGTTAAGTGGGACGTGCTGGTTATTGCAGGCAGACCTGTTGGTATTTCTCAAGAAAGGATGAGCCATTGCTGCGTACATATTTCCACAAAGTATTATTCACATGCATTTCAATCTTTAAGAAATTACAGAGCAACAATGTCCCCAAAACAAATTCAGTGGCTGTAAAGCTGCACTGGCTGAAGTTCTCCCTGTTACCGCGTGAGTTTTCTATGGGTGCACCAGTTTCCTCCCACATTCCAAAATGCTTGGATCTCTAAACGATAAAATCAATATAAAGTGTAGGAAGGAACAGCAGATGCTGGGTTTACATCGACGATAGGCCACAAAATGCTGACGTAACTCAGCTGAACAGGCAGCATCTCTGGAGAGAAGGATTAGGTGGAATGAAGGTCACCCATTCGTCCTATCCAGAGATGATGCCTGTCCCGCTGAGTTATGTCAGCATTTTGTCGTCTAAAATCGATATAAATCCTTGTTCTTTTTTTTGTAATGAACAGTAACCACAAAATGCTTTACTCCCTTCCACAGCTGGCAAGCTGGCCCCAATCCATTACTTCATTTTCCATTGCATGCTGCAGGCATTTTGGATTTTCAGTCCTATTATTATGTTGGCCTGTCTGTTCCTTCTTCGATTTCCATTCCTATTGAAGTGTGGCTGCATTTTGCTTCTGAGACTTCAGTTTACTGGTCCCATCTCCTTCTAATACACTTTGTCAATGGTGAGCAGCAATTAAGTAGATGCAGCAGAAAAAGCTTAAGCACTTCCACTATTTTAGATACTACCCGCAAATTATAATCGCAAAATAAAGCCCAGAAACATTAACATATCAGTCAAGTGGAAATAATAGCATGTCACGAATGGCATGTTGGCCTTCATAACGAGAGGATTTCAGTATAGGAGCAAAGAGGTCCTTCTGCAGTTGTACAGGGCCCTGGTGAGACCACATCTGGAGTATTGTGTGCAGTTTTGGTCTCCTAATTTGACGAAGGACATCCTTGCTATTGAAGCAGTGGTAGCAGCGTAGGTTCACTAGGTTAATCCCCGGGATGGCGGGACTGTCATATGAGAAAAGATTGGAAAGACTGGGCCTGTATTCACTGGAATTTAGAAGGATGAGAGGGGATCTTATAGAAACTTTAAAAATATAAAAGGGCTAGATGCAGGAAAAATGTTCCCAATGTTGGGGGAGTCCAGAACCAGGGGCCACAGTCTAAGAATAAAGGGGAGACCATTTAGAACTGAGATGAGAAAAAACTTTTTCACCCAGAGAGTTGTGAATTTGTGGAATTCTCTGCCACAGAAGGCAGTGGAGGCCAATTCACTGGATGAATTTAAAATATTTGAGATAGAACTGTAGGGGCTAGCAGAATCAAGGTATATGGGGAGAAGGCAGGCGCGGGTTACTGATTGTGGATGATCAGCCATGATCACAATGAATGGTGGTGCTGGCTCAAAGGGCCAAATGGCCTCCTCCTGCACCTATTTTCTGTGTTTCTATGTTTCTAATACTTATTCCGAATGCTTTCTGATTCTTATAGGAATTGAGTCATTCTGATCCTCATTGGTAATGTTACCATTTCAACATGATTTCTTCAGAGTTGGCCAAAATATATGTGCAACAGCAAAGATTTGGGTTTAAATAATATTTCCTAGCTGTGCAAAACAAACTCTGTAAATTATATTTGACACTTGAAGCTGAGAAATCTAATTGCTCTCTGCAGTCTTTAAGACCCAAGGCATCTTGCGCAACATCTAATTAGGAAATTGGAGATATTTAGGGATAATAATAATAATAATATATTCCTTTATTTGTTCCACACCGGGCAAATTTGCAGTGTTACAGCAGCAAAGTGGATAGCAGGAGACATTAATTTTCAATAAAAATAAAGATAAGGATAATTGTCATCATTTACTGTGGTTTTTTTTTTAACTGTAACTGTTACTGTTAACTGGTCTGTTGACTGGTCTGCTGGGAGCAGTGCTGGTTGTGCAGTCTCGCAGCAGCGGGAAGGAAGGACCTCTGATATCTCTTCTTCACGCACTTGGGGTGAAGGAGTCTGTCACTGAAGGAGCTACTCAGTGCAGTGACAATGTCCTGCATGGGGTGGGAGTCGTTGTCCAGCAGCGATGTTAGCTTTGCCATCACATGAGTGTTTGAACATGACCCGATCAGCTAGTTGTATTGCAGTTTGATTTAATGACAGAGTGGAGTAATGTATCTACAAACAATAGTTAGTCCAGTGAATACAGGCCCAGTCTTTCCAATCTTTCCTCATATGACAGTCCCGCCATCCCGGGGATTAACCTAGTGAACCTACGCTGCACTGCCTCAATAGCAAGGAGGTCCTTCCTCAAATTAGAAGACCAAAACTGGCCAGGAATCCATCCTTCAGGACACCTATATCTAATCGTTTTCTAAACTGCATGAGGGAGTTCACTTTCACCAGCAATGTTGGTTCATCTGCATTTTCTACTGTTAATTCAATTGTTACTGATGATCCCATTGATGTGCATCATTCCTAGCTTTATTGTATTATGTTCTGAACCACAAACTGAGTGGGTTGGATTTCTCTGCATGAGAATGACCCACGTTTACTGTGTAGGAAGGAACTGCAGATGCTGGTTTAAACCAAAGATAGGCACAGAATGCTGGAGTAACTCAGCGGGACAGGCAGCATCTCTGGATAGAAGGAATGGGCAAAGGTAATAGAGCAGAGCAAGATAGACCACTCGACCCTAAAAACCGTAGTATGTCACGGCGCCATTTTAGTAGGCAGAAACTTGCAGAAACATTTTAAAAGAAAAATAACAAAAATCTGTGAGTTGATAGATGAGATATATTCTGCAGTTTTATGGTATCATCACACATACTGTTCCCCCAAAACACTGATTACACTGCGAGAGGCATAGCGAACGGCGGGTTTTGCCGACCAAAATGGCGGACTTTACGCTCCTTTGCGTACTGCACTTCAGTGCAGGCGATTTTGACGGAGTGGTTCATCTTGCTCCTCCGGTATCTTTGGGAATGGGTGACGTTTCGGGTCGAGACCCTTCTTCAGACTACGGGTCTGAAGAAGTGGTCTCGACCCGAAACGTCACCCATTCCTTTGCTCCAGGGATGCTGCCTGACCCGCTGAGTTACTCCAGCATTTTGTGCCAGCCCACATTTACTGCCTGTGTTCCCATTGCCTGAGGCTGCCAGATACACAGAACTGATCCTGTTCACCAGGACACTAACCCCACCCCTGCCTCATGCATGACCCTGCCCCATCATAAACTTGACCAACAATCTATGTAGTCAGAAACTCTTACAAACCAATAACAATTATATAAGCACCACTTCATCTCCCTTCCTCAATCAGGTGAAAAGACCGCTCGGGATGTTGTGGTGACTAATTTCACCTTCTCCTCCACTTCCCCTCGACTAACTTCACCTTTTATCTCCTACCTCTTGAACCATTTCTCTCTGCACTTTTCCTCATATCCTTTAGTTTAGAAATACAGCGCAAAAACAGTCCCTTCGGCCGACCGAGTCCGCGACGACCAGCGATCCCCGCACATTAACACTATCCTACACACACTAGGGACATTTTTTTAATGTTTACACCAAGCCAATTAACCTACATCTTTGGAGTGTGGGAGGAAACCGAAGTTCTCGGAGAAAACTCACGGGGAGAACGTACAAACTCAGTACCGACATGCACCCGCAGCCAGGATGGAACCCGGGTCTCTGGCGCTGTAAGCACTATAAGGCAGCAACTCTACCGCTGCGCCACCATGCCGCTCTTTCGAAGCCAGTTTCTTGCACAAAGCTGTCTGTACGGGTGCCGTCTGTACGGAGTTTGTACGTTCTCCCACAGGTTTTCTCCAAGATCTTCGGTTTCCTCCCACATTCCAAAGACGTACAGGTGTGTAGGTTAATTGGCTTGGTAAATGTAAAAATTGTCCCTAGTGGGTGTAGGATAGTGTTAATGTGCGGGGATCGCTGGTCAGCGCGGACCAGTTGGGCCGAAAGGGCCTGTTTCCGCGCTGTATCTCTAAACTGAACTAAGCTAAACTAAATGAGAGAGAGACGACATTCCAGGACCTTTATGCATTATTAGAACAATGGAACTGACAGTATTATTGCACTAGAGCTTAAATAGTCTTGATGGGCCAAATGGTTGCCAGCTGGGATGGCCATGGATGGCCATCAATGCCATTATTTCTTCAAAACTGGAAAGTAACATTTTGTAGATTGTAGAATCTGTACACAATAGACAATAGACAATAGGTGCAGGAGGAGGCCATTCGGCCCTTCGAGCCAGCACCGCCATTCAATGTGATCATGGCTGATCATTCTCAATCAGTACCCCGTTCCTGCCTTCTCCCCATACCCCCTGACTCCGCTATCCTTAAGAGCTCTATCTAGCTCTCTCTTGAAAGCATTCAGAGAATTGGCCTCCACTGCCTTCTGAGGCAGAGAATTCCACAGATTCACAACTCTCTGACTGAAAAAGTGTTTCCTCATCTCAGTTCTAAATGGCCTACCCCTTATTCTTAATCTGTGGCCCCTTGTTCTGGACTCCCCCAACATTGGGAACATGTTTCCTGCCTCTAAGGAGTCCAACCCCTTAATAATCTTATACATTTTGATAAGATCCCCTTTCATCCTTCTAAATTCCAGTGTATACAAGCCTAGTCGCTCCAGTCTTTCAACATATGACAGTCCCGCCATTCCGGGAATTAACCTAGTAAACCTACGCTGCACGCCCTCAATATGCGGCACGGTAGCGCAGCGGTAGAGTTGCTGCTTTACAGCGAATGCAGCGCCGGAGACTCAGGTTCGATCCTGACTACGGGTGCTGCACTGTAAGGAGTTTGTACGTTCTCCCCGTGACCTGCGTGGGTTTTCTCCGAGATCTTCGGTTTCCTCCCACACTCCAAAGACGTACAGGTATGTAGGTTAATTGGCTGGGTAAATGTAAAAAATTGTCCCTAGTGGGTGTAGGATAGTGTTAATGTGCGGGGATCACTGGGCGGCACGGACTTGGAGGGCCGAAAAGGCCTGTTTCCGGCTGTATATATATGATATGATATGAATATTAAGATTTCAAAGCATATTACATCCCACCCAACACAAACACAAGCGTCTTGACAAGTGAAGATGACGGGATGACATTATCTGCAGGGATGATTTATAATGTGTTGATGTCTGATAGTTTAAAAACAAGTTCAGTTGAAGGGAGTGTGGTCGCACTGGCAGGAAGCTGGCTTTGTGCTGTGGTCACCTATCGGACTAAAAGGGACTGCATCAAGTTCTGTGCATGCATGTGGCATAAGCAACTTCAGACGTCAGACAAAGTGGATGTGGTCTGGTGTCAGTTATGCATCTCAGTGGAGTGTTTAGTTTGGTTTAGTTCAGAGATACAGCACGGAAACAGGCCCCTTCGGCCCACCGGGTCCGCGCTGACCAGCGATCCCTGCACATTAACACTGCCCTACACACATTAGGGACAGTTTTACTTTTATACCAGGCCAATTGACCTCCAAACCCGTGCGTCTTTGGAGTGTGGGAGGAAACCGGAGCACCCGGAGAAAACCCACGCAGGTCACGGGGGGGAATGTACAAACTCCGGTACGGACAAGCTCCCGTGGTCGGGATCGAACCCGGGTCCCTGCCGCTGTAAGGCAGCAACTCTACCGCTGCGCCACCGTGCTGCCCTCTGTGGGGAGGGAGTGACTGCCAAATCTGAACAACTTCCCAATTTGCCGTGGTAGCGCGGCGAGGCAGCAGGTAGTCCAGCTGTCTCCCGACTGCAGCACACTGAGTTGAACCTGACCTCCGGTGCGGGCTGTGTGGATTGGGCACATTTCCCCTGTGAGCGTTCCTCGGCTTCTCCGGTCTCCTCACACATCCCAAAATGTTCCCTCCACAACCCGTCGGCTAATGACCTCAAATGGAAGCAGGCATATCATTTATGCTCGGTGTATTATTTTTAAGGACCTGCAAGATAATTACATTGCAACTACATTACATCGCTGAGCTACATTACATCTACAAAGCTTCTAATACCAGACAAGTGGTAATGGAAGAACTTACTGACAATCCAAGTGATTAGTGCGGGTGTCAGGGGTTATGGGGAGAAGGCAAGGGAATGGGGTTAGGAGGGAGAGATAGATCAGCCATGATTGGGGGTCTGAAGAAGGGTCTCGACCCAAAACGTCACCCACTCTTTCTCTCCTGAGATGCTGCCTGACCTGCTGAGTTACTCCAGCATTTTGTGAATAAATACCTTCGATTTGTACCAGCATCTGCAGTTATTTTCTTACATGACTGAAGGTGGAGTAGACGATGGGCCGAATGGCCTAATTCTGCTCCCATCACGCATGGACTTATGAAACCTGTAATAATATGAGTAATCCCCTATTTTGCCTGGAAGTTGCAAGAATCCTTTAGTTTTGCTTGGAATTATTGTGAGAAATCCTTGCACTGCACACATCCAGTTGAAGTCACTTTAAATAGGACCAACATTCAAGACTTCTCCTCCCTCTTTATTGGCTTCTCCTTTCTCAGTGTCCTTCCCACCTCCTACCGGAAATAAATGGAGGATCCCTGAACCACCCCCGACACCTGATAGCCGTCGCTAGACACACAATGCTGGAGTAACTCAGCGGGTCAGGCAGCATCTCGGGAGAGAAGGAATGGGTGACGTTTCAGGTCGAGGCCCTTCTTCAGACTGATGTCAGGGGAGGGGGCGGGACAGAGATAGAATGTAGTCAGAGACAGTAAGACTGGTGGTAGAGCTGGGAAGGGGGAGGAGATGGAGAGAGAGGGAGAGCAAGAACTACTTGAAGTTAGAGAAGTCAATGTTCATACCGCTGGGGTGTAAGCATCTGAAGAAGGGTCTCGACCCGAAACGTCACCCATTCCTTCTCTCCAGAGATGCTGCCTGTCCCGCTGAGTTACTCCAGCATTTTGTGTCTATCTTCGGTTTAAACCAGCATCTGCAGTTCCTTCCTACACCTGATATCCGTCTCCTTCCTGCCCTGGCATCCTGATTTGCCCATCCCTCGGTGGTCTCGCAACCCTATCTCTCCTAAACCCAATCCCCGCTGCTTCTCCCACAGCAACATCTGTTGTTAGTGCGACTCATTGTAACAGAAGCCTTAAATTATTGATCTGCCAGGCCATCTGAGGAGACATTGACGGGAGGTATTCCTGGCCCAGGGAAACATGATTATTGCAAGATGGTTCGGAACCCAAACCTGGATTCCTAGACCAATGAAAGGGTATGAAAAGGCCATAAGTGCATAAGTGACAGGATCAGAATTAGGCCATCAAGTCTACTCCGCCATTCAATCATGGCTGATCTATGTCTCCCTCCTAACCCCATTCTCCTGCCTTCTCCCCATAAACCTTGACACCTGTACTAATCAAGAGTGCAAGGTCTATGAAAAGTCAAGTCAAGTCAAGTCAAGTCAATTTTATTTGTATAGCACATTTAAAAACAACCCACGTTGACCAAAGTGCTGTACATCTGATTAGGTTCCAATGGAAAAAAAAAAAGAAACATACAGTAGTACGCAAACAGTTCACAGCCCCTCCTCAATGAGCCTCAAACGCTAGGGAGTAGAAATAGGTTTTGAGCCTGGACTTAAAGGAGTCGATGGAGGGGGCAGTTCTGATGGGGAGAGGGATGCTGTTCCACAGTCTAGGAGCTGCAACCGCAAAAGCGCGGTCACCCCTGAGCTTAAGCCTAGACCGCGGGATAGTGAGTAGCCCCAAGTCGGCCGACCTGAGGGACCTGGAGTTAGAGAGGGGGGTTAGAAGATTTTTGATGTAGGGGGGGGAGTGTCCATTTAGGGCTTTATACGTGAATAGGAGGAGCTTGAAGTTGATTCTGTACCGTACAGGGAGCCAGTGGAGAGAGGCCAGAATCGGGATGATGTGGTCCCTTTTACGGGTACCCGTCAGGAGTCTCGCTGCGGCGTTTTGGACCAGTTGCAGGCGGGACAGGGAAGATTGGCTGATCCCAGTGTATAGGGAGTTGCAGTAGTCTAGGCGGGAGGAAATGAAAGCGTGAATGATTTTTTCTGTGTCGTCGAATTGGAGGAAAGGTTTGATTTTAGCTATGGTTCGAAGTTGGAAGAAGCTGGCTTTTACCACAGCGTTGACTTGCTTGTCAAATTTTAATGCAGAGTCAAATATCATGCCGAGGTTTTTGACATGCAGTTTGACTAGGCAGGATAGACTTCCAAGACTGCCTGTTATCAATTTGATGGAGCCGGGGGGGCCGAATAGGATGACCTCAGACTTGCTCTCATTTAACTGGAGGAAGTTCTGTGCCATCCAACATTTTATTTTTTAAAGAAAAGGTATAGAAGTGTGAAAACGCACACCATAGGGGAGGGAGGGGGGGGGGGGGGGGGGGAGAGAGGGGGGGGAGGGGGAGGGGGGGAGGAGAGGGCGCTGCACCAATGCAGGAGAGGTTTGGGCTCAATGGGTTCACTTGGCCTAGTCTGTTTTAAAGATGCTTTATATTGTTCTTATGCAGTTGGATTACCAAAGCAAGTCAAATGCAGAACTGCTATTACTCACTAAATACCACAGTAAAGCTGGTTTTGAGTAATATAAAAACCACTTAAAACAAACATCCCTGCGAACGGCCCAAATTTTCATTATGTGTCCGTTTACCAAGCTGTTGATCGTCCAAATCCTCAACCAGAAGCATAGCAACTGTTGGCACCATTTCCCTTGGCACTAGGTGAAATGTAAATGATAGATTAGATGCAAATGAATTGTTTCCCTGATACAATAATCATCACAAAGAGACAGAGCCAGCCCACCATGCTGAACCCTATCAAATGCCTTGCTGACATCCACGTATACATTTACTACTCTGCCTTCATCGACCTTTTTGGTCACATCTTCAAAACATTCACAAGTTCATGAGGCACGACCTCCCACGTACAAAACCGTGCTGACCATCTCTAATCAGCCCTGGTCCATCTAAATGCATGCATATTTGGAATTTAGAAGGATGAGAGGGGATCTTATCGAAACATATAAGATTATTAAGGGGTTGGACACGATAGAGGTGGGAAACATGTTCCCAATGTTGGGGGAGTCCAGAACCAGGGGCCACACAGTTTAAGAATAAGGGGTAGGCCATTTAGAACGGAGATGAGGAAAAACTTTTTCAGTCAGAGAGTTGTGAATCTGTGGAATTCTCTGCCTCAGAAGGCAGTGGAGGCCAATTTTCTGAATGCATTCAAGAGAGAGCTAGATAGAGCTCTTAAGGATAGCGGAGTCAGGGGGCATGGGGAGAAGGCAGGAACGGGGTACTGATTGAGAATGATCAGCCATGATCACATTGAATGGTGGTGCTGGCTCGAAGGGCTGAATGGCCTACTCCTGCACCTATTGTCTATTGTCTATTGTCTATATCTTATCCCTCAGAAGGAACTGCAGATGCTGGTTTAAACCCGAGAAAGATTCAAAAAGCTGGAGTAACTCAGCGGGACAGGCAGCATGTGTGGAGAAAAGGAAAAGGCTTAGAATACTTTCTAGTAACTTTCTAACCATGCAGGCCATGGTCCGGCCTGCAGTTCCCAGGCTTTTCCCAGCAGCCGTTATTAAACAGCGGCACAACATTTGCCATCTCCCAGTCTTCCGACATCTCACCTGTATTTAAAGATTACTCATAAATCTCATCCAGGAGACCTGCCATTTCCTCTCCAGTTTCCCACAGTGTCCTCGGATATATCTGATCAGGTCCGGGAGATTTGTCTATCTTCATACACGCTGGGACGTTCAGCACCTCCTCGACCCTAACACTGACTGCCCTCAAGGTACTTCCACTGACTGCCTCCAGTTCCCCAGTCCTCATGACTTTCCCCATGATCAAAGCAGAGGAGAAATACACATTGAGAACCTTGGCCCGTCTCCTGTGGCTCCGCACAGAGTTGATCGCTTTGATTCCTTAGGGGCCCCATTCTCTCTCAGGCTACCCATTTTTTGACTTATTGTACTTATAAAATCTCTTTGGATTATCCTTAATATTACCTGCCAGAGCTACCTCCTGTCCTGATTTCCTTTTCTAACGTGCTCCTCAGTCTGGGAAACTCTTCCAGGGATATACTTGATCCCAGCTGCCTATACCTGTCCCAGGTCTCCTTCTTATTCTTGAGGTGGGCCTCAATTTTCCTCATCACCCCAGCTTCCTCACACCCACCTGCTTTGCCCTTCACTCCAAGGGGAAGATACATGCCCTGAACTCTTGTCAGCACTCTCCGGATGTTCCTTTTTCCTTCAAACAACCTGCTCCTGGCAACCTGAACGTGTTCTTGTCCTAATACCCTCAAAGTTGGCCTTGCCCTGTCTCTTTTTCATAACTGTTTTAAACCTAATAGAACACTGGTCGCTGGTCCCAAAAGGCCCAATCCGCGAACACTTCATCCACTTGCCCCTCCCAGTATTCTCAGACTAGATCAAGCGTTGCCCTCTCTCGTGTATTGCGTGAGGAAACTTTCCTGAGCTCATGTGACCCATTCTGCCCTGTCTAAACCTTTTGCACCGTGACACTCCCAGTCAATATTGGGAAAGTTAAAATCCCCCACTGCAACAACCTTATTAGTCGCACAGTTGTCTGCAATCTCCTGCCACATGGTGCAACACATCCCTCTTCCCGCTCCCCGTGCCACCTTCCATCTGTGATCTTTCTTCTGGATTTGCAATTTGTGCATCTTAGGTCATAAGTGATAGGAGCACAATTGGGCCATTCAGCCCATCAAGTCTATTCCGCCATTCAATCATGGCTGATCTGTCTCTCCCTCCTAACCCCATTCTCCTGCCTTCTCCCCATAACCCCTGACACCCGTACTAATCAAGAATCTATCTATCTCTGCCTTAAAGATATCCACTGACTTGGCCTCCACAGCCTTCTGTGGCAAAGAATTCCACAGATTCACCACCATCTGGCTAAAGAAATTGCTCCTCATCTTCCTAAAAGAACGTCCTTTAATTCTGAGGCTGTGACCTCTAGTCCTAGACTCTATCACAAGTGGAAACATCCTCTCCACATCCACTCTATCCAAGCCTTTCACTATCCATATGTCCTTATCTCACATTGTGTCTTTTCACCTCTGGCCTTTGTCCAACCATCTCACCTGTACCCTCCTATCACATGCCAGTCTTTGTCTTGCCCCCAGCAGGATAAACTCAGCTCTCTTCCAGTTTTCTCACCCCCACCACCACCCCCCCATCACCCCCACCTCCCCCATCACCCCCCCACCCACCCCCCCCCCCCCCCATTACAATCAGCCTGAGGAAGGGTCCCAAACCAAATCGTTGCCTATCCATGTTCTCCAGAAATGCCGCCTGGCCCTTTGAGTTACTCCAGCACTTTGTGTCTTTTTTCGTAAACCAGCATCTGCAGATCCTCAGGTTTCTAAGTTGGAGTTTACTGTCTTATGCTGCCCTCTACTGCGACTATTTTGAAACATTCTCAATCACCTTTCTGACCTAGTGAAACACTCCTCTTAGTAGTGTAGGCCACGGTGGCGCAGCGGTAGAGTTGCTGCCTTACATCGAATGCAGCGCCGGAGACCCGAGTTCCATCCTGACTACGGGCGCCGTCTGTACGGAGTTTGTACGTTCTCCCCGTGACCTGCGTGGGTTTTCTCCGAGATCTTCGGTTTCCTCCCACACTCCAAAGACGTGCAGGTTTGTAGATTAATTGGCTTGGTATAAATGTAAGTTGTCCCTCGTGTGTGTCGGGTAGTGTTAATGTGCGGGGATGGCTAGTCGGTGCAGACTCAGTGGGCCGAAGGGCCTGTTTCCATGCTGTTTCTGTAAACTAAACTAAACTAAACTAAACACTGCATGGTGAAAGAGGATGAAGCGCAAGTGGATAAATTGCTTCTGAGAGAACAAAAAAGAGGTTGCTGTGATAGACACAAAGTGCTGGAGTAACTCAGCGGGTCAGGCAGCATCTCTGGAGAACGTGGATGGGTGATATTACAGGTTGGGACCCTTCTTCAGACTGATTGTTCGGGGGAGGAGGGGTGGGGGGAACTGGATGAAGAAAAAGCCAGGACAAACTAGAGCCAGCAACAGATGACCCCAGGCATAGGGCCGCACGGTGGCGCAGCGGTAGAGTTGCTGCCTTACAGCAAATGTAGCGCCGGAGACTCAGGTTCGATCCTGACTACGGGTGCCGTCTGTACGGAGTTTGTACATTCTCCCCATGACCTGCGTGGGTTTTCCTCCGAGATCTTCGGTTTCCTCCCGCACTCCAAAGACGTACAGGTGCGTAGGTTAATTGGCTGGGTAAATGTAATAATTGTCCCTAGTGTGTGTAGGATAGTGTTAGTGTGTGGGGATCACTGGTCGGCGCGGACCCGGTGGGCCGAAGGGCCTGATTCCGCGCTGCATCTCTAAACTAAACTAAACAGGCAGTGAGGTTTCCTGATAGCCTGATTAGTGTCTGGGGGCAGTGTGAGCCACGGTGGGCGACATTGTTGCAGACTTTGGGATGGTGAACTGACCTTTAGTGGAGGAAGGTGGACAAGCAGGGAGAAGAGGGAAGGGAAGGGGGAGTGGTGTTCACCCATTCCCCTACTCAGGCACCTTTGCAATTTGTCCACCTTTTAAAGATTTGAAGAATACACTGGAATTTTGAAGGATGAGAGGGGACCTTATCGAAACGTATAAGATTATTAAGGGGCTGGACACTTTAGAGGCAGGAAACACGTTCCCAATGTTGGGGGAGACCAGAACAAGGGGCCACAAAGTTTAAGAATAAGGGGTAGGCCATTTAGAACGGAGACGAGGAAAATCTTTTTCAGCCAGAGAGTTGTGAATCTGTGGAATTCTCTGCCTCAGAAGGCAGTGGAGGCCAATTCTCTGGATGCTTTCAAGAGAGAGTTAGATAGAGCTCTTAAGGATAGCGGAGTCAGGGGGTATGGGGAGAAGGCAGGAACGGGGTACTGATTGATAATGATCAGCCATGATCACATTGAATGGTGGTGCTGGCACCTATTGTCTATTGTTATTATTCTCATGCAATCACATCTCCATCTTGAATATTCAATCAAGCCCACTTGTCTCTGCTGATAGACAAATGCTGGAGTAACTCAGCGGGTCAGGCAGCATCTCTATAGTAAAGGAATAGGTGACGATTTGGATCAAGACCCTTCGTCATGACCTGAAACGTCACCTCATCCTTCTCTCCAGAGATGCTGCCTGACCTGCTGAGTTACTCCAGCACTTTGTACCTTTTTGTTTTGTAAGCTCCTTGTTTCTGCATTCTCTCTTTATATCCTTTCTTATTATAATAATAATAATAATAATAATTACAATAATAATTATTATTATTGCACTACTATTGTTTGATTTTTGAGTATGTGTGTATATATATATATATATATATGTATATGTAGGAAAGAACTGCAGATGCTGGTTTAAATTGAAGGTAGACACAAAATGCTGGAGTAATTCAGTGGGTCAGACAGCATCTCTGGAGAGAAGGAATGGGTGACGTTTCGGGTCGAGACCCTTCTTCAGACTGAAAGTCAGGGGAGGGGGAAACGAGAAATATGGACGATGATGTGGAGAGATATAGAACAAATGAATGAAAGATGGCGGCACGGTAGCGCAGCGGTAGAGTTGCTGCTTTACAGCGAATGCAGCGCCTGAGACTCAGGTTCGATCCTGACTACGGGTGCTGCACTGTAAGGAGTTTGTACGTTCTCCCCGTGACCTGCGTGGGTTTTCTCCGAGATCTTCGGTTTCCTCCCACACTCCAAAGACGTGCAGGTATGTAGGTTAATTGGCTGGGTAAATGTAAAAATTGTCCCTAGTGGGTGTAGGATAGTGTTAATGTACGGGGATCACTGGGCGGCACGGACATGGAGGGCCGAAAAGGCCTGTTTCCGGCTGTATATATATGATATGATATGATGCGCCAAAAATAACGATGATAAAGGAAACTGTTAGCTGCCTGGCTTGTTGAGTTACTCCAGCATTTTTTGTCAATCGTGTATTCCCCCAGCTTCTTTTCAATAACAGTCACATTTACAGCACAGTTTGTGCAGTCTGTTCATATTCAATGGGAACCTAGTTAAAAATGCCAAACGGATTTGGATTGCTTGAAAGGATAGAAAAACGAACTCAATCACAACTTTCCATTGTATCTTTCAAAGGGAAAGATGGTCCAAAGACATCCCTGATGTATTTAACAGAAAACCGTCAACTGTTTAAAGGGCCTGTCCCACGTAGGTGATTTTAAGGCGACTGCCGGTGACTAGGCTGTCGCTGAACGTTTGCCGGGGTGCCGCGCGCGGGCGTGATCGTGAGGAGTCTTCAATGAATCGTAGCGGATCTCGGCGCTTCGTGGAAAAATTTTCCAGATAAAAATTTCTGGGCGACAGCTGGCTTGTCGCCAGGTATCGTAGCTTATTGCGGGCGCTGTCTGTCGCACGCTGTCCCCAGGTTTGCTAGGTTGTCACAGATGCATTTAGAAGCACGTGATATTAAATTAAGAAAAGGCATTTGAAGATACCAGAAGATAGTTTTGTTTAACCAATTTATTTACCGTCAGGACATTTGACGGGTAGATTGGAGGTGACAGTTTGACGGTCAGGTGAGCGTGGGAATTTCGCGATGTTTCCGAAGACGGTGTAATCTCTTAGCCAGGTGCTAGTTTCACAAAAAAAGTAACTTGTATCGACCTGACTCGGCATTGTCGTGGTGATTGTCGTGGGGTAAAAGAAAATTTTGGCGATCTGCTACGACTTTGACAGTGGGGGAAATACAAAGGGCAAACTTATGATCCAAGACCAAAAAGAAGATGTCATTTTGTAATTTGTTGTATCATGCAATCCAATGTTTGATATCATTTGGTCAAGTGCAAGGCCTGCTGGTTCTCTTGGTTGCTAAGCATTTTAACCCTTCCCTTTCCCATACTGACCTTTCAGTCCTTGGCCTCCTCCATACCAGAGTGAGGCCATGTGTAAAATAAAGGCACTACACCTCATATTCCACTCGGGTAGCTTACAACTCAATAGTATGTTCATTTAGTTTAGTTTAGAGATACAGCGTGGAAACAGGCCCTTCGGCCCACCGGGTCCGTGCCAACCAGCGATCCCCGCACATTAACACCATCCTACACCCACTAGGGACAATTTTTTTACATTTACCAAGCCAATTAACCTTCAAACCTGCACGTCTTTGGAGTGTGGGAGGAAACTGAAGATCTCGGAGAAAACCCACGCAGGTCACTGGGAGAACGTACAAACTCCGTACAGACAGCGCCCGTAGTCGGGATGGAACCCGGGTCTCCGGCGCTGCATTCGCTGTAATGCAACAACTCTACCGCTGCGCCACTGTGCCACCCTAAGTTAAATTCTTCAACTTCAAGTATACCCCAACCCCCCCCCCCCCATCTCTTTGTGCCCCCCAGGGGATATACAATGTAATTCCCGCCATTTCCTAAGCCATCCGGTTACCATACTGCTTTGCCCTCCTTCCAACACATCCCCCACCCCCATTTCCCGTTTATTCACCCTAATTTTGCCCCCTCTCCCAAATGCCCTTCCACACACATCCCGCCCTCCCTCCCACCCTCCCTCCAGCTTCACATTTCACTCCTCCTCCTCCTCCTCCTCCTCCTCCTCCTCCTCTTCTTCCTTATCCGATGCCCTTTTGTTTCCTTTGCACCTCAAGGCTATTTCACCTGCTCTACCCATCTGCCAATCCCCCAATTATCATTTGCAAGATGAAATGGGTGGGAAGGAACTGCAGGTGCTGGTTTAAACCGAAGATCGACACAAGATGCTGTAGTAACTCAGCGGGTCTGGAGAAACGGAATGGGTAACGTTTCGGGTCGAGACCCTTTTTCAGCCACCCATTCCTTCTCTCCCCAGATGCTGCCTGTCCCGCTGAGTTACTCCAGCATTTTGTATCATTTGTCATGCTCCCACCTCCCTTTTCCATCTGTCATTCCTTACTCCAATCAGTCTGACCTGAAACATCCTCTGTCCATCCCCTCCACTGATGCTGCCTGATCCACTAAATTCCTCCAGCACTTTGTGTTTTGCACAAGATTCGAGCACTTGCAGTTCCTTATGTTTACATTATATTATTCACTTTTGGCATCAGTGATTTTTAGTTCAATACTAGACCAAGTGGACCCGTTGGGCCCAAATCGGTCCTGCATTGGTTTAGCACCCTCTCCTCCTCCCCCCCCCCCCCCACTCCCTCCTCCCCCTCCACCCCCTCTCCCCTCCCCCCTCCCCTCCTCCCCTCCCCTCCCCACCCACCCTCCCCACCTCCCCCTCCCCCTCCCCTCCCCCTCTCTCTCCCTCCTCCCCCTCCCCACCCCCTCCCTCCTCCACCCCCCTTCCACCTCCCTCCTTCCCCTCCCCCACTCCATCCCCCTCAACCCTCCTTATCCTCCCTCCTCCATCCCCCTCCCCCCCCTCCCTCTCTAGGAGATAGATTTAAACTTTAAAATGTGAATAACTTTAAAAATATAACACCCCCGATTTCAATGAAACGTCTTCCATTAGCACCAAAGGGACGACGGTGAGTAAGGTGGGCCTAAAATTGTCACGCTATCGTGTACCGTCTTGGCTGGAGTTCAGGAACAAACAAACAAACAAACAAGAGTTTTAGTATATAGATTGATGCCGGAAGTTCTTTCAGTGAGTCCTCAGTGTCAATTTAAATGTGCTTTTTCTCACATGGTGGTGGAATCCCTTTGACATTGCTTTGCTCTTTACTTTTAAGAACAACCGCAAAGCTCTGACGAAATGCAACAGCTGTATAAATCCTTGGAACAAGCAAGTCTTTCTCCGATTGGAGAATATCGAGCGTCAACAAAGAGGGATTTCAGGCGATCCTTTATAAAGCGCAGTAAAAATCCCATTGTCAATGAAAGACTGCACAAATTCAGAACATTGAACAGTACGTTAAAGGTACGTAAGGGTTTATTTTTACGTCTGTGGATAAATCATAATTTCGTTCAATATGCACTACAAAATTATCTGCATGGGTAAGCTGTTGAAAAATAGCTTATTTAAAGCATATAGCTTCTGTTAAGGCTCAACACCTGCGCTCGGTCCGCGTTGGCCAAACTGATCTCCCGGTGGCCGAGCACTTCAACTCCCCCTCCCACTCCCAGTCTGACCTTTCTGTCATGGGCCTCCTCCAGTGCCATAGTGAGGCCCACCGGAAATTGGAGGAACAGCACCTCATATTTCGCCTGGGCAGCTTGCAGCCCAGCGGTATGAACATCGACTTCTCCAACTTTAGATAGTTCCTCTGTCCCTCTCTTCCCCTCCCCCTTCCCAGTTCTCCCTCTATCTTCCTGTCTCCACCTATATCCTTCCTTTGTCCCGCCCCCCCTGACATCAGTCTGAAGAAGGGTCTCGACCCGAAACGACACCCATTCCTTCTCTCCTGAGATGCTGCCTGACCCGCTGAGTTACTCCAGCATTTTGTGAATAAATATCTTCGATTTGTACCAGCATCTGCAGTTATTTTCTTTACTACCTGTTCAGGTGCAATTTTCAGTTAGATGATCCCAGGTGACCTGCCAGCATGGAGACCAACAATACAAAATCCAAAGGTAGACACAAATAATGGAGTAACTCAGCGGGTCAGACAGCATCTCTGGAGAAAAGGAACAGCTGACGTTTCAGGTCTCGACCCAACACATCACCCATTCCTTCTCTCTAGAGATGCTGCCTGACCCGCTGAGTTACTGCAGCATTTTGAGTCTGCCTTCGGTGTAAACTAGCATCTGCAGTTCCTTCCTACACAATACAAAATCAGTTTCGACCAGCAAACCCATAGCTGCTACAAAAGAGCTTCTAAACTCTGCATCGCGCGGGCCATTGAGACCAAGGTATACAATTGCAATAGAAGGAGGTTTTGCAGGCAGGATTCTGTTAGGCCAGCTTAAAAAAACAGAGGCCCTCGGGAAACTCGGAGGTTTTATCTTCAGGTTTGTTCTGATCTATAAATGAGTCAAGATTATAGTTTTACTCTGTCAAGCTCCAGGTCCATGTGCAACGTAGGAGGTGATTATAATGATTGAATTGTTGAATACACTTCTGCAAGTGATTGCTGTGCTTGTGGCCTGGAGGTACATGGTGTTGAGAATTAGCAGGGGAAACGCCACACTTAAAGTTTGCCTTGAGTTCAAAAGAACGCATCTCCTCTTGTCAGTAGAGTTCTGAACATTCTCCTTGGGAACAACATTTACCCCTGAAGAAGAGAGGTACTGATCATTATAAGGTCATCAGGGATAGGAGCAGAATTAGGCCATTCAGCCCATCAAGTCTATTCCGCCATTCAATCGTGGCTGATGTATCTCTCCCTCCTAACCCCATTCCCCTGCCTTCTCCCATTAACCTCTGACACCTGTACTAATAGACAATAGACAATAGGTGCAGGAGGAGGCCATTCTGCCCTTTGAGCCAGCACCGCCATTCACTGTGATCATGGCTGATCATCCACAATCAGTACCCCGTTCCTGCCTTCTCCCCACATCCCTTGACTCCGCTATCATTAAGAGCTCTATCCAACTCTCTTGAAAGCATCCAGGGAATTGGCCTCCACTGCCTTCTGAGGCAGAGAGTTCCACAGATTCACAACTCTCTGAGTGAATAAAAAATCTGTCGATCTCTGCCTTGAAGATATCCGCTGGCTTGGCCTTCTGTGGCAAAGAATTCCATAGACTGAGCCACCCGTGGCCCTGGAACCGGCATTGGAGGCTAAATGTGGACTGCAGATTAGATCAAGTACAATCTAGCCCAATGTTCCACTTTACAAGGTGGAGGGCAAGTCTGTCAAATTATCTATCCCGCTGCAAGTTGAAAATGATGCTCCAAGGAGGCAGAGTAGCATGTGCAGGGTGGTAGATTATGCTCCTCTCACTCTTCACAATGAATAAAACGTTGCTACTTCTACACCTCTAGAACTTAGTTTAGAGATACAGCGCAGAAACAGGCCCTTCAGCCCACCGAGTCTGCACCGACCAGCCATCCCCACCACATTAACACTGTCCTACACACACTGGGGACAATTTACACATACACCAAGCCAATTAACCTACAAACCTGCACGTCATTGGAGTGTGGGAGGAAACCGAAGATCTCGGAGAAAGCTCTTCACGGTCACGGGGAGAACGTACAAACTCCGTGGACAGCGCCCGTAGTCAGGATCGCTGCAAGGCAGCAACTCAGCGAGCATTTACATATCTACATACTAAAACTCTCGTTTGTTATCTTGTTTGTGACTGAACTTCAGCCAAAACGGTACACGATAGCGTGACAATTTTAGGCCCACCTTACTCACCATTGTCACTTTAGTGATAATGCAAGTAGTTTTAATGCAGGAGAGGTTTGGGCCCAACATGTCCACTTGGTCTAGTTATACTTAACAATGAGAAATGCTGACATGCAAAAAGGATTAGTAAGTCAAAGAAGGAGGTTCGAGACTAAGTAAGCAAAAACTTAATCTAAAAACTTTAGCCAAGTTCATAAATGAGGAGAAGGGAAGGAAGAGTCCATTATAAATGGGGCTGCATTTTTATAGCGCATGTATGATCACAATATTCGCAAGTATTTTAGAGCCAAGGGCATTCTTTTGAAATGTAGTTATTGTACAGACTCTTATGAATAACCATGTAAACTAAGCAGTTAATCTATTTTCTAATTTACAATGATATAAAGCTTTCAAATTTAGATAAGTCCCTCGAGAGACTTCATTACATGCCATTTGGAAGTCCATATTTCTTCATTCGGAACTTGTCAAGAGTCAAAAGAGTGTTTTATTGTCATATGTACCTTGAGGGACTAAAGGCAATTATTGGCTCAGATTGGACATTGCTTGTGTGGAGTCAGAAATAATATTGTGAAGGTGATGGGCCTAGTAAGAAGTAACCAGTCTGAAGAAAAGTCCTGTCCTGAAATGTCCTTCTTCTGTTCGCTCCACATATGCTGCCTGATCCACTGAGTTCTTTCAGCATTTTGTGTTATGCTCAGGGAATGATTGGTGTCACCCAGCAAGGATCCATGTTGGTATCCCAGCTATTCACCATTTTTATCAACCATTTACATGATGGAATGAAAAGTCCACTTAACCAAGTCCACTTAACAGCTTGCAGCCCAGCGGTATGAACATTGACTTCTCCAACTTTAGATAGTTCCTCTGTCCCTCTCTTTCCCCCCCCCCTCCCCCTTCCCAGTTCTCCCACTGTCTTCCTGTCTCCACCTATATCCTTCCTTTGTCCCGCCCCCCCGACATCAGTCTGAAGAAGGGACTCGACCTGAAACGTCACCCATTCCTTCTCTCCTGAGATGCTGCCTGACCTGCTGAGTTACTCCAGCATTTTGTGAATAAATACCTTCGATTTGTACCAGCATCTGCAGTTATTTTCTTACACTTAACCAAGGATGTTCCTTCTGCAGGATTTATCTTCTTGCCACTACTAACCCACACATAGTGACCGATGTGCTTCCAAAATAAACTTTTCTCAGTGTAGAAGTGTTTCATGAAAACAAATTAATAATAAAAAAAATCCACGATTAGTAGATCTAGTGGTGCTGTCTGTTCGGAGTTTGTACGATCTCCCCGTGACCTACGTGGGATTTCCCCGGGTGCTCTGGTTTCCTCTCACACTCCAAAGACGTGCAGGTTTGTAGGTTAATTGGCTTGGTATAAGTGTAAATTGTCCCTAGTGTGTGTGGGATAGTGCTAATGTGCGGGGATCGCTGGTCGGCGCGGACTCGGTGGGCCGAAGAGCCTGTTTCCGCTCTGTACAATAGACAATAGACAATAGGTGCAGGAGGAGACCATTCGGCCCTTCGAGCCAGCACCGCCATTCAATGTGATCATGGCTGATCATTCTCAATCAGTACCCCGTTCCTGCCTTCTCCCCATACCCCCTGACTCCGCTATCCTTAAGAGCTCTATCCAGCTCTCTCTTGAATGCATTCAGAGAATTGGCCTCCACTGCCTTCTGAGGCAGAGAATTCCACAGATTCACAACTCTCTGACTGAAAAAGTTTTTCCCCATCTCAGTTCTAAATGGCCTACCCCTTCTTCTTAAACTGTGGCCCCTTTGTTCTGGATTCCCCCCAACATTGGGAACTCTAAACTAAACTCAACTAAACCCAGGTGAAAGCTATTGCTGGTGATGGTGCTCTGAAGAAGGCAGCCTGCTCTCAATGGGAAATATATTTTAGCCAAATGTAAGGAGATGCAGACATGATGTTGACTTATCTTTAGTGAATCACACTTTTATGGCTCGTAACAATAAGTTATTTGCATTGTCACGAAACATCAATGTTTATTTTAAAACTATGGTTTTTTTTCATTGCCCTCCCTTAACCAGTCCAAAGAAGCTGACCTGACCGTTATAAACCTGCTCCTGGAAAGTTCGCAGTTGACGTCAGAGAAATTCCGACAGTGGAAAGAAGATTATTCACTATTGCTGCAGGATATCTGCAAAGGTGACCAGTCTAACGATGGTGTCGAAAGGAATTCTGATACGCTGGAGAATCGGGGACCATCGTCGCTTGTATCAGATGATTAATTTTGTTTATTTAAATTACTCAGATGTGGCCCGGGTGCTCCTCGACTTACAGTGGGGTTCCGTTCCCATAAACCCACCGTAAACCGCAAATATCGTAAGTGGAAAATGCGTTTAATACACCTGATCACGTGGCCGGAAGCGAGCTGCGGCTCGCTGCTGTTGCCCATCGTAAAGTCGAAGCATCGTAAGTCGGGGAGCATCTGTACTTTACTGTCTTGGGCGAACAAAGTTGTTTCCTGAAGCACTAAGAATGACAGGACTTCCAACAAGCCAATGTCGCCTGTAAACTAATGAGAAACAGTGCTGGTTGTGATTTTAAGTAATCATTTTCAACTTTCATCGTGGGACTTGTGAATGATTATTTATTTTATAGGCAATGCCACTGAGTAATGGCCACAGTTTTATGTGTAAGTAAACACCTCTTTAAAGGGTCAAAGTTTACAGAGAACATTCATAGTCTATTTTTGTTTTATTCTATTTATTCGCAATGGTGATCAGGCATGAAGTGGTTCTGAAGCCTGCAGTATCTGAAACATATTTGCACATGTAAAAAATATTGTATATACGAAATGTCGCTTGAGAAACAAATATAATGCCAATGATTCCACTGAAAGTAAAGGCTAATGTGCATATTAAGTCCTATTTTTGTTTAAAAAAAACTATTTTGTTCAAAAAAAATGAAACCATCACAATAAAAATGTGCCTGCACATGTTAAGGTCAAAAGTGATAGGGGCAGAAGTGGGCCATTCGGCCCATCAAGTCTGCCATTCAATCATGGCTGATCTATCTCTCCCTCCTCACCCCATTCTCCTGCCTTCTCCCTATAACCCCTGACACCTGAACATGTTCTTGAAGGGACTTGATCTGCAGGAAAGATCAATGGGGTTGGGTGTTGGAAGGTAAAGTGGGGGGGAGGTTCTCTTTCAACAATTGTCCCACTGTGATGTAAATCGTCTATAATTGCAAAGCCTTCATTTACATTTTCGTTTAATTGTACCAATCAAAGATTTGTTGTAAAACAGGGTGAAGATATTTCTTCCACTCTTTTACCATTGTAAAATCATAATAAATCGGAATAAACAAGAGGAGGAAGACGCATCTAATTATCTATAAGAGTGTCTTGGACTGTCTTATCACTCAGAACATTAACAATCCGCAGGAATGTTTTCTCCGCAGGGGAAGTACTCAGAATAATCCTTGATGTAAAATGTAAAAGGTCATTCATCCATCCCAGCAGCAGTAGGGACTGGAAATTAGTGCGTGTGTGCCTGTTTGTGCAAAACACTGCTGCAAAGAATTGTGTTGTATTTTTTTGACTCGGCATTTGTGCAATCCAAAATGGTCTTGTGCGATCATTGGCGGGTAAAATGACAACAATCGTGAAATTAGACAGTGCAGTTCCAGTCAAGCCAAGTCAAGTCAAGTTGATTTGTCACATACACGATGTGCAGTGAAATGAAAGTGGCAATGCCTGCGGATCGTGCAAAAAAAAAGTTACAGCATATAAATAAAAGTTAATACAGAGAAGACAAAATTTAGTCCCTGGAAGTATAAAAGTTAACAGTCCTGATGGCCTGTGGGAAGAAACTCCGTCTCATCCTCTCCGTTTTCACAGCGTGACAGCGGAGGCGTTTGCCTGACCGTAGCAGCTGGAACAGTCCATTGCTGGGGTGGTAGGGGTCCCCCATAATGTTGCTGGCTCTGGATCTGCACCTCCTGATGTATAGGTCCTGCAGGGGGGGGGTGAGTGTAGTTCCCATGGTGCGTTCTGCCGAACGCACTACTCTCTGCAGGGCCATCCTGTCCTGGGCAGAGCTGTTCCCAAACCAGACTGTGATGTTGCCGGACAGGATGCTCTCTACAGCCCCAGAGTAGAAGCACTGAAGGATCCTCAGAGACACTCTGAATTTCCTCAGCTGTCCGAGGTGGTAAAGGCGCTGCTTTGCCTTACCCGCCAGTGCGGCAATGTGTGTTGTCCATGTCAGATCCTCTTTGATGTGGACTCCCAAGCCGGGCCACAGTCCAGGAGGAATACCTAATGATGACTGTAGGGGGGAGGGGGAGGGGAGGACAAGGGCAAACCCTGCTTGGGGGAACAGCCATGAGGGGAGGGGGGGGGAGGAACAAAAGAGGACCTGGCTTGGGGGGACCACTGGGAGGAGGGGGAAGAGCAAAGGAGGACCTGGTGTGGGATACTTTGTAACTTTGTCAGCGCCCTTTATGTGGTGACTCATTGCATACCTTGGGTATGCAAAACAAATAATCTGTTATGCTCTGGGGCACACAGGAACTGGACTCAAAAGCACGACTCACACACAAGAGTCAATTTGGAGAAAATAAAGGCGTTCTTTAATTTTCACATTAAAGAACACTGCGATTCGAACCAAAAACTCTAAACTTACTCAGCTACAAAAACATTAGTTACAAAAATTACTTACTAGCTATACTACGACCGAGAGCACATGAATCAGAGCACATGAATCACAATACGAACTGGCACAGGACAAAGGGAGGCGTGGACTATATATACATGAGGTAAGGGCACACAGGTGGAAACAATCAAGGCGGGGCTGACAATTACAATGGCAGGAAGTCAAGGGACCTGAAATGAGAATCTAAACACAGAACATGACACAAGACTAACAGATATGACGGGACATTACAGTACCCCCCCCTTTAGGACCGACTCCTGACGGTCCAGGCTGGTCAGGATGAGTCTTGTCAAAGTCCTTGATCAAAGTTTTGTCCAAAATGAAGCTGGCAGGAATCCAGCACCTCTCCTCAGGACCGTAGCCTTCCCAGTCGACCAGAAACTGGCGACCGCGACCTCTCTTGCGGACTGCAAGAAGTGCCTTAACTGTGTAGACCGGACCACCGTCGACGAGCCGGGGGGGGTGGAGGGGGCTTGGAGGCGGGCACGAGTGCACTTTCCTTGACCGGTTTTATTTTGCTGACGTGGAATGTAGGGTGAACCCTTAATGACCTGGGGAGTTGTAGACGGACCGAAACAGGGTTAATGACTTTCGAAATGGGAAATGGACCCACGAACCTTGGAGCCAGCTTTCTGGCGTGGACGTGAAGTGGCAAGTCCTTTGTAGACAGCCATATCTTCTGGCCTGGGCGATAATGCGGAGCGGATCTGCGGTGGCGGTCGGCTGCCGCTTTCATCCGGGACTGACCCCGGAGTAGAACCCTCCGAGCTCCGTCCCAGATTCGGCGACAGCGTCGGATCATGGCGTGGGCAGAAGGCACCGTCACCTCACCCTCATAAGCCGAGAACAAGGGGGGCTGGTAGCCGTAGGCACACTGGAAGGGTGTGAGTCCCGTGGCAGCCGTAGGAAGTGTGTTGCGTGCGTACTCGACCCAGATGAGATGGTCGCTCCAGGTGGTCTGGTTCTGCGCGATCAGACAGCGCAAGCAGGTCTCGAGCTCCTGGTTCATCTGCTCAGTCTGGCCATTGGATTGCGGATGGTAACCAGAAGACAGGCTGACGGTGGCACCTATGAGGGAACAAAACTCACTCCAAAACTTGGACACAAACTGAGGACCTCGGTCCGAGACAATGTCTGTAGGGAAACCATGGATACGGAAAACGTAAGACATCATTACCTCTGCCGTCTCTTTGGCAGAGGGGAGCTTGGCCACAGCGATAAAATGTACCATCTTTGAAAATCGGTCTACCACCGTCAGGACAGTTGTGTTACCTTTGGAGGCCGGCAACCCAGTAACAAAGTCAATGGAGATGTGGGACCAGGGCCTCCGAGGGACTGAAAGTGGGTGCAGCAGGCCCGCTTGGGCTTGTCTGGAGGGCTTGCTCCTTGCACAGACAGGGCAGGCGGCCACATATTCAGCTACATCCTTCTCAAGTGAAGGCCACCAAAAACGCTGTTTAACCACAAAAACAGTTCTCTTGGCACCTGGATGGCATGTGAGCAAGGACGTGTGAGCCCAGTGGATTACCTGGGGGCGCAATGTCACAGGAACAAACAAACAGTTAGTAGGACAGCCACTCGGTGCTGGAGTCTCATCATTAGCCTGCTTCACATCTGTTTCGATCTGCCAAGACACCGCTCCTACCACACGGTTAAGTGGCAGGATGGGTTTGGGTTCTCTGGTATCAGGTTCAGGGTCATAAAGTCGGGACAGGGCGTCTGGTTTTGTGTTCTGGGAACCGGGCCTGTAAGACAGAGAAAAGTTGAACCTACTAAAAAACAGAGTCCATCTGGCCTGACGTGAGTTGAGTCTCTTGGCTTTACGGATGTATTCCAGGTTCTTGTGATCTGTCCATACCAGAAAAGGCTGCTCGGCCCCCTCCAGCCAGTACCTCCACTCCCCCAATGCGGCTCTGACCGCCAGCAGTTCTTTGTTTCCGACATCGTAATTTTTTTCTGCGGGGGTCAACTTACGTGACAGGTAGGCACAGGGATGAATCCGGTTGTCCTTCTCCGCTCTCTGGGAAAGTACCGCCCCAATCCCCTCGTTGGAGGCATCCACCTCCACAATGAACTGTCTCTGGGGATCTGGGATGGTCAGAACAGGAGCGTTGGTGAACAATGTTTTGAGGCGCTGGAAGGCGGCTTCGGCCTGAGGATTCCACTGGAACTGGGTCTTGGAAGACGTGAGAGAGTGCAGAGGAGCAGGAACAGCACTGAAGTCTCTAATAAAACGTCTGTAAAAGTTTGCAAATCCGAGAAACTGTTGCACCTTCTTTCTGTTAGTGGGGGTGGGCCAATCGGCCACCGCACTGACCTTACCAGGGTCCATCTGGATGTGGTCAGCCGATATAATGTAGCCCAGAAAGGACATTGTGTCTGCGTGGAAGTCGCACTTCTCGGCCTTCACATACAGATGGTTAGCTAGGAGCTTCTGCAACACACACTTGACATGACGCTCATGAGACTGTATGTCTGGAGAGAAGATAAGAATGTCATCAAGGTAGACAAAAACACACTCATTGAGAAATTCCCTGAGGACCTCGTTCATAAAAGCTTGGAAGACTGCGGGGGCATTGGTTAACCCGAACGGCATCACCAAATACTCGTAGTGCCCATTAGGGGTGTTAAACCCAGTTTTCCGCTCATCCCCCTCTCTGATTCTCACTAGGTGGTATGCATTCCTTAAGTCTAGTTTAGTGAATACTTTGGCTTTGTGCAACAGTTCAAAAGCAGAAGACATCAAAGGAAGTGGGTAACGATTCTTGATCGTAATCTCGTTTAGGAAGCTGTAATCTATGCAGGGACGAAGTGACCCATCTTTCTTGCCCACAAAGAAAAACCCCACGCCTGCTGCCGAGGAGGACGGGCAAATAATGCCCGTCCTCAGGGAGGACTCAATGTACTCATCCATCGCCTTCCTCTCGGGGCCGGATATGGAGTACAGTCGCCCCTTGGGAATAGGGGCCTCCGGCAGCAGGTTGATAGCGCAGTCGAAAGGTCGATGAGGAGGTAGGGTGGTGGCCCTGGACTTGTTGAACACCTCCTTCAGTTTATGGTAACAGGGTGGAACCTTCGACAGATCGGGATAGTCATCATCATCATTAGAAATCTTTATTTCTTCAGATTTAAGAACATTTATTCCCAAAACCGCCCCGTTCTTCCCGTAACTCACCCCTTTGTTCACTGGTTCAACAAGACATGATTGTGTGCACTCAACCCCCCATCGTCTGATCTTACCAGATCGCCAATCAATCTGAGGATTGTGTTTCTGCAGCCAAGGGAAACCAAAGACCAAGGGATGTTGAGCTGAGTCAAACAAGTGAAACGACATTATCTCCACATGGTTAGCATTAAACATGACTTTGACAGGTTCTGTACGATGAGTTATCTCAAACAACTGACGTCCATCTAAAGCGCTCGCCACAATAGGTTGCAACAAGGGCACAGATTTAACCTTATACGATCGAGCTAGAGTCCAGTCCATGAGACTCTCGTCGGCTCCGGAGTCGATCAAAACCCCCCGAGTCACAATTTGCTGATTCAGAGTGAGGGTGGCCTGTGTCAGAGGTCGAGGAGGTAAGTCCGAAACGGGGAATTGGCTCACCAGTGTCCTCCTTTTCACTGGTGAGCCACCCCCTTTTACCGAGCAGTCGGCCAGACGGTGTCCTTGTTGACCGCAGTAAAAGCAGGCTCCGTCCTTCAGGCGGCGCTGTCGCTGCTCCGGAGTCAGCCTGGTTCGTCCTAGCTGCATGGGTTCCTCCGACGGCTGAGAGGACACTGTTTTCTCCGGCCAGCGATGGACAGGGAACGATGACTTCTTCGGTGTGAAGGACCCGGAGGAGCGCCCCTGGTGATTGGGAGGACGATCAGCAGCCTGGTGTCTTTCCTTTTCCTTTATCCTGTTATCGACACGAATAGCCCTGGTAATTAATGTCTCTAGATCACTGGGTAACTCAAAAGGTGAAAGTCTGTCCTTTATAGCCTCCGACAACCCATTCATGAACGCATCCACTTGTGCAGGCATATTCCACCCACTGTCTGTTGCAAGGGTTCGGAAGTTAATGGCATAGTCTATCACTGGGCGAGTGTTCTGTTTTAGCTGCAGTAAGACTCGGGAAGCTTCCTTAGCAGAGGAAGTGTGATCAAAAATACTGCTAAATGTTCTTTGGAAGAGGTCTAGATCCTGACAGACTGTGGAGCCCCGAGACCACTCCGCAGTGGCCCATGCTGCGGCTCGTCCCGTCAAATGGGACACAATAAATGCTACCCTGGCCTGGCCTGAGGGGAAGTGTGCAGGGTTATGCTTGAAGTGGAGATCACATTGTACAAGGAATGATCTACAATTCTCCGAGTCTCCAGAGAACTTATCTGGTGAAGCCAGGCGTAGAATCAGCGTGGGGTTTGCAGGCGTGGCCGGAACAGCAGGCGGATGGCCGGCTGAAGGTTCAACGTGAGCCAGTGGAGAAGCTGCCGAGGTTGGGTCGAGACGAGCCAGAACCTAATGGAGTTGTACAGTGAGGTGGTTAATCTGGGTCGTCACTGATGACTGGAACTCGCCTTGTCTATCGTTCAGCTCACGCACCCCATGACTGACTGAGCGCAGCTGCTCCTCCTGGTGCTGGATCTTAGTGCCCTGGTTGGCAAGGGCTGATTTCCAAATCTTAGAGTCGGCTGAGTCCATATTAAGGCCAGTTCGTTCTGTTATGCTCTGGGGCACACAGGAACTGGACTCAAACGCACGACTCACACACAAGAGTCAATTTGGAGAAAATAAAGGCGTTCTTTAATTTTCACATTAAAGAACACTGCGATTCGAACCAAAAACTCTAAACTTACTCAGCTACAAAAACATTAGTTACAAAAATTACTTACTAGCTATACTACGACCGAGAGCACATGAATCAGAGCACATGAATCACAATACGAACTGGCACAGGACAAAGGGAGGCGTGGACTATATATACATGAGGTAAGGGCACACAGGTGGAAACAATCAAGGCGGGGCTGACAATTACAATGGCAGGAAGTTAAAGGACCTGAAATGAGAATCTAAACACAGAACATGACACAAGACTAACAGATATGACGGGACATTACAGGATCTCACTGTGATAATAAAGTATCATACAATACAGTACAATACAATATATCTTTATTGTCATTGTACAGGGGTACAACGAGATTGGGAATGTGCCTCCCATACGATGCAATAATTTAATTAGCTAGTCAGTATTAATTTAAACAACCCAGTGAAACAAATTGTAACAGTTTTAAGACAGAATAAAGTGCAAGTAGATCTGTGCCGGTTCACTGTGCGATGTGACCATCCGGCTCAGCAGGACCGGTTCACGGCAGCTATGGCCCTGGGGATGAAGCTGTTCCTGAGTCTGGAGGTGCGGGCGTAGAAGGCCTTGTATCGTCTGCCCGATGGAAGGAGTTCGAACAGACTGTTGCAGGGGTGTGAAGAGTCTTTGTGGATGCTGGTGGCTTTCATTCATTCATGTTCATGGTCAACTGCCATGCAACACAAAATTGACTGTCTGGTCCAGAAAATCGGAAAATAGAAACGGTGGCGCAGCGGTCGAGTTGCCGCCTTACAGCGCTTGCAGCGCCAGAGACCCGGGTTTGATCGTGACTGCGGGTGCTGCCTGTACGGAGTTTGTACGTTCTCCCCGTGACCTGCGTGGGTTTTCTCTGAGATCTTCGGTTTCCTCCCACACTCCAAAAGTGTACAGGTACGTAGGTTAATTGGCTTGATGCAAATTAGTGTGTGTAGGATAGTGGTAATGTGGGGGGGGGTCGCTGGTCGGTGCAGACTCGGTGGGTCGATGGGCCTATTTCTGCGCTGGTATCTCTAAACTAAACTAAACCAAATCACAAAGAGAATGCAACTCGTTGAGTTCTACATTTAGATGTCTTTTAAAGGCTCATTCAGCTCACAACAGGACACTTAATAACACCTTAAAATCTCCTTGGAAACTGATTAAACATCTGCCAAAAGGGTTTGGATCGTGATCAGATTGGTGACTCTGAATGCATTCAAGAGAGAGCTAGATAGAGCTCTTAAGGGTAGCGCAGTCAGGGGGTATGGGGAGAAGGCAGGAATGGGGTACTGATTGAGAATGATCAGCCATGATCACATTGAATGGTGGTGCTGGCTCGAAGGGCTGAATGGCCTCCTCCTGCACCTATTGTCTATTGTCTATTGTCTATTGTCTATTGTCTATTGTCTATTGTCTATTGACTTAATGACTCATCTCCCATGAGAAGGACCACCCTCTCCTCCAATCCATTAATTGGCGGTGCTGGGGTAGCACGGTGGCGCAGTGGTAGAGTTGCTGCCCAACAGCGCCGGAGACCCGGGTTCGATCCCGACTACGGGTGTTGTCTGTACAGAGTTTGTACGTTCTCCCCATGACCTGCATTGATTTCTCCGAGATCTCCAGTTTCCTCCCACGCTCCAAAGACGTAAAGGTTTGTAGGTTGCACGGCTTGGTAAAATTGTAATTTGTCCGTTGCGTGTGTAGGATAGTGTTAGTGTGCGGGGATCGCTGGTCGGTGTGGACTCGGTGGGCCAAATCGCCTGTTTCCGCGCTGTATCTCTAAACTAAACTGAACTAAATTGGCTGTGCTGAATTTCTGTTCCGCTGATCTCCTTCCTAATCCTCCATTAAGTCTTTGTTTTGTACGAGAAACATGGAAACATAGAAACATAGAAAATAGGTGCAGGGGGAAGCCATTTGGCCTTTCGAGCCAGCACCGCCATTCATTGTGATCATGGCTGATCATCCACAATCAGTAACTCATGCCTGCCTTCTCCCCATACCCCTTGATTCCGCTAGCCCCGAGACCTCTCTCTTTTAAATTCATCCAGTGAATTGGCCTATTCCTCCAATCTACATTTCCGCGCTGTATCTCTAAACTAAACTGGGCGGCACGGTGGCGCAGCGGTAGAGTTGCTGCCTTACAGCGAATGCAGCGCCGGAGACTCAGGTTCGATCCTGACTACGGGCGCCGTCTGTACGGAGTTTGTACGTTCTCCCCGTGACCTGCGTGGGTTTTCTCCGAGATCTTCGGTTTCCTCCCACACACCAAAGACGTGCAGGTATGTAGGTTAATTGGCTGGGCAAATGTAAAAATTGTCCCTATTGGGTGTAGGATAGTGTTAATGTGCGGGGATCGCTGGGCGGTGCGGACTCGGTGGGCCGAAGGGCCTGTTTCTGCGCTGTATCACTAAATCTAAAAAATCTAAATCTAAACTAAATTAAATTGGCTGTGCTGAGATGGCACTCTTTCTGTTCCACTGATCTTCCTATAATTGTTGAGGTATGGGCGGTGGAGGCGGCCATTGTCTGTGGGCGAGGGGGGGGGTTGGGTGCACTGTGGGGGAATACAGATACAGCGTGGAAACAGGCCCTTCGGCCCATCGAATCCGCACCAACCAGCTGTCCCCGCACATTCACACTATCCGACACTAGAGACAATTTTTACATTTGTAACCAGACATGTGAGTGTCTGTCTCTCCCCTAATTGTCAGCTTTAAAGAATGGTACGTGCACTGCAGCAGAAGTTACCTATTGATTGACGTCGAAAGATTTCCGTTCTTTCACATGAAAGGTCATAAGGTCATAAGTTATAGGAGTAGAATTAGGCTATTCAGTGCATCAAGTCCACTCCGCCATTCAAGCATGGCTGATCTATCTCTCCCTCCTAACCCCATTCTCCTACCTTCTCCCCATCATTCCTGACAACGGTGAAAGGATCAATTAAGGTCCAAAAGTGATCTTTGCAGTCAGAGGCCACTATATATTGCACACCAAGTTAACGTCTAAATACCTTATTGTTATTTGTCAGAACTAATTTCCGTGTCCAAATAAATGGTAGAGATGATATTAATGCAATATACATTCCCTTGGTGCATCAGAACAGTGCAAATTATGCATTTAAAAGAGAGTTAGATAGAGCTCTGGGGGCTAGTGGAATCAAGGGATATGGGGATAAGGCAGGCACGGGTTACTGATTGTGGATGATCAGCCATGATCACAATGAATGGCGGTGCTGGCTCGAAGGGCCAAATGGCCTCCTCCTGCACCTATTTTCTATGTTTCTATGTCTAATATTTCCCTGTTTACATGCAGAATGGAAAGAGAAATGAATTTTCATTCATTTAATGCATTTTCAGGCCATTTCAAAGCACCTTCCAACAAATCAATTCTTTTCAAGTACAATTTCTGTTGTTTTATAAAGAGGCACATTTTCAAAGTGTAGGGGCTTACAGAGAACTGATGAGGTGAATTGATTTCAAAACGCCTTGAACTGCTTGAGAACAGGTTTACTCAACGCAGTGACAAAGAGCAGCTTGTGAGCTCAAGGTTGCAACTGATAAGCACCTAGACAAGAACTGTGAACAATGATCCTTTCATGGTGCAGGGTGCCTGACACATCCTAATCGCACTTTGTACATAAGGAAGTCTGATTTTCGTCAAGGTATCAGACAAAATGCTGGAGTAACTCAGCAGGTCAGGCAGCATCTCAGGGAGAGAATGAATGGGTGAAGTTTCGGGTCGAGACCCTTCTTCAGACCTGTTCTCAAGCAGTTCAAGGCGTTTTGAAATAAATTCACCTCATCAGTTCTCTGTAAGCCCCTACACTTTGAAAATGTGCCTCTTTATAAAACAACAGAAATTGTACTTCAGACTGAAGAAGGGTCTCGACCCGAAACGTCGCCCATTCCTTCTCTCCTGAGATGCTGCCTGACCCGCTAAGTTACTCCGGCATTTTGTGATACCTTCGATTTGTACCAGCATCTGCAGTTATTTTCCTACACTGATTTTCAGCAAAGTGGGTTCTGTGTGAAAGTGTTTGTTTAACGTCCGGTGTCTTTTATCTGTTAGTTATGCTCAGCAATCAATGTTTTAGTTGTAAAGACCAAGTGGACCCATTGGGCCCAAACCTGCACCCTCTCCTCCCCCCCTCCCCTTCACCTCTTCCCACCCCCCCATAGATTTTTTGTTTTGTTTAGAGATACAGTACGGAAACAGGCCCTTCGGCCCACCGGGTCCGCGCCGCCCAGCGATCCCCGCACACTAACACTATCCTACACACAATCGGGACAATTTTTACATTTACCCAGGTCAATTAACCTACATACCTGTGTGTCTTTGGAGTGTGGGATGAAACCGAAGATCTCTGAGAAAACCCACGCAGGTCACAGGGAGAACGTACAAACTCCGTACAGACGGCGCCCGTAGTCAGGATCGAACCTGAGTCTCCGACGCTGCATTCGCTGTAAGGCAGCAACTCTACCGCTGCGCCACTGTGCCGCCCTATTTTAATGCTTTGCTCTGCTGCTGTGTAAACATTGTGCCGGAATAAAAAGTTTCAAACGCTACTACTGGACGAGGCAAATCATTGACAATTCAGTGATCCTACAATCTTGGCGTAGATGGCATGATGGCTGGAGGAATATCCCCCAGAACTCCAGGCACCGCATTAACACCAGAGGGTAAGGACTCTGCTTTATTAAAGGGTCACGGTCACTGTCTGCCCCAGTGTGCCTCCATGTGATCTTTACAAAATCTCCAGTTGATTAGAGAGGAGGATTGATCTGGAATGGGGGAGGGGAAGAGAGGGACAGAGGAACTATCTAAAGTTGGAGAAGTCGATGTTCATACCGCTGGGCTGCAAGCTGCCCAGGCGAAATATGAGGTGCTGTTCCTCCAATTTCCGGTGGGCCTCACTATGGCACTGGAGGGGGCCCATGAAAGACCCGTAAAAAGTACCCACCTGGTAAATAGGCCCACACGACCCAAGACCCCATACAACCTTTAAAGCGACATCATCAGGTAGACGCACAGAGTTTCTTGCCCAGAGTAGGGGAATCGAGGACCAGAGGACATAGGTTCAAGGTGAAAGGGAAAAGATTTAATAGGAATCCGAGGGGTAACTTTTTCACACATGGTGGGTGTATGGAACAAGTTGCCAGAGGAGGTAGTTGAGGCAGGGACTATCCCAACGTTTAAGAAACAGTTAAACAGGTATATGGTTAGGAAAGGTTTGGAGGGTTATGTACCAAGCGCAGGCAGGTAGGACGAGTGTAGCTGGGACATTGTTGGCTGGTGTGGGCGAGTTGGGCCTGTTTCCGTACTGTATCACTCTATGACTCTATGACTCTATCATGGCAAGCAGGTATCCAGGTGAGTGGCGGCCTGAAGACTGAGGACCCGCCTGGAAGGTCCAGTTCACCCGCCACAGACCGGGGACTCTCGCCCGCCACAGATGGCGGACCTGCGTCAGGGGCCCGGGAACCCACACGGAGGCCCGTCTCACCTGCCCAGAGAGGAAGGAGTCGGGCGGGGGGCCAGTGAGCAGATCGGCTGCGGGAGGGAGTGCTAGGCCTCGAGGGTGGAGTGGGCCGCTGGAGCCTGAGGCAGCAGCCTGGGGCTCAGCTGGACTGGGCCAGACAATGCCTTGATTTAACATCACACAACTGTACACACCGGGAGATTTAGATATTTATTTTAGATTTAGAGATACAGCGCGGAAACAGGCCCTTCGGCCCACCAGGTACGAGCTGCCCAGCGATCCCCGCACATTAACACTATCCTACACCCACTACATACAATTTTTACATTTACCCAGCCAATTAACCTACATATCTGTACGTCTTTGGAGTGTGGGAGGAAACCAAAGATCTCGGAGAAAACCCACGCAGGTCACGGGGAGAACGTACAAACTCCGTACAGACGGCGCCCGTAGTCAGGATCGAACCTGAGTCTCCGGCGCTGCATTCGCTGTAAGGCAGCAACTCTACCGCTGCGCCACCGTGCCGCCCTACTGGAGACGGTAGACAAGACCAGACCATCAAGCAAACCAACGTCCCTCCCATTGACTCCATCCATCCACACTTCACGCTGCCTCAGCAAGGCCGCTAGCATAATCAAGGACCTGTATAACCCTGGTCACTCCTCTTTCCCCCCTCTCCCATCAGGCAAGAGCAAAGATACTCGAGGAGCAAGATAGACCACTCGACCCTAAAAACCGTAGTACGTCACGGCGCCATTTTAGTAGGCGGAAACTTGCAGAAACATTTTTAAAGAAAAATAACAAAAATCTGTGAATTGATAGATGAGATATATTCTGCATTTTAACGGTATCATGACACAGACTGCTGCCCCCAAAACACTGATTACACTGCGAGAGGCATAGCGAACGGCGGGTTTTGCTTACTAAAATGGTGGACTTTACGCTTCTTTGCGTACTACACTTCAGTATAGGCGATTTCAACGGAGTGGTTCATCTTGTTCCTCTAGTATCTTTGGGCAAGAGGTACAGAAGTTTGAAAATGCATACCCCAGATTCAGGGACAGTTTTGTCCCAGCTGTTATCAGGCAACTAAGCCATCCTCACACCAGCTATGTGTATCCTGTCTACCTTATGGGAAACTTTGAACCATCTTCAATTGGACTTTATCAGACTATCTTACACTAAATAATAATATATTCCTTTATTCGTCCCACGCCGGGGAAATTTACAAATGCTGTATCCTTTATCTTTTATCTGTACACTGTGGATTGTAATCATGTATAGTTTTTCTTTGTGTAGGAAAGAACTGTAGATGCTTGTTTAAATCGAAGATAGACACAAAATGCTGGAGCGACTCAGCGGGACAGGCAGCATCTCTGGAGAGTTTTGAGTCGAGAGTTTTTCTTTGACTGACAGCATACAACAAAAAGCATCCAAGGAAGCACTGTTCCTTGGAACACGTGACAATAATAAATTAAACTTAAACTCAAAGACACACCTAAGGGGTAGAGTATCAGGATAGAAGGTTGTCTGAAGAAGGATCTCGACCTGAAACATCACCCATTGCTTTTCTCCCGAGATGCTGCCTGACCCGCTGAGTTACTCCAGCTTTTTGTGTCTATCTTAGAAGATTGTCCATTTAGAATGAGAAGAAATTGCTTTGCTCTGCAGAGGGTTGTGAATGGTGTGAATTCTCTACATAGCAGGGCTGTGAATGCTTCTTCATCGAGCATGCACATGAATGAGACCTTGGAGTACAAAGGGAATAAAGGAAAATGGAGCTCCAATGGGAGGGGTACCTTCAGCCTTGATCTTATTGAATACAAGTTTAATAGTCTGTATCGACCACCCATGCTACTCTTTCCTAGTGAAGGATGATTCACTTCAGCTATTTAATGGGATCATAAACATTCGGTTCTTAATTATTTCTTCTGTTTGAAGGTGTATTTGTATGAATTCCTAGAGGTTTCTTACGTTTCTTATCGAAACGTATAAAATTATTAAGAGGTTGGACACGTTAGAGGCAGGAAACATGTTCCCAATGTTGGGGGAGTCCAGAACAAGGGGCCACAGTTTAAGAATAAGGGGTAGGCCATTTAGAACGGAGATGAGGAAAAACTTTTTCAGTCAGAGAGTTGTGAATCTGTGGAATTCTCTGCCTCAGAAGGCAGTGGAGGCCAATTCTCTGAATGCATTCAAGAGAGAGCTAGATAGAGCTCTTAAGGATAGCGGAGTCAGGGGGTATGGGGAGAAGGCAGGAACGGGGTACTGATTGAGAATGATCAGCCATGATCACATTGAATGGCAGTGCTGGCTCCTGCACCTATTGTCTATTGTCTTACACTCAAATTTTAGTTCCTCTTCAGCGAGTGTTTTCTTCGTCACATCAAAGATATTGTGGTGAATACAATTGATTCCATACATCTTCCCCGAGCAAGGTTACTTTTGGAACTTAGACAGAAAGAAGGCATGCAGAGTGCAATAAAGTGATAGAAATAGACAATAGACAATAGACAATAGGTGCAGGAGGAGGCCATTCGGCCCTTCGAGCCAGCACCGCCATTCAATGTGATCATGGCTGATCATTCTCAATCAGTACCCCGTTCCTGCCTTCTCCCCATGCCCCCTGACTCCGCTATCCTTAAAAGCTCTATCTAGCTCTCTCTTGAATGCATTCAGAGAATTGGCCTCCACTGCCTTCTGAGGCAGAGAATTCCACAGATTCACAACTCTCTGACTGAAAATGGGGAGAATGTGGAGGAGAATCTATCACAAGAATCTACAGGCTGACTTTACCTCAGCACTCGTGAACAGTTACTCTTTAGCAGATAAAAATCACCATAATTCACCAATTACCAATTATCCCACATTCCTTGCCTTGTTTTATAATTGACCATCATTATATTTCAGCAACACAAAAAACCCACCCGAATATGCACATTAAAATTCAGTGTTATTAATTCACTCATAAAAAGCATTAAAAAATGGAACCATCGTCCGTTCGTTTGTCTCACGTTTAGTCTAGTTTAGCGACACAGCGTGAAAACAAGCCCTTCAACCCACACCACGTCGATCAGCGATCCCCGCACATCAACACTACTCTACGCACACTAGGGATTTACAGCAGGCCAAATTAACTTACAAGCCTGTACGTCTTTGCAGTGTGGGAGGAAACCGAAGATCTCGGAGAAAACACACACAGGTCACGGGGAGAACGTACAAACTCCATACAGATGGCGCCCGTAGTCAGGATCGAACCCGGGACTCTGGCTTTGTCCGGCAGTGGCTCCACCACTGCACTGATGCTCCACGGGGATTATGCCAGGGTGTTGGAACAGTGAAGATGGAAAGTCCATGCCCTTCAACTGGCAGAACTGCAGAAGATCTTTGAGGGTGGTTTCATATCATCATATCATATACATACAGCCGGAAACAGGCCCTTTCGGCCCTCCAAGTCCGTGCCGCCCAGCGATCCCCGTATATTAACACTATCCTACACCCACTAGGGACAATTTTTACATTTACCCAGCCAATTAACCTACATACCTGTACGTCTTTGGAGTGTGGGAGGAAACCGAAGATCTCGGAGAAAACCCACGCAGGTCACGGGGAGAACGTACAAACTCCTTACAGTGCAGCACCCGTAGTCAGGATCGAACCTGAGTCTCCGGCGCTGCATTCGCTGTAAAGCAGCAACTCTACCGCTGCGCTACCGTGCAGCTCCGAGCCTCACACCACATCACTTTAACTTGCTGCAATATTCATGGCATCCTGAGATAAGACAGGAGATATCAGTTCCATGGACCCACAGCGGTTCTTTCAGCATCAACACCCTAGTGTCCTGCTTAATTATTGGCGAATATGTTGTGCACCGCAAGTATTTTCGCGGTAGAGTTGCTGCCTCACAGTGAATACAGCGCCAGAGACCCGGGTTCGATCCCGACTGCGGGTGCTGTCTGTACGGAGTTTGTACGTTCTCCCCGTGACCTGCGTGGATTTTCTCCAAGATCTTCGGTTTACTCCCACACTCCAAAGACGTACAGGTTTGCCGGTTAATTGGCTTGGTTTCAATGTAAATTGTTTCTAGTGGGTGTAGGGTGGAGTTAATGTGCGGGGATCGCTGGTCGGTGCGGACTCAGTGGGCCGATGGGCCTGTTCCTGTGCTGTATCACTGAACTAAACTAAACTAAACTAACCCTGCAAGGCAA
Organism: Rhinoraja longicauda; assembly: GCF_053455715.1. Classification (NCBI taxonomy): domain Eukaryota; kingdom Metazoa; phylum Chordata; class Chondrichthyes; order Rajiformes; family Arhynchobatidae; genus Rhinoraja; species Rhinoraja longicauda. Next base: position 4,841,472 of record NC_135961.1, on the reverse strand, counting down.
TCTCTCCAGGTTAAGGATGCCGGTATGTCTTAAATTTGAACAGTTTGTTCAGCCTTATGCAGAATAGCTATAATCAGCAGCAAAGAGCCAGCCTTCTGGTCAGGGACTGATTAAAGGATTCCTCCAACATTTCCGTCACCTACAACGGGACCCCACGACTGGCCATATCTTCCCGTCCCCTCCCCTTTCTGCGTTCCGCAGAGACCGCTCCCTCCGTAACTCCCTGGTCCACTCGTCCCTTCCTACCCAAACCACCCCATCCCCGGGCACTTTCCCCTGCAACCGCACGAGATGCAACACCTGTCCCTTTACCTCCCCCCTCAACTCCATACAAGGACCCAAACAGTCTTTCCAGGTGAGACAAAGGTTCACCTGCACCTCCTCCAACCTCATCTATTGCATCCGCTGCTCCAGATGTCAACTTATTTACGTCGGCGAAACCAAGCGCAGGCTCGGCGATCGCTTCGCTCAACACCTGCGCTCGGTCCGCGTTGGCCAAACTGGTCTCCTGGTGGCCGAGCACTTCAACTCCCCCTCCCATTCCCAGTCTGACCTTTCTGTCATGGGCCTCCTCCAGTGCCCACCGGAAATTGGATGAACAGCACCTCATATTTCACTTGGGCAGCTTGCAGCCCAGTGGTATGAACATCGACTTCTCCAACTTTAGATAGTTCCTCTATCCCTTTCTTCCCCTCCCCCTTCCCAGATCTCCCTCTATCCTCCTGTCTCCACCTATATCCTTCCTTTGTCCCGCCCCCCTGACATCAGTCTGAAGAAGGGTCTCGACCCGAAACGTCACCCATTCCTTCTCTCCTGAGATGCTGCCTGACCTGCTGAGTTACTCCAGCATTTTGTGAACAAATCCCTCGATTTGTACTAGCATCTGCAGTTATTTTCTTATACAAAGGATTCAGTCTGCTCAATGCAGAGCTGCTGTGATTTCCCCTGAGAGTTAAGGTATTTATTCAGTATTTATTTTCTTACATCCCCTGAGAGTGAATGTCAACGACCCATGTCAAATGTACAGCAGGAGATTGAGAAGACATAGAACTCAATGAAATCTGTACACTTTTGAAAGTCAATCCCAAAACTAACCGAAGGTGAACCTGTAAATGAGGGGGGACCATGGATCTTTGTGCTCTAAAAAAGGTTATGTGACAAAACAAAAAAGAGAACCAATTCTGGAAATGTATTGGCTCCATTCACCATACAGGTGCAAACTGCAGCTGTGTGAAAACCAGGTCGTTTTGAAAATATATAATTTTAATAATCGGTCAAATGATATTCAGATCTAGTTCTCAGTGGGGCATTGGACTAAATGGCTTCTCTATCTTCTTCGCTGGTGCTCTAGTTGACCTGGGTCAAGCCAAATGACCTTCAAACCGATCGCCAACCAGTCCAAACGGTGCAGCCTTTCTCACCTCCGAGATTCCCGTTTTTGTTTGTCATTGACCACACTCAGAAGAGTGCACTTTCCGAGTTTTGAAACATAGAAACATAGAAACATAGAACATAGGTGCAGGAGTAGGCCATTCGGCCCTTCGAGCCTGCACCGCCATTCAATATGATCATGGCTGATCATCCAGCTCAGTAACCTGTACCTGCCTTCTCTCCATACCCCTTGATCCCTTTAGCCACAAGGGCCACATCTAACTCCCTCTTAAATATAGCCAATGAACTGGCCTCAACTACCTTCTGTGGCAGAGAATTCCACAGACTCACCACTCTCTGTGTGAAGAAATGTTTTCTCATCTCGGTCCTAAAAGACTTCCCCCTTATCCTTAAGCTGTGACCCCTGGTTCTGGACTTTCCCAACATCGGGAACAATCTTCCCGCATCTAGCCTCTCCAACCCCTTAAGTGCCTCATGCAATAGACTTAACTCCCCTACACTACTTAACAGGTATGAGGGCTCGACATGGAGGTCACTGTGGCTTGATCTTGATAAGTGGATAGGAGGTTCCCAATGTTGGGGAAGTCCAGAACCAGGGGTCACAGTCTAAGAATAAAGGTGAGGCCATTTAAAACTGAGGTGAGAAGAAACTTTTTCACCCAGAGAGTTGTGAATTTGTGGAATTCTCTGCCACAGAGGGCAGTGGAGGACAATTCACAGGATGAATTTAAAAGAGAGTTAGATAGAGCTCTTGGGACTAGCAGAATCAAGAGATATGGGGAGAAGGCAGGCACGGGTTACTGATTGTAGATGATCAGCCATGATCACAATGAATGGCGGCGCTGGCTCGAAGGGCCGAATGGCCTCCTCCTGCACCTATTTTTTGTTTCTATGTTTCTATGAGATGGTACTCTGAATCCATCAATCTACCTATTGGAAGCAAGAGTTTGTGCTCTTGATCTTATTGGGATGTTGAATTGTACCAGCTGTGTGTCACGGTGGCGCAGCAGTAGAGTTGCTGCCTGACAGAGACCCGGGTTCGATCCTGACTACGGGCGCCGTCTGTACGGAGTTTGTACGTTCTCCCCGTGACCTGCGTGGGTTTTCAATGAGATCTTCGGTTTCCTCCCACACTCCAAAGAAGTACAGGTTTGTAGGTTAATTGCCTTGGTGTATGTGTAAAAAAATTGTCCCTAGTGGGTGTAGGATAGTATTGATGTGCGGGGATCGCTGGTCGGTGCGTACTCAGTGGGCCCACCGGGTCCGCGCCGACCAGCGATCCCCGCATGTTAACACTACCCTATACCCACTAGGGACATTTTTTACATTTACCAAGCCAATCCATAGTCAGGATCGAACCTGGGTCTCCGGCGCTGCGGGCACTGTGAGGCAGCAACTCTACCGCTGAGCCACCGTGCCGCCTAACTGGTGTGCCATAACTAGTGTCCATGCCCAGGAGGGTACTGCCCTGCATTCCTGGGGGGTTGTTGTTTTCCCAGTACGCCCTTCTGGGTTACAGCACCACTTTCTCAGCAATGCCAGCATATCAGGGGGAAAATTTGTTAACACGGAAGCCGATCCGCGGTGGGGGGGGGGGGGAGGGAGGGGGGGAGGGAGGGGGGAGGGGGGAGGGAGGGGGGGGCGAGGGGGGGGGTTAAAAAACTGATAGTTATTCCCATGGCCAGCAGACCAAAAAAGAAAACAATCATTATCTACTTGATAAATAGAGAAAAACATTTTTTTTTCCAAATTTAGTTCAGTTTAGAGATCCAGCACGGAAACAGGTCCTTCGGCCCACCGAGTCCGCAACGGGGTTCTGATTTTGGATGATCAGCCATGGTCACATTGAATGGCGGTGCTGGCTCGAAGGGCCGAATGGCCTACCCCTGCACCTATTGTCTATGTTTTCTATGTTTCCTGCTGAGTTACTCCAGCATTTTGCGTCTGTCTTTGGTTTTAGTTTACTTTACTTTAGTAATACAGCGCGTAAACAGGTCCTACGGCCAACCGAATCCGCACCGACCAGCGATCCCCGCACACTAACACTATCCTACACACACTAGGGACAATTTACAATTTTACCAAAACCAATTAACCTACAAACCCCAAGGTCTTTGGAGTGTATATTTAGGAAAAGGGGACGTAAACGTGATCTGGGTGTCCTGGTGCATCAGTCACTGAAAGGAAGCATGCAGGTACAGCAGGCAGTGAAGAAAGCCAATGGAATGTTGGCCTTCATAACAAGAGGAGTTGAGTATAGGAGCAAAGAGGTCCTTCTGTAGTTGTATAGGGCCCTAGTGAGACCGCACCTGGAGTACTGTGTGCAGTTTTGGTCTCCAAATTTGAGGAAGGATATTCTTGCTATTGAGGGCGTGCAGCGTAGGTTTACTAGGTTAATTCCCGGAATGGCGGGACTGTCGTATGTTGAAAGACTGGAGCGGCTAGGCTTGTATACACTGAAATTTAGAAGGATGAGAGGGGATCTTATCGAAACATATAAGATTATTAAGGGGTTGGACACGTTAGAGGCAGGAAACATGTTCCCAATGTTGGGGAAGTCCAGAACCAGGGGCCACAGTTTAAGAATAAGGGGTTTAGAACGGAAATGAGGAAAAACTTTTTCAGTCAGAGAGTTGTGAATCTGTGGAATTCTCTACCTCAGAAGGCAGTGGAGGCCAATTCTCTGAATGCATTCAAGAGAGAGCTGGATAGAGCTCTTAAGGATAGCGAAGTCAGGGGGTATGGGGAGAAGGCAGGAACGGGGTACTGATTGAGAATGATCAGCCATGATCACATTGAATGGCGGTGCTGGCTCGAAGGGCAGAATGGCCTCCTCCTGCACCTATTGTCTATTGTCTATTTGTGTATATATTGTCCCAAATCTATGGGAATCCAAACTCCAGCATAATCACTTTTGAGGATGTGCGATTTGGGACCTTTAGCTGACTACGAAATCAAAGAGGGGAGTAGGGAAATATTAACCAGGAAACAACAGCTGGAAAAGCTGTATTTTAATAGAGTGTTTTTTAACTGAATTGCAACTAGATATTTAGATCATGTAATTAAAAAAAGCAATTCATCATAATAATAAAAATTTAAGTACTACTTCCTTACATACACTGATCAGCCAAAACATTATGACCATTGACAAGCGAAGTGAATAACATTGATTATCTTGTTACAATGGCACCTGTCAAGGGGTGGGATATATTAGGCAGCAAGTGAACATGTGTTGGAGGCAGGAGTAAAGAAGACCTGAGTGACTTTGACAAGGGCCAAATTGTTATGGCCAGACGACTGGGTCAGAGCATCTCTGAAACGGCAAGGCTTGTGGGGTGCTCCCGGTCAGCAGTGGTGAGTACCTACCGACAGTGGTCCGAGGAGGGACAAACCACAAACTGGCGACAGGGTGTTGGACGCCCAAGGCTCATCGATGTGCGAGGGCAACGAAGGCTATCCCGTCTGGTCCGAACCGACAGAAGAAAATTTTAATGGTGGTCACGGGAGGAATGTGTCACAATACACAGTACATCGCACCCTGCTGCATATGGGGCTGCACACGGAGGACCAACAGCATATTAGGCAGGTGGTCATAGTGTTTTGGCTCATCAGGTCATAATGTTTCGGCTGATTGGTGCTTACATGCAATTTAATGAACTAATCATATATGCGTTTAATCCTTATTAAAGAATTCTTACTAAAGAGTTAACACGTGTATTGAAGCTCCTGTTATCTCCCAGAGGGCATTTAATTTAATAAGCACCAGCTCCTCAACAATTGTTCACAGGCACCTCCCAGCAAAGCAGGAAGAATGGATTAGAAAAACAATCTATACACTTGAGGTTCAGAGAAAAAAATGGCATGTGTTTGAAGAAGCCATTCAAAGAACCCATCACAGAATGGCAAATGATGACATTAGAAAAACCGGGCAAATGGGCAAGAGAGAAATGCTGTGATATCAAACTGTAAATCAGTGAGCTTGTATTTAGCATTAATGCCGCAGAAATTACAGTCAATAATGAATGAATGAATGAATGGATGCCTGAATGAATTAATGCCCTTATTTGTCGTTGAAAGCACTGCATACAGCGGAATTATTATTGCCATTCCATTGGTGCATAATATACTAGCATAAAAGCACAGGACACAATTTTAAAACAATGTTATTTAACTAGGGCTTAAGATAAATAAATAATCAATATCGCAATATATTAATAAACAATGGTGATAGTAAGGTAAAATGCAAGATAGCATGGAAGAGTGCAGCATGAGTAATACTCAGTAGCTTTTCATATTGAGTGAGCAGATTGCTTTGGGGAAGAAACTGTCTCTTAGTCTGGAGGTGCATGTTTTGGCTGACCTATAACGCCTGCCAGAGGGCAACAGTTCAAACAGGTGGTGACCTGTTGGTGGTGACCAGGGTGTGTGGAGTCTTTAATGATGTTAGTGGCTCTGCTGAGGTGGCGTGAGGTGGCAATATCCTCCATAGAGGGCAGAGGGCAATAATCACCAGCACCAGTGGGAGACACAGAGACGCCAGGAGCAGGAGATTTAACCATAGGGGACTCAACACGGTGCACGGAAGCCTTCTGTGCAGCATGATAAAAGCACAAACAAAAAATGTGCACGTGAAGATTACTGCCATAACCCCTGACACATATACTAATCAAGAATCTATCCGTCTCTGCCTTACAAATATCCATTGACGGCCTCCATAGGCTTCTGTGGCAAAGAATTCCACAGCTTCACCACCCTCTGCCTAAGGAAATTCCTCATCTCCTTCCTAAAGGAACATCCTTTAATTCTGAGGCTATGACCTCTAGTCCTAGACTCTCCCACTAGTGGAAACATCCTCTCCACATCTACTCTATCCAGGCCTTTCACTATTCTGCATGTTTCAATGAGGTCCCCCCTCATCCTTCTAAACTCCAGCGAGTGCAGGCCCAGTGCCCACAAACGCTCATCATAGGTTAACCTTCTCATTCCTGGGATCGTTCTCGTAAACCTCCTCTGGACCCTCTCCAGAGCCAGCACATCCTTCTTCAGATATGGGGCCCAAATATGCTCACGATACTCCAAATTGAGAGGCAGATGGTTGGACAAAAGGCCAGAGATGGAACAACAACAAAAAAAAGACACAAAAGGATTGAAGAGTTGCAAATTGTGAAGCCAGGAGAAGGAATGTAGGTGGAGGGTGAGGGGATGGGTAGAAGTAGGTGCGAGTCTTTGTGGGGCATGCGGAGAGGGGGGAGGCGTGCTTTAGTAGGTTACCCAAAATTGGAGAATTCAATGTTCAATGTTCAAAATATACTTTAATCGAGAAATCAATATATACAAAACATGATCCTTACAAAATCTCCAACCGACATTCTCGGAGCCTATTCAATATTGTTTACACAAATTACACAAATTTACCCCCCCCTTTGCCACTCATGTGGCCCTCCGACGTGGAATCCCTTCCCTTATTTGGAGGGGCGTCTCTCTCCACCACACCCTGCCCCCCATGTCCAGCAGCGGAAGGACCCTAGACTGCGGCCCTCCCCCACAGAGCCTTGGCGTTGGCTGCACCAAGCTTCAGTGCGTCCCTCAGCACGTACTCCTGCAGTCTGCAGCGGGCCAGTCAGCAACAGTCCCCGACGGACAGCTCGCTCCATGCAGTGAATAAGTTTCGATGGGATGCACGTGAACCACTGCCTCACCTGCAAGGACTTGGATGGAGGTGAGGAAGGAGGTATAGAAACAAGTGTCCCATCTCCTATGGTTGCAGGGGAAAGTACATTGAGAGGGGGTGGCCAAGGACTTGCAGAAGGAAGGAGCGGCCTTTGTGGAAGGCAGAAAGGGGTGGAGATGAGAATTTGCGACTGGTGATGGCATCACGTTGGAGGAGACAGAAACGTGGGGGGATGATGTGTTGGACGCGGAAGCTGGTGGGATTAAAGGTGAGGACTAGGAGGACTCTACTCTTGTTCCTCCTTGGGGGAGGGGGTGTGAGGGCAGAACTACAGGACACAGTGGAGAGGTGGATGAGTGGTCCGTCTATGACAGCAGGGCTTCTCTGATGTCCTCGTCCATTAGTAAATCACTATTCACTGGGCGGTCACGGTGGCGCAGCGGTAGAGTTGCTGCCTTACAGCGAATGCAGCGCCGGAGACCCGGGTTCGATCCCGACTACGGGCGTCGTCTGTACGGAGTTTGTACGTTCTCCCCGTGACCTGCGTGGGTTTTCTCCGAGATCTTTGGTTTCCTCCCACACTCCAAAGACGTGCCGGTTTTTAGGTTAATTGGCTTGGTAAATGTAAACATTGTCCCTAGTGGGTGTAGGATAGTGTTAATGTGCGGGGATCGCTGGTCGGCGCGGACCCGGCGGGCCGAAGGGCCTGTTTCCGCGCTGTAACTCCAAACTAAACTAAACTAAACTACATGTTGTTTCTCCCCTACTCTGATGTCCTAGAATGGAAGGCCTCATTCTGGGGGAAAGGAGACCCAGAACTATTGGGCACAGTGGAGACATGGTTGAGGGATCTATCTCGGACAGCAGTGGGGGGGGGACCACATTTATTAAAGAACAAATTCGTTGGGGACGGGGAGCGTGATATCTATCCCGAAACCTCTCTCCCCTTTCTTGATCTCTCCGTCTCCATCACACGGGACAGGCTATTGAATGACACCTACTTTAGTTTAGATATTAATTTAGAGATACAGCACGGAAACAGGCCCTTCGGCCCACCGGGTCCGCGCCGACCAGCGATCCCCGCACATTAACACCATCCTGTGTTCCACCATACGCGGAAGTGGCAGCGCCTAACGGCTGCGGCTCGCTAGCAGTCTGTTCGTCTTTTTTCCTTTTTTTTTGTTGTGTGTCGGTGTTGGGATGGTTTTTGTATTTTTTTTGGTTGAGTATGTGTGGGGGGTGGCGGTGTGGGTGGGGGGTGGGGGGGGGTGGGGGAAACTTTTCTCTTCCTCACTGCGCGGGGTGCGGCTCGGCTGCGGGGCCTAACATCGCCCGGTGCGGCTGGGCCGCTGGACTTTACATCGCCCGGTGCGGCTTGGCCGCTGGACTTAACAGTGCACGGTGCGGCTCGGCCGCGGGACTTAACATCGCTGGTGCGGATCGGCAGCGGGACTTTACATCGCTGGTGCGGCTTGGCCGCTGGACTTAACAGTGCCCGGTGAACATCGCCCGGTGCGGCTCGGCTGCGGGACTTTACATCGCTGGTGCGGCTCAACCACGGGACTTTTCATCGCTGGTGCGGCTCGGCTGCGGGACTTAACATCGCCCGGTGCGGCTCGGCTGCGGGACTTTACATCGCTGGTGCGGCTCGACCACGGGACTTAGCTGCGCAAGGCTTGGTCGCGGGGCCTTTCATCGCCCGGCTCGGCCGCGAGACGTTTCAGCGCCCGGTGCGATTCGGACGGGGGGACTTCCATCCCCTTGCGGGGACTGTGCGGGTCGGTCGGGGACGAGCTGTCTGTCCGTGGGCGTGGGGAAGAGAGTGGAAGTTTTGTTGCCTCCATCACAGTGAGGGGGTGTTTGGAGTCACTGTGATGGACGTTTGTGTTGGGGCTATGTGTCTTGTGTTCTTTTTTTCTATGACTGCTATGTAGTTTCGTTCGGTACTTTGGTACCGAATGACAAATAAAGCTCTGTTATACTGTTATACTGTTATACTGTTATACTGTTCAGTCTGAAGAAGGGTCTCGATCCGAAATGTCACCCATTACTTCTCTCAAAAAGATGCTGCCTGACACATTGAGTTACTCCAACATTTTGTGTCTACCTTCAATTTAAACCAGCATCTGCAGTTCTTTACTACACATCAAGTCCAGATTGAAACCAAGCCAATGTAAATGAGCAGGTTATTGGTGAATAGGGTTTACATGGTATAATTGGCAGTACTTTTTATCATTCTGCTAATGATTAAGAACTAACTGAAGCAGCATTAGTTGGCAGGGTTACATTTATTAACAGATGATAATAAACATAATAGATTCAAGATTCAATTTATTGTCACATGTACCAATTAAGGTACAGTGAAATTTGAGTTACCATACAGCCATACTAAGTGAAAAGCAACAAGATACACAGCCACATAAAATAAAATGTAACATGAACATCCATCACAGCGGATACCACATTCCTCATTGTGATGGAAGATAATAAAGTTCAATCAGCTTCCTCTTTGTTCACCCGCGGTCGGGGCTGTTGAACCGTCCACAGTCGCCGCTGCCGACTGTCCGAGGCCCTCGCGTCGGGATGATCGAAACTCCGGCGTCGGGACAGATGCAACACTCTCCGCGGCATGGAGCTCCCGAGTCGGCCTCTTCTCACCAGAGACCGCGGGCTTCATGGTGTTAGAGTCTACAGGCCCCGCGGTTGGAGCTCTCCAGACGATTCTCGGCAAAGAATCGCAGCTACATGAAGTCCGCGCAATGCCCGCAGCTTGAAGCGCCGGGCCGGTCTCCAGGAAAGACCGCCAACTCCTCGATGTTAGGCCGCAGTGGGGACGGAGATACAACACGGAGAAACATCACATCTCCGTAGAGGTAAGAGATTGAAAAAAAGTTTCCCCCCCCCCCACATATAACAAACCAAGAAACACTAAAAGGTATCACAAAATGCTGGAGTAACTCAGCAGGTCAGGCAGCATCTCTGGAGAGAAGGAATGGGCGACGTTTCGGGTCGAGACCCTTCTTTAGACCCCTGAAACGTCACCCATTCCTTCTCTCCTGAGATGCTGCCTGACCTGCTGAGTTACTCCAGCATTTTGTGAATAAATACCTTTGATTTGTACCAGCATCTGCAGTTATTTTCCTAAGAAACACTAAAACATACTTAAAGTAATAAAAAACAGTAGAAAGGACAGACAGACTGTGACATAAATATGACATCAGAACCATGTGCCTCAGCAGAAGATGATAGCTGAGCAGCAAACCATGAGAAGACATTATAGGGGGAACATAATACAGCAAAGCTCTCAATACCTCTGAATATTGAAGAAGAGTCTCGACCCGAAACGTCACACATTCCTTCTCTCCAGAGATGCTGCCTGACCCGCTGAGTTACTCCAGAATTTTGTGTCTATCTTCTGAATACCAGAAGTGTGTTAAAAGAGGCAAAGACCGCCCTGAGAAGATATCTGATAGGCATAGCGACTGAATAGAAGACATACATAGTATTTTCTTAAATACAACACGCGCCATCAAAGGGCAAAAAGTGACCGTGGAGCAAATCTAATTTAATACAAGCCCCATGTTGAGTGCTGAGTGTTGAGTGCTGTTCCTCCAATTTCCGGCGGGCCTCACTATGGCACTGGAGGAGGCCCATGACAGAAAGTTTAGACTGGGAATGGGAGGGGGAGTTGAAGTGCTCAGCCACCGGGAGATCAGGTTGGTTAATGCGGACTGAGCGAAGGTGTTGAGCGACATTGTCATTTCAGCACCAGCCGATAGTTTGCTTATATTTTTAATTCACATTTGTCACCCACTCAGTTCATTGACTTTTTATGTTGTTCGTGCCTTCTCTGCAGGCTCACAAAATTAACAAAGATAAAAATAGATTAGATCCTCATGTAAATTAACTTATATTTAACCAGCGCAGCGGTAGGGTTGCTGCCTTACAGCGAATGCAGCGCCGGAGACCCAGGTTTGATCTTGAGTACGGATGCCGTCTGTACAGAGTTTGCACCTTCTCCCCGTGACCTGCGTGGGTTTTCTCCGAGAACTTGGGTCTCCTCTCACACTACAAAGACGTACGGGTTTGTAGGTTAATTGGCGTGGTAAAATGTAAAAATTGTTCCTAGTGTGTGTAGGATAGTGTTAATGTGCAGGGATTGCTGGTCGGTGCAGACCCGGTGGGCCGAAGGGCCTGTTTCCGCGCTTTATCTCTAAACTAAACTAAATTATTGTGACTTCTGCTGACCATAAACTCTCTCAGTCTGAAGAAGGGTCTCGACCCGAAACGTCACCCATTCCTTCTCTCCTGAGATGCTGCCTGACCTGCTGAGTTACTCCAGCATTTTGTGAAATAAATACCTTCGATTTGTACCAGCATCTGCAGTTATTTTCTTACATAAACTCTCTCACAATATTTTCTCACAAAGCCAGTTCAAGCTGTAATTGCAAAGATGTCCGAATTTCTAGTTATAATAGTGAAAATAATATCCTGCTTAGTTTATGTTCCCTATGCTGATTATTAAGAAATTAACACTGCATAGAGTCAAAATGTACAAAATAATAAGTTATAGGAGCAGAATTAGGCTATTCAGCCCATCAAGTTGACTCCACCATTCAATCATGGCTGATCTATCTTTCCCTCTCAACCCCATTCTCCTGCCTTCTCCCCATAACCCTTGACACCCGTACTAATCAAGAATCTATCAATATCTGCCTTAAAAATATCCATTGACGGCCTCCACAGCCTTCAGTAGCAATGAATTCCACAGATTTACCATCCTCTGACTAAAGAAATTCCTCATCTCCTTCCTACAGGTACATCCTATTATTCTGAGGCCGTGACCTCTGGTCCTACACTCTCCCACTAGTGGAAACATCCTCTCCACATCCACTCCATCCAGACCTTTCAAAAGGATTAAGGATAGCGGAGTCAGGGGGTATGGGGAGAAGGCAGGAACAGGGTACTGATTGAGAATGATCAGCCATGATCACATTGAATGGCGGTGCTGGCTCGAAGGGCCGAATGGCCTCCTCCTGCACCTATTGTCTATTGTCTATTGTCTAATAATGGTGAGTTCATTTAGCATACCGATAACAGTTTGTAAATTATTCAATAACATGGCTGAAAAGATCATGGCCATTTGTTGCTGACCCATATTTGCTATCTTTTTAAAGCAGGGATTTATCTTCCTGCTATGCTGAAACCTCTCCAGTTCAGAAAGAAATGAATCAAAACTGAGGAGTTAATTTATGTAACTCTTAGATTTTAAAAAAAAGTTTTTTTTTTGTTTTTTTTGTTTTTTTGCTTTATCATTTTCTCAATTCAGTCTTTTTAATTTCCCACTTTTTCAGTTGAGGAAAGTTCACCCTATCTCTTCCTGCAACATTTCTCTATTCTTCTCTCAATCCTTAAACCTCTTGGTTTCAAAATATTCTTTAATGGTCCAGTCATTCTCAGGTCCAGTCATCTTGCATTTCCAGGAATAAGCAGAGCAAATTCAAGGAGCAACATCGAAGGAGCTCGCAGTCTCCAGTAGAGACTGATGTTTGGGAAGCTCCAAAGACGCAGAAAGTTCGACCAGCCCCGACCCGGGTTTAGATTTAGATTTAGAAATACAGCGCGGAAACAGGCCCTTCGGCCCGCCGGGTCCGCGCCGCCCAGCGATCCCCGCACACTAACTACATACTAGGGACAATTTTTACATTTACCCAGTCAATTAACCTACATACCTGTATGTCTTTGGAGTGTGGAAGGAAGCCGAAGATCTCGGAGAAAACCCACGCAGGTCACGGGGAGAACGTACAAACACCGTACAGACGGCGCCCGTAGTCAGGATCGAACCTGAGTCTCCGGCGCTGCATTAGCTGTAAGGCAGCAACTCTACCGCTGCACCACCATGCCATCGATCGCCCGGCACGGGGGAGCTGAGATTCCCCCCCCCCCCCCAATGCAGGAGCTTGATCGCCCCGACATGGAGGGCCCGACCGCCAGTTACAGGAGCCGTTAACGGAAGGCTCGAGGCCCCCGACCGCGGGAGAACAAAGAAGGGAAGAGATTGAACCTTTTTTCGCCTTCCATCACAGTGAGGAATGTGGAGGAGTCACTGTTGTGGATGTCTATGTTAAAATGTATTTGAAAATAACTGCAGATGCTGGTACAAATCGATTTATTCACAAAATGCTGGAGTAACTCAGCAGGTCAGGCAGCATCTCGGGAGAGAAGGAATGGGTGACGTTTCGGGTCGAGACCTTTCTTCAGACTCAGTAGTATAAGAAAATAACTGCAGATGCTGGTACAAATCGAATTATTCACAAAATGCTGGAGTAACTCAGCAGGTCAGGCAGCATCTCGGGAGAGAAGGAATGGGTGACGTTTCGGGTCGAGACCCTTCTTCAGACCCTTCTTCAATGTATTTTGTGTGTTTAGTTGCTTTTTATCGGTATGACTGTATGGCAAGTCAAATTCCTCGTATGTTGCAAATCATACTTGGTTCATAAAGTATGAGTATGAAAATACATTTTACCAACAAGATAAAAGTACTAACATGGGACATTCTAGCAACCTTAAGGACATAGCAAATTTCCAACATAATGTTTTCATAATCTGCTAAATATTGATTAAATTAATACAAAGAAACAGGAGTGAACCCTTCAGCTCCTGAGGACGCTCCATATTTGATTGAATTATATACTTTTGATCCTTGATATACTTGCCAAAGAAAAAAGTTAAATCAGTATCTAGTGTTTTTATTGGGGCAGAGTTCCAGATTTTCTTTGTCGTTTGTATGAACAGACCTAATTGTGACTTTGTGCTCCAAAGTCTTGCATTATGGCAAATAATTTCTCCATATCTGTCCTGCATGATTATTTTATCATTTGAAACCATCGTTGGATCAAATTGCAAGCATTTAAACTCAAATTATTTTAAGCAAATCTCAGTACAATTTTCTTTATATTTTTCACTGAGTAAACAATTATTCAGACCTTCCAAAGGGTGCCAGAAATTTGTCAAAATGATAGAATGGCTGAGAGAAATCAATTACTTGAAAGATCAGATCATCTGGCATCATTATCAAGTCCAAGAGGGTTAAACTGGGATCAAATAGAGGTCTTTCAAGTTAGGAAGGGCTTGGACCGAAGATAGACACAAAATGCTGCAGTAACTCAGCGGGACAGGCAAGCATCTCTAGAGAGAAGGAATGGGTAACGTTTCAAGTCGAGACCCTTCATCAGAAGGGTTTGGATTCTGATAGATCAGATTGGGAGAAATTACATCCATAAGCAGAACGTGTAGATTCATAAGCAGAAACTGCAGATGCTGGTTTAAATCGATGGCGGACACAAAATGCAGGAGTAACTCAGCGGGACAGGCAGCATCTCTGGAGAGAAGGAATGGGTGACGTTTCGGGTTGAGACCCTTCTCCATAAGCAGAATGGTTGGTAAGCAAGAAGTAGAGTTTGTAGTTAAATGGGAAAAAATAGTATATTGTGATTATCTGGAATGTATTCTCTAAAAGAGCAGTGGAAACAGGTTTAATAGTATTGTTAAAGATAGAATTGTAGGGACATAGGGATTGGCTGGGAGAGTTCGAACCCTCGGATTGGCTAGCGATGTCATCAGGTGTGCCAGCGCGGGAGGGACAAGCAGTCTAGTGTTGAACTCCGTCTGATGAAGACGTTTTGTTGGTTGTCTACAGTTTTGAGTGTTGCGATTGTCACGGAGTTTTGCCCATGCAATAAACTCTGTCTGCCACACACATCCGTTTCCAGACTCGCCACATTGGTGACCTCGACGTGATCAACGATCACAAGAACATGTCGCAGGAAGGTGCGAACAGTGGGCAGCCGAACGCGGTCGGCGTTCACCTGCCCCCGTTCTGGGCCCACCAACCGCACCTGTGGTTCATGTAGGCAGAGTCCCAGTTCCACCTCAAGAAAGTCTCAGAGGACCAAGAGAACCACCACTTGGTAAGCTGCCTACAGCCCGAGGTGGCCGCCCAGTACCTGACCAGCCCCCCCCAAACCGAGAAATACGAGGGGCTCAAGAAGCTCCTGCTGGCTCCTGCTGAGGACTTTTGGCTTTAGCCAAAACCAGCGGGCCCTGAAGCTCCTACATTTACCGGAGCTAGGGGATCGGCTACCGTCTGTCCTGATGACCGAAATGTTAACCTTGATCGGCGACCACCAACCTTGCATGATGTTTGAAGCGGCATTCCGGGAGAAATTGTCAGGTTAGTTTTGGCGGACGTCTCCTTCGAAGACCCGGTGGCGTTCGCGGAGAAGGCCGACACGCTCATAACGGAGGACTCGACGGGAGAAGACTCGGTAAATCGGGTTTCAAGGCCTAGGAGCGACCGGCCGCGCGGCCAAGATGGCGGCGCATCGGCCGCCATTTTACAGAAAGCCCGCCAAGACAGAGCTGCAGCGCCCGCCATTTTGCTGCGGGCCCACGCAACAGAGCCGCACAGGCGCGGCTGGTGTTTTTTCCACAAGCGGTGGGGCGGTGAAGCCCGAAATTGCAGGGCCCCGTGCACCTTTCCGGGAAATGCCTCGGCCGATCGAATATAGAGGCAGTCTCGATCGGCCGCAATCGCCGCCTCTACGTCACGGATCGAGGTACCGGCACCGTTTTCCTGGTCGATACGGGAGCTGTCGTTAGCATCGTGCCTCCCTACGGCTGCGAAGTTCGAGCAGGTAGGAAAGGTCCGTCCCTCATCGCGGTCAACGGCAGTCCCATCCGCACCTACGGCAAGAGGGCCATGTCCCTGTCCTTCGGGTCCGAGACCTACCATTGGGATTTCATCGTTGCCGACGTGGGCCAGGCCATCCTGGGCGCGGATTTCCTCTGGGCTTTTTCGTTTGTCGCAGACGTCCGCGGGAAGTGCCTACAACCCTCGGCTAGCAGCATGTAGCCTGCTACTCCTCCACCTGCCACCCTACCCTGCCCGTCGATCCGGGCCATCACCGCGGCCCCCGATCAGTTCGCTGCGGTCCTCGCCGATTTCCCGGAGCTCCTCGTACAGCGGTTCGATGCCCCTTCCGATAAGCACGGTGTCGTCCACTTCATCCCTACCGAGGGGCCGCCTGTATTCGCCCGGGCTCGGCTTCTGCCTCCCGACAAGCTGGCCATGGCTCGGGAGGAGTTCCTGAATTTGGAACGGCTGGGGATTGTTCGTCCTTCAGACAGCCCGTGGGCCTCCCCCTTGCATATGGTCTCCAAAGCATCTGGGGGGTGGAGACCATGCGGGGACTACCGGCGTCTTAACGCTGCCACCCGGCCTGACCGCTATCCGATCCCTCACATACAGGACTTCTCAGCCAGCCTCGAGGGCGCTACGGTGTTCTCGAAGATCGATTTGGTGCGGGGATATCATCAGATCCCTGTCCACCCACCGGACATTCCCAAGACGGCTACGATTACTCCGTTTGGGTTATTTGAGTGGTTACGCATGCCGTTCGGTCTCAAAAACGTGTCTCAGGCATTCCAGCGTCTCATGGATCATGTGGGTCGCCGATTGTCTTTTGTGTTTATTTATCTCGATGACATCCTGGTTGCTAGTCGTTCGGTCCCAGAGCACCTGGTCCACCTTCGCACTGTGTTCCAGAGGCTGCAGGACCACGGCCTGATCCTCCACCCGTCCAAATGCCAATTCGGCCTGTCCTCGGTGGATTTCCTGTGTCACCAGGTCACACCGGCTGGTGCCAATCCCTTGCCCGCTAAGGTGGACGCCGTCCGCTCTTTTCCCCGCCCTACCACCATCAAGGGCTTGCAAGAATTCGTGGGCATGGTGAAGTTTTATCACCGGTTCGTGCCTGCGGCAGCTCGGATCATGCGCCCCCTTTTTCAATGCCTCGAGGGTAATCCCGCTGAGTTGGTCTGGACCACAGCTGCCGCGGCGGCCTTTGATGCGGTCAAGCTGGCCCTCGCCAACGCCACCATGCTCGTGCACTCCCGCTCCTCTGCCCCCACGGCCCTGACGGTGGACGCCTCAGCCGTGGCGGTGGGTGGGGTCTTAGAGCAACAGGTCACTGGCAGCCTCTGGCATTTTTCAGCCGGCAGCTTACTCGGCCTGAGCTGAACTACAGTGCATTCGACAGGGAGCTCCTGGCCCTCTATTTAGCTGTCCGTCATTTTCGCTATTTTTTGGAGGGCCGCTCTTTTGTTGCCTATACGGATCACAAGCCCCTCACGTTTGCTTTTTCTAAGGTTTCTGATCCGTGGTCGGCCCGCCAGCAACGGCACCTCACCCTCATTTCGGAGTTCACCACGGATGTTCGCCACATCGCGGGTAGGCTTAACGCCATTGCTGACGCCCTGTCCCGGCCGGCCAGTTCCTCTGTAGCTGCGGTGGGGGGCGAGGTGGATTTTCGGGAGCTAGCGGAGGCTCAGCGCCTGGAAGACATTGCCTCAGCGTACGCCTCCACCGCCTCAGGGTTGCGGTTGGCCCAGGTGGCGTGCGGCCCCACAGGTACCACACTTTGGTGTGACGTTTCCCTTCCCCGCCCCCGCCCGGTTGTGCCGACCGCCCTGCGGCATAAGGTTTTTGGGGCCATTCATGGCCTGGCACACCCGTCCATTCGGGCAACCTCGGCTATGGTGGCCGCCCGATTTGTCTGGCACGGCCTGCGGAAACAGGTGGCCGCCTGGGCCCGCGCCTGTGTCCCGTGCCAGACCTCCAAGGTCCACCGCCACGTCCAGCCTCCGTGCCAGAATTTTGTGGTTCCGCCCATCCGTTTTTTCCACATTCACGTGGATTTGGTTGGTCCATTGCCTTCCTCTAGGGGCTACACTCATCTCCTGACGGTGGTCGACCGTTTTACTCGTTGGCCGGAGGCTTTTTTGTTGTCGGACACCTCGGCGACCTCCTGTGCACGGGCCCTGGCGTTACATTGGGTTGCCCGTTTCGGCGTCCCGGCCATCATCACTACCGACCGGGGCGCCCAGTTCACCTCGTCCCTGTGGGTCGCGCTTGCGCAGCTGTATGGGTCCCGCTTGCAGCAGACTACCGCCTATCATCCCCAAGCTAACGGGATGGTAGAGAGCTTCCACCGACAGCTGAAGGTGTCCCTCTGTGCCCGCCTGACCGGCCCTGACTGGGCTGACCAGCTGCCTTGGGTCCTCCTCGGTATTCGCACGGCCCCTAAGTCCGATCTGGGTACTTCCTCGGCGGAACTCGTCTACGGCTCGCCCCTGCGGGTGCCGGGTGACATTTTTCCTCCATCCTCCGCCCTGCCGTCTTCCGTCCCGTCAGTTTTGGCTTCTCTCCGGGCCCGGGTAGGTTCCCTGGCCCCGGTCCCGGCCTCCCGTCATGGGAGTACCGCAGCGCACGTACCGGCGGACTTGCATGACTGCGAGTTCGTTTTCCTCCGGCGGGATTCCCACCGCCCCCCTCTGCAGCCGGTCGACCAGGGCCCGTTCCAAGTGCTGAAAAGAGGGATGGTCACCTTCACTCTGCAAGTGGGCACCCGACAGGAGCTTGTCTCTGTCTCCCGGCTTAAACCGGCCCACTTAGACCGGGACCGTCCCGTTCTGGTGGGTCAACCTCCTCGCCAGGGCCGCCCTCTGGCCGGCCCACCTGGTTTCCCAGCTGCGTCTTCTCCCCCACCATCCGGGCCTCCGCTGCCCCCGGTCGGGTTTCCTCTGCCCTCTCCAGCTGCGCCCCCATCGCCTCCACCTGCAGGGCCCTCCCTGCCTTCCCCTCCAGCTGCCCCCCATCGCCTCCACCTGCAGGGCCCTCCCCGCCTCCTTCGTCGCCGGGGGTACCGGCCTCCCCTCTCCGTACTCGTTCATGTCGGGCAGTCCGGGTGCCCGTTAGGTACCGTACCGAGGGTTCTGGGGGGGGGGTCATGTAGGGACATAGGGATTGGCTGGGAGAGTTCGAACCCTCGGATTGGCTAGCGATGTCACCAGGTGTGCGAGCGCGGGAGGGACAAGCAGTCTAGTGTTGAACTCCGTCTGATGAAGACGTTTTGTTGGTTGTCTACAGTTGTGAGTGTTGCGATTGTCACGGAGTTTTGCCCATGCAATAAACTCTGTCTGCAACACCCATCCGCTTCCAGACTCGCCACAGAATTAGAATTTGCAACCAGCGATCGCTTCGCTCAACACCTTCGCTCAGTCCGCCTCAACCAACCTGATCTCCCGGTGGCTCAGCACTTCAACTCCCCCTCCCACTCCCAGTCTGACTTTCTGTCCTGGGCCTCCTCCGTTGTCAGGGTAAGTCTCAGCGCAAATTGGAGGAACAGCATCTTCTATCTTTGTCCCACCCCCCTGACATCAGTCTGAAGAAGGGTCTCGACCCGAAACGTCACCCATTCCTTCTCTCCAGAGATGCTGCCTGACCTGCTGAGTTACTCCAGCATTTTGTGTCTACCTGTGTCTGCCTGCGGGTTGCTGTTGCAGTTGCGGCCGCCGGCCGGCAGGTGCCGCTGTGGGGGAACAGTCTGTGTCTGTCTGCGGGTTGCAGTTGCAGTTGCGGCCGCCGGGCGGCAGGTGCCGCTGTGGGGGACCAGTCTGTGGGTTGCTGTTGCAGTTGCTGTTGCGGTTGCTGTTGCGGCCGCCGGCCGGCAGGTGCCGCTGTGGGGGACCAGTCTGCGGGTTGCGGTTGCGGCCGCCGGCCGGCAGGTACCGCTGTGGGGGACCAGCCTGTGTCTGCGGGTTGCAGTTGCGGCCTCCGGCCGGCGGGTGCCGCTGTGGGGGACCAGTCTGTGGGTTGCTGTTGCAGTTGCAGTTGCGGCCGCCGGCCGGCAGGTGCCGCTGTGGGGGACCAGTCTGCGGGTTGCAGTTGCGGCCGCCGGCCGGCGGGTGCCGCTGTGGGGCGCTGCGATTGTCCGCTCTCTGCGCTGTTGTCGCCGCCGCCGCCGCCATGTTGTCTCGCTGCTGCACCGCGGCTGCGATGAGGGAGAAGCGCTGCCGCCGCCGAGTCTGACTCCGACCCCGACCGACTCAACCTCCACCCTCCCCCGCCCTTCCCTCTCTCACAGGCGAGGGACAGCAGCGCCGAGCCATGGAGGCCGTCAAAGCCTTTAATAACGAGGTCGGTGTGAGTGAGCCGCAGTTGTTTGTGTGTGGGGGGGGGGGGGGTGAGGGGCGACGGTTGGCGGCCGCCATGGGATGGCTTCCCTCCCTCCCGCCCGCTCGGCCTGAGGGGAGGGGAGGGGAGGGGAGGGGGTATCACCATCGCGGTACATCGGCGCGGTGGAGCCGGGCCCGACTGGGCTGGGCCTCTCTCTGCCGCCCCTCCCTCCCTGGGCCGGGGAAGGAGGGTGAAGAAGCCGGGCCTCCCCCTCACTCGCCATCTCTAACGGAAACCCCGCTGCCGCCTGCGGCCTACACGGTGGCGGCGACGATGGCGGCCACAGGAGGGGGGGAGGGCGGCCTGGAGAGGCTCGTCGTTGGTCCACACCGTCATGGAGGGGTGGAGGGCGGCCTCGGCGCCGGGATCAGGCGCCAGGGAGGGAGGGAGGGAGGGAGGGCGGCCTGGAGACGCCCGCCGTCCGCACCTTCACCATCATCAGCGGGGCCTGTAGTTGCTCCCTGCCCGCCCCTTCACCACCCACATACACCCTGGATGTGCACAGTCATCGAGTGGCGAGGCCTCAAGCCCCGCTCTCTCGTTAACCCGCTGCCGCCCCCATGACCATCTCCATCCCGCCTTGGGTTATTTTGTTTTAACTCGCTTTCTTTTTTTTTTTTAAATTCTAATGCTACTTTTTTTTTTGTTGAAAAACAAACAAAAGTTTTACTGGATTTTAAAACTATGTCAGAACTCTAAAGATTCATCTACAATGACTTGGACTAAAAAGAAATATGAATGCAAAAGGAACTCTAAAGATTCATCTACAATGACTAGGACTAAAAAGAAATATGAATGCAAAATGAACTCTAAAGATTCATCTACAATGACTTAGACTTAAAACAGTATGAATGCAAAAGGATCTCTAAAGATTAATCTATAATGTCTTAGACTTAAAAAACCAAAGTATGAATGCAAAAGGATCTCTAAAGATTCATCTACAATGACTTAGACTTAAAAAAACAGTATGAATGCAAAAGGATCTCTAAAGATTCATCTACAATGACCTAGACTTAAATAAACAAAGTATGAATGCAAAAGGAACTCTAAAGATTCATCTACAATGACTTAGACTTAAAAAACCAAAGTATGAATGCAAAAGGATCTCTAAAGATTCATCTACAATGACTTAGACTTACAAAAACAGTATGAATGCAAAAGGATCTCTAAAGATTCATCTACAATGACAGACTTAAAAAAACAGTATGAATACAAAAGGATCTCTAAAGATTCATCTACAATGACTTAGACTTAAGAAAACAAAGTATGAATGCAAAAGGAACTCTAAAGATTTATCTACAATGACTTGGACCAAAAAAAAACAAAGTATGATTGCAAAAGGATGGATCGTTGTGCTGTAATCAGACCATCAGGACTGAACATCAGACTTTTATCAGTTATTAAAATTTTACAATATTAAAATTTACAAACATATTTACAAACAAATTAGTGGTTAAAATTAACGGGCCTGTTTTGTGTTCTCAGTTGGATGTGCAACAGATCTAAACGTTAGATGGAAGATACTTGTCAAAATAACACAATTTAAATACAGAGGTTTAAGAACATAAGCGCCTGGAATTAATATCAAGAAGTCCATAAGGATAGTACTGTCTTGGGGATGTTTCAAAGTTTAATTAAAAAACGTAATCTTTACATGGTTTTCTCCCTAAAGTCAACGAGATTGCTTATTTATTTTACTCAGGCCATGCCCATTATAATGAACAGGATTCCAAAATACTTAAAGTGCAAGGCAGGGACAGCAAATTGGTGTCCAACCCAAAAGGCCATGGCAAAGAAATATCTGCCCGAATCGTAGCGAAACTGGTGGAGTGTTCTGCACAGATTGAGAACTTTAATAAAACACTTTGAAAAAGCAAATTCTATATTTTCTGCAATCTAAAGTTCAGGCACCAGACATCAACAATATTTAGGTATTCTCATGAGTTACTCGTGTTGAATATAGGAAGAATGTGTGATCTTCTCAACCAGTACTAGGAAATTATGACGTCTTTTAGAAGAGTGAGGGACAGGTTTCTATGGTAAAATTGATAAACCAGCACCCTTGGATCTAAAATAGTGTGAGATTAGCTGATTTTCTGGACTATTGGATTTTACTCCATTAATAGTTTAGTTTTACATTAATACCGTGCAGAACGGCCCTTGGCCCTCCGAGTCCGCACTGACCAGTGAACCCCACACATTAACACTATCCTACAAACGAGGACCAATTTACACTTAAACTAAGCCAATTAATTTACAAACCTGCACGTCTTTCGAGTGGGAGGAAACTGAAGGTCTCAGAGGAAACCCACGGGGAGAATGTACAAATTCTGTGCAGACAGCACCTGTAGTCAGGATCGAACCCTGGTCCCTGACGCTGCGAGCGCTGTAAGGCAGCAACTCTACCGCTGTGCTGCCCTAATACAAGCACACTTTTATTTTGTGCCAGATCATCAGGATTTCTGAACAATCGAGTGCTAGATTATCAATTTTTCTATATTTAATTGTACGTACATGCCTTCTTTTGTAGTATCCGTACATATGGGATGATTAACCTGAGCAAAAATCTCACTAAAGGCTCGTTGCAAAACATCAGAAACGTTTGAGGCTTGTGGTAGAATACAAAAGGAATAAAATGGATCCTATTCTCGGCATGGTGATGAAATTTGTTGCTTTATTCTATATTACGTACTGTTAATAATAATAATAATGCATTACATTTATATAGCGCTTTTCAAACACTCAAAGACGCTTTACAGGGATTTCTAGAACATAGAGAAGTGAATAAATAGATAAATAAGTAAATGAACAGAGAAAGGAGACAGAAGGTGTTAAACAGGTACACCAATTAGCACCTGTGATCTGGAAGGTATGAGATCTTACCATTGACAATAATCTTATATACAACTTTCTACCACCCTGCCACCTCTCAGAGGGACATATCTGTAAATATTGCAACAGGTATTCAACTTTCATATTCCTGGTAGTCATAAAGGTTTATTCATTATCCAACGTGGGGATGCATTCATTGGTAGGTATAGAGTACATTTATTCCACGGTTGTTTTATCTTGGAATCCTTTTGATTTCTAGGAAGCTAGCAGTTTTATTATTGAAATCTGGAGATGTTAACTTTTGGCAGTGTTTTGTACAAAGATGTCATTGATTCTTTGTACTGACCTAGGCAACGGTTCTGGGTACAGTTGAGTGATTTTATAAAAAAGGTTGTTCTAAACTAAACAAGTTCTACACATGTAGATTTCCAAGAAGTGTGGATGTTTGATTGACACATAGTAGTAACCATAATCCTTCAGGTTGATTGTGTTGACCTAACAATTTTATTTCATGTAGTTTTTCAACTAAAACTGGATGAAATATCACAGCAACAGATCCTGTTCTATCTGATCATGTGCCTATTCAAAAGCCTCTTAAATGTCGCTATCGTATTTGACCTCTGGTCCAATTTGAATTTTCACACTGAGCAAATTAAAGGGAAAAAATTGCAGCGTTGAAAAAAAAAGGTGCATTGCTATTTTCTGGGGTGTTAAAGTTTATAAACATCTGAAGTATCCAAGTTGCCAAATTGGTGATTCCCTTTACCCTTTCTGGGCCAAAGTAGGTAAGTTGTGCCTGCACCAAACCAAGTTTTGGGACGTACGAGAATGCTAAGACTTGATATTATTTGTTCCCGTCTCCAGGAAGTGTGTCACATGGTATCTAATTTAAGACCATTAATATAGGCTATTCATCGTCACCACAAGTTTAGTGCAATCACTGATACCCTTGCATCAGTAACGCAGTTTTAAAAATTGCAGGTGATCCAGTGTCAGCATTTTGATATCACTCTTTTGCACCATCTCTAGATAGTCTTGTTTAGTTTAGAGATATAGCGTGGAAACAGGCCCTTTGAGACCATGCCGACCACCCATTCACACTATTTCTATGTTATTCCACCTTTGCATCTATTCTCCACATGTTACAGGGGCCAATTAACCTACAAACACACGCATCTTTGGGATCTGGGAGGAAATCAGAGCTGGAGGAAATCCACGTGGTCACAGGGAGAACATGCAAACTCCACACAGACAATACCCAAGGTTGGGATTGAACCTGGTATCTAGCTATGAGGCAGCAGCTCTACAGCTGTCCCATTGCTGTGGAAATTTAATGTTATACTCTTCAAACAACTTCTATGGGAAGATATATTTTTTCTCTACACTTTCAATTCTTAAACGCTCTAATCATCTTTTACACTTAAGTATTATTTCACGTGCTTCCAATTTTATGGATCTTTAATGAATGCCTTTTGACAATCCATCTAAATAAAATTCATAAAATCTATATAATTTATAAATTCATTGTTCATAAGTTTCAGCCGAATACGTAAACAAAATCCATGCTCGCTCTGATTGATTTGTCAAATTGCCCAAAGGTAACTACAATGACAACTAGCAGGCCATAGGCCTACAATTTCCTTTTTTTCTGTCCTTTCTTAATAAGGAATAATAAAAGGTCAACTTCTATTAGGGAGTATGCTTCTTGAATTGTGAGACTATTTTCTACCTTTCTCATTGTGATTGAAACCAGGAGTCCTGCAGATTTGTCTATCTTAGTTTCATAAGTTTTTCTATTACAGTTAAGCCTACTTAATCTGATTAGTTTTTTCACTCTCCCATTGATATTTTTAGTGTCATAGAGTGATACCATGTGGAAAGAGGCCCTTTGGCTCAACTTGCCCACCTACACAAGTCCCACCTGCCTGCGTTTGGTCCATATCCCTCCAAACTTGTCCTAACTGTTTCTTAAATGGTGGGATACTCCCTGCCCCAACTACCTCCCCTGGCAGCTTGTTCCATACACCCACCAGCCTTTGTGTGAAAAAGTTACCCCTCAGATTCCTATTAAATCTTTTCCCCTTCACCTAAAACCTATGTCCTCTGGTCCTCCATTCACCTACTCTGGGCAAGAGACTGCATGATTTTATACACCTCTATAAGATCACCCCTCATTCTCCTGCGTTCCAAGGAATAGAGTCCCAGCCTACTATAGATCTGACCCTCTAGTGCTGGCAACATCTTCTTAACATCCTTCTTATTACCTTTACCCTCATTATTGTGAAGACTGATACAAACTTGCTATTTGGTAAAGGTATTATCTTCTGAAACATAGTTTTAACCTGCACTCATTTCACTTTTATATGGTCTTTCCTATTGACACGGGTTATCAGGCATATGAATTTCCGCGTTTTTAAAATCCATTTACAGCGCTTTTTGCATGATTTCCGAGATTTCATTTTGCCAAATAAACGGAAAAATCTAATCATAAAAAAGAAAGAAAAAAAATTAACGATCTATAGACTTGTAATGAACACTAGGGTTCCGCTAGAGGTCGCTAGGGGTTCCGCGAGAAATCCCCCGCGCCATGGAAGTCTCCCCGAAAATGTGACACCTAGACAAGGCAGTTAATCTCAACCTCATCGGGACTTCCATGGCCGATCGGTGGGTTGAATTTGCAACCTGCGGCCGGGGCTCTGGAACTCTAGCCCAGCTGGAGCCAGCACATCTTTCCCCATAGCCGACTTCCTTGGCCTGCTGGATAAACCAGCAAACCTCTGGAACCAAGAGTGCCAGAAAATCAGTGGTGGAACTGTAATGAGTAAATATTAAATTTAAGTGCAAGATTATATCACTAAATTAATTAAGACAGGGTTAAAATATAAAAGCAGAAAAGCCAATTACCGCCTTTTTGGGCTGATTATCAATGAATGTATGAATTTACTTCAAAATGTTATTAGTATACAGTGACATTCATATTATTTTGTAATGTCCGTTTTTACTTTGAAATGTGCTAAAAGAGGCTTGAAACTGGTAATTTTGTGTGCAAATTTTCAAAAATATTCCAACTTGTTGACCCGCAAGCGCTTGGCTCTTTTCCTCTTTTTTTAAAATCTCACTCACATGCCTGGGTTATTACAGAATTCAATATTTTGCCCTTTTAGGATTTGTCTGGAATCTACAGTAGAGACCATTTGGCCCATCCCACTACCAAAGTGGGATGGTATTGTTCATAGTGAAAATGGTTATCAAGAATTCCAGCAGAATGTTGATCAGTTGGGCATGTGGAGTGAGGAATGGTTAATGGGAGTTTAATGCAGGTAAGTATGAGGTGCTGCATTTTGGGAAGTCAAACCAGGGTAGGACCTTCCCAGTGAATGCCAGGGCCTGCAGATACATAATACCTTGAAAGTGGTTGCACAGGTAGGTCTTTGGTACAGCTGCATTTTGGAGTATTGTGTGCTGTTCCAATCACCGCATTACAGAAAGCATGTGGAGGCTTTGGAGCGAGTGCACGAGAGGTTTACTAGAGTGCTGCCTAGATTAGAGGGTATTAGCTATATGGAGAGTTTTGACACACTTGGATTGTTTTATCTGGAACATCGGAGGCTGAGGGAAGAGCTGATGGAAGTATATTAAAATATTAGAGGCTTAGATAAAGGAGATAGTCAGAACCCTTTGTCTCGGATTGAATTGTCAAAGACCAGAGGGCATTTCTTTGAGGTGAGAAGGGCATGGGTTTTTTTCTGATAATGACATTAAAGAGACTTATGGATAGGCACATGGATGCGTAGGGATATGGATCACATGCCGGCAGCGGAGATTATTTGAATATGACATCGTCTTCGGCACGGACATTATGGGCCAAAGGCCTGTTCCTATGCTCTGTTATTGATATGTTCTTATCAAAATCCAATACATAGTAAGGTGCCACATTATCTCCGTCCTTTTTTTAAACTTTTAAATATTAGATCAAACTTGATCTTCGCTTTTGAAAACTGGTGATCAAAGTTTTTCAGTAGCTTATTTGAAGAAAGATTTTGTTATCTTTCCTGCCATCCATTTTGACTTATAGGTTCATGGTTCCATTAATTTATTCTACTTTTTTTAAAGTAAAAGAAGTGTGTTAATTGTCCATCTGCCTGCTTTTAAAAATTATATTTAGTAGCTTTATTCCTCAGTAAACAGTGATATCTACATGGACCTGGTCTTGTGTTGTATCAAAGGTCATTGAGCCTTATATTCATTATTGGTCAGTTTATCCATTGATTCTACTTTCTAGCTAGTTTGCTGTGGTCAGTTCCTGTTTTATCCTGCATAATCTGCCTTAACCATATTTAAAATCTTGGTTTGTGATCCAATAATCTCCCTTGCTTGTGTGAAATTGTGTTATATTATGGTCACTGTTGTCTGACTGCCAGCTTAATTCAGCAATTGACTAATACTGGTTCATTGCTAATCTGGTCTTAATCTTTGATTCAAGGACGTATTTCCAATGCACTGAAAAATCTTGATACTTTTTAGAACTTGAGTTATCGGCTCACAACCTACATGAGCTTTAAAATCTGTTTTAATCTGTGTTTGCAACGAGGTTCACCAATACCTTTATTTAATTATATTGCTATGTTATCTGTGCCAGATGATCTATAAATGACTTCCATTGTCAGATGTCCCCTCTCGAATTAGGTTTTTCTTTTCAATGTCAGTATTTCTGAAAATTCCTCTTCCATGCAAGCATTCTGGCATTTTTAAGGAAATTTGTTTTATGCTATTCATTGTCTCAATGTGTTGATAGGCTGCCTTGGCATATTGTAGTTGACCAATATAACCTGAAATTAAGGTTGAAACTGCTGATGCTGGATTCTTGAACAAATAGTGCTGGAGAAACTCAGCAGGTCATACAGCATCTGTGGAGGGAATTTCTGAGGAGACCCGAAACATCTGTCCATTCATTTTACAGATGCTGTCAAACGTGCTGGGGACTGGGTTTTTTTCTGAAATGAATGTTTTTGAGAAAATATCACAGTAAACCATTACTTTAATTCAAAGTAACATATCAAAAGGGAATAAAAGATGTCTTTGGAGAGCATTGTTTCACATCTCTGTGCATCTCAATGCACTTTGAAGTATAAGCAGGTGGAACAGCCATTTTGTCCGATTTCATGAACAATCGGTAAATTATTCTCAATGGTGCAGAATGAAATCCCGAGTAGGATTCATCAGCACGTCCATGTCCAGAATTTGAGTTTAGTTTAATGTGAATTCATTGGATGGAAAGTACATAGTGATAGGTGGGATTCTTAATTGCATGTATGAATTATTGGCATGCAGACTGTACAAAGGTGACTGGAAAGATCTGGACTTTAGTTGAATACATTGAGAGTTTAAATTTTATTTAAAAATATGAATCAAAATAAATTCAAGATTTTGATACAATGAGCAGCAAAATGTAGATTGCCATTCCAGTTTACAAAATGAGAATAGTCTATTTTGAACAACATTAAAGAAAGATAATGTAAGTGCCAGAATGACTTACACCCATTGACAGAAAATTTATCCAGTGACATCCATGCATATACATGCAATTGTAAGATATCCAGGATTACCTGTTCACCTTTTTGGATGAAGTATGGTGTTCTGCATGCAATACTGTTTTGTTTTTTTAATGTATCTTTTTTGGAGAGATTTTTGCTATTTGCAACTGGCATTTTGTCTGCTCTCCATTTAAAAGCGTGATTATTGAATCTGATAATATCTGCTTCTTGCTGGAATTTAGCATAAAAGGATATTTTAGTGCTATCCTTACCTGGAAAAATGGGGTATTGATCTTGTCCATCCATTTCCACGTTAAAAGCGCATATTTTCAAAAATGTTGTTTATTATGGAGGAAGAAGGATGGCTTGAAAAAACTAAAGCAGTGGGGTTGAATTATTGTCATTTATTCTCTGCCATTAAACAGCCAGTTTCCTTTTCCCTTGTTTTCATAATTTACCTTGCACCTACTAAAAGTGGAAACAAAAGAATGAAAATAAATTTGATTAGATAACATAGAAATTAATAATGGTTGTTCTTACATTACACATAAATATTATTAATCTCTCAAAGGTTTTGTGCATTGGCAGTTGATTTAGCATCAAGCCTTTTTCTTTCATGCGATCTGCTACCTCTATCATTGGTCATATCATTAGGGCACGAAGTATGTTAAATATTGGTCTCAGTTACCAGTTGTACTAATTTTTCTTCCTGTTTCTGCTTGCTTAAAATGTAAGAACTGTCGACTAATGTAATTTTTTGAAAGCATCGGTATCAAAATGAAGTATTCATTTTCCAATTCTTAATTTTTTTTCTTTCTTTTTAGTTGTACTCCTTAAATGAGTATAAACCACCTATCTCCAGGGCTAAAATGAACCAGGTGACCAAGGCTGCTATCAAGTCGATTAAGGTAAAAAAATTAATTGGATAATTTTGTTCTCTAATTTTCTTTGAAAAATATCTTACAAAATAATTTACTGTCATAGTCATGCAGCATGGAAACAGGCCCTTTAGCCCAACTTGCCCACGCCGACCAACATCCCCCATCGGCACTAGTCCTACCTGCCTTCGTTTGGCACATATCCCTCTAAACACCCTTTCTCCTATCTAAATGCTTCTTAGATGTTGTGATAGTACCTGGTTCAACTACCTCCTCTCGCAGCTCATTCCATACTCCCACCACCCTTTGTCTAAAATAAAGTTACCCCTCAGGTTCCTATTAAATCCCCCTCACCTTAAACCTACGTCTGGTTCTCGATTTTCCCGTACTCTGTGCAAAAGACTCTGCATTTACCCGATCTATTCCTCTCCTGATTTTGTATACCTCTACAGAATCACCCCTCATCCTACTGCACTCCAAGGAATAAGTCCCAGTCTAGTCAACCTCTCCCTATAGCTCAGGCCTCAAGTCCTAGCAACATTCTTGTAAATGTTCACTGCACTCTTTCCAGCTTAACAACATCTTTCCTATAACACGGTGACCAAAACTGGACACAATTTTCTAAATGTGCCTCAACATCGTGTAGAACTGCAACATGACCTCCCAACTTCTTTAGTCAATACTCTGAATGATGAAGGCCAGTGTGCCAAAAGTATTTTTTGACCACCCTATCTACCTGTGATGCCACTTTCAAGGAACTATGTGCCTGCATTCTTAGATCTACAATACTCCCCAGAGCTACCATTCACTCTAACCTGCCTATGTTAGACTTCCCAAACGCAACGCCTCACATTTCTTTGTATTAAATTTCATCAACCATTTCTCAGCCCACCTGCCCAACCAATTAAGATCCTCCTGCAATTTTTGACAACCATCTTCACTATCTGCAATGCCATCCATTTTGTATCAACTGCAAACTTGTGAATTATGTCATGGACGTTCTCATCAATAATTGATATTGATGACAAACAGCAATGGACCCAGCACTGAATCCAGAGGCACACCACTAGTTACAGGCCTCCAGACCGAAAACCACCCTCTGCTTCCTTCCATGAAGCCAATTTTCTACCCATTTTCCTATCTCTCTCTGGATCCCGTGCAGTCTAATCTGTTCAGATAATATGGCTAACTAAATCCATTCTGCCAAAACACACATGAAGTCTAATTTTTTGCTCTATCTTAATTTCTTAACATAAGTAAGTCTTTAATTCATAAGTCATAAGTAAGTAAGTAATTTGCATTCTCATAAATCCAACATTTCAGATGAGTAAGTGGAAGTCTTTGAGATAAATTCCTTAAATTCTAGGAAATTTGGAAGTTCAGTTTGTCCTTTAATTTTTTTGTTGCTGTTCTGTCCTTTTTTCATTATAAGCCTGGGGATTTTATGTATTGGGGTTTTTTTGTGCTCCGTAGCTCAAAGCTCAGTAGCTTTGTGCCTTTAAATGTGGAAAGAGGTTTTCTTTGCCCTTGCTTCACTGGCAGATAAATCCTAACGGCTGGAAAAGGCTTATCTATTCATAACCCTTTGGTTGAGATCCAAATTAATTGGAGCCATCTTTTAAACTTATTGGTTCATAAATTTCGTGAAATTCTTTAAATGGACCCACAAAGAGACAATATTTGAGTATGACTCTAGGGTTACCACATTAGCAAGACGAATCATGAAATTGTTCGGCACAGCATGAAGTCATTTGGCCATCAGCATCTTGTAGAACAATATTCTCCATCCCATTCTCTGACATATTGAACGGATTGCACTTGACCCAGCGGCAGCTCAATTTCATCTTCTGCTCAATGGCCAGGTCATACAGTCACACTGCATGGGAACTGGTGTTTCAGCCCAACCCACTCATGCAAACAAGGTGCCCAGCTACCATTTGCCTGTGTTTGAGCCATATCACTTAAACCTTTCCCATCCATGTACCAATCCAAATGTTATGGTACCTGCTTCAACACTTCCTCTTGCAGCTCATTCCATATACATATCACCCTCTGTGTGAATTTGTTGCCCCTCCAGTTCCAAGTACATCTTTTCCCTTTCAGCTTAAGCCTGAGCCTTGATTTTTCTTGATTGTCCAACAATAGGAAAAGAGAAATTTGCATTTACCCTGTTTTTGCCCTTCTTGATATTATACACCCTCCTATAAAGATAATTCCTCAATCTCCTGTGTTCCAAGGCACATATATGGACTTCAAGGCTTTTAATAATATTCCATAGAGATGGTTGCTCTGAATGGTTATTAAGTCCAGGGTGAGATAGCTCATTTGATACATAATTGGCTTGATGGTAGGAAGCAGAGGGTGTAGGTGAAAATTGTTTTTTTCCCCCAGCTTGCCCAACCTCTCCCTACAGTTCAGTCCCCCCGAGTCCTGGCAATATCCTTGTAAATCGTTTTTACACTTTCCAGCTGAATGGAATTCTTCCTATAGTAGGGTTACCAAAACTGAATGCAATACTCCCAAGTGCAACCTCATTAATGTCTTGTACAACTGCAACATAATGTCCAGGCTCAATGTTCAACTTGCTGATGAAGGCCAGTGTGCAAAGCAACTGCTCCCTGTCTTGCTCCCTGTCTATCTGTGAAGCCACTTTGTGAGAAGTATATACAAGTAGATTAATTGGCGCCTGTAAATTGCCCCTGGTGTGTAGGGAATGGATGAGAAAGTCAGATAATATGTAACTAGTGTGAACTGGTGACCGATGATAAGCGTGGACTCGGTGGGCCAAAAGGCTTGTTTTCATGCTGTATCTTTTTTTGTAAAAAGGGACCAGTTCTGTACATCTGCAGGTTTAAGGCAGGCAGTGTTATGGTATCGACTTCCATTGTGTCTGCAGTTCTGTGTCGGTCCAGGATTGACTCTTGCTCTTCATAATGCAAGACCAGCTCACTCAGCCTCCTTGCTCCTCAGACCCCAGGTCCTTGCACCTTTCTCCACATCTCCCTTTACAATTACAAGTCCACAATAAATCTGTTTTTGACGTGTGAGCTTAGCTATACGTATTCCATTATGCTGGATGCATTTCATTTATGACCAGACCATGTAAACCAATACTAAAAAGAGTTTCTACTTAATAAACTTGCAGAAATTAGATATAAACTTAATTTATAAAATTAGCAGTTAATAAAATTGAGAAGATAATGTTATTAAAATAAATTAGGAAAAAAATCTAGTGCTAGTCAATATTAAATTTACAGTTTATATACCTAGTCAAATTCTCAAAGCTTGTAAGATGGCAGGCATTGTTTACTTGTAAACATTTATGCAAACCCTGTTTCCTTTTCTTTGGTTCTTTTAATTTTATTTACTCTTTTCCCTAATTCATAATTACTACTGGCAGTTCTAATTCATTGTAACTATTAATTGTAAACCTGAGTTGTTTGTGGTACAATATGGTTGGGGCTGTTTAGGCACAATACTTGGGTTTGCAAATGTTCAATCCCTGATTGCAACAACTGAAGAAGTTGTATTCCAGAATTAAATTATATAAGCAAGAAATATCAAAAAGCAAACATTGATTGTGCACATTTTTTTTGTTATAAAAAGTAGGAAGAAAACTGATGTAGTGAAGTATAAATCAATTTTTTAGTAAGCAAATATCTTGCCTAAATGACTCGGTGTAAGGGAATTCATAAGATTTAATTTACTTATTTTTGACCAGCAATCCGCAGGGTCTATCCTGATTAAGATTCTGCTAATATTAATAGTGCTTTTGAATGAGGAGGAAAATAATCAGCTACTATTCTTTCTACTGATAATGATCCTGTTGCTCTTACTGTGAAGTGCACACATGCACATGCTTTCCAGTGTCTAAATTACTTGCACTTTAGCAACACCATGCTACTATGTTTTTCCACATCAAGGAACAAATAACTTATACCTCATTACTATATTAAAAGTACTAATCTAAATACTAGAGTAGTTTGTATGCAGTACTGACATGAGATATGAATAAAGTTGCCCATTGCAGATGTGCAATTGTGCTCTTAGGTTATCCCAATCATAAATAAGGCCCTGATTAATTGTATGGCCTTGCACAGTGTGCAGCTGGCATGCGGTTGGGCCAGAACAAGCTCCGGTCACAAAGCAGTAAATTAAAAAAACTTTTGACCGCCAGCTTGTGCAGCTTTTGAATGTTTCTGGCAGACAAAACTTAAAAGTTAATGAAACAATTAAAATATTTTATCAGAAATTCTGTTTCATGATGCACCTTCATTGAATTGGTCAATTGAAGTGTTTAAAGCAGCTCAATTTATTAAGAAAATGTAGATTATTTGTTCCCTTCAAATGTCTGCTCTCTACTATTGAAATGAATTGACACATTGTTACAGTGCCAGATCTAATCTAACAGATTCAGTGGGCAAATTCTCCAGCTATTGAAAATGTATTACAAGATCATGCTTTGTCATGATGCTGTGATATTTATTTATTTCTCTGATACTTAGAAAGAGGCCATTTAGCCCATTGAGCCTGTACCAGATCTAAAAGTGAGATCTGTTATACTTTCAGGAATGAAGTTTCCATGGATTTCCGCGTTTTTAAAATCCATTTTCCACGCTTTTTGCATGATTGGTTTCCGCGTTTTTCAGTTTGCCAAAATCATGTTTACCAACGGAGAAATCGGATCGGGAAAAAAAGAAAAGAAACGATGTATAGACTTGTAATGAACACTAGGGTTCTGTTAGAGGTAGCTAGGGGTTCAGCGAGAAATTCCTCACGCCCTGGAAGTCCCCCCGAAAATGTGCCACCTAGGCTGGGTAAGGCAGCCAATCTCAACCTCATTGGGACTTCCATGGCCAATTTGGCCGCTAGAGGTGGCTAGGGGTACCACGAGAAGTCCCCCTGCCCTGGAAGTCTTCCCGAAAATGTGGCACCTAAGCTGGGCAAGGCAGCCAATCTTGACCTCATCGGGACTTCCACGGCCGATCGGTGGGTTGAATTTGCAACTTGCGGCCGGGGCTCTGGAACTCCAGCCCAGCTGGAGCCAGCACATCTTTCCCCATAGCCGACTTCCTTGGCCTGCTGGATAAACCAGCGAAGCTCTGGAACCAAGAGTGCCAGAAAATCAGTGGTGGAACTGTAATGAGTAAATGTTAAGTTTAAGTGCAAGATTATATAACTAAATTAATTAAGACGGGGTTAAAATATAAAACATAGCAGAAAAGCCAATTACAATCTTTTTGGGCTGATTATCAATTAATGTGCGAATTTATTTCAAAATGTTATTAGCATACCCTGACATATTCACATTATTTTGTAATGTCCGTTTTTACTTTGAAACGCGCTAAAAGAGGCTTGAAACTAGTAATTTTGTGTGTATATTTTCCAATTTTTTGAGCCCGCTGTACACCACGCGCAAGCGCTCGGCTCTTTTCCTCTTTTTTAAAATCTCACTCACATGTCTGTACTTTAGAAAAATGGGCCACAAACCATATCAAGAAGGGATATGGGGGAAAAGCATGAATGGGTACACTGATTTTAGATGATCAGCCATGATCATATTGAATGGCGGTGGTGTTGGCTCGAAGGGCTGAATGGCCTACTCCTGCACCTATTTTTCCATGTTTCCAAGCAGCTACCATCATGAAACATTGGAGACACATCACTGACACTGCTGCTGCAAAATCCTCCCAAGTGCAGTAGAATAAGTGAACCAATGTCATACTTTACTCCTCTGCTGCGAATTGCACTTGGTGGGTAAATCACATTGTTTGTATGCATTACATCAGATTTTATATTAAACTCCCATCAGCGCGAGGTTGTAAAGGAAATGTGTCAAGGATATTCTCAAAGCTTCCTTGACAAAATCGTGGCATTCTCACTGACGTGGGACGACCTAACTTTTGATCGAAGGTAGATGAAAAAAATAAACGCAGCAAATATTGAGACTTTGTAGATGGGTTTAAATTCCATTGGCCACAAAGCTGATAAAATTGGATGAAGGAAGATGATATCTTCTGTCACCATGGATTAATACTATATTGTATTAATGACTTTTAATATAGTAAAACTATCTAAAAGGTGTCAGTCAGGAGAACAATATAAAGCACTAAAGGCTAAAAGGAAATAAAAATTCAGATCGTCGGAGGTTTATTTTAAGGAGAATCTAAAAAAAGAAGGCAATGTGGTGTAGCATGGAAATTCACCTGCTTAGAAATGAGCTTGAACAGTATTGATGAATTAATTGTATTATTGTGTTCAATTTTTGACTTAGCCTTGCATTCCCTTAGCCTATTCTACTTATTGCCATGCAGATGTTTTTGGCAGATGCCAGGAACATCTCGGGGGAGGTTTTTAGATGCTGCATCGGGTTTTTTTTCCAAAGCTTGATTTTTCTGCTGTGATAGCTTTTTTTGCATTGCATAGAATAGAATAGAACAGAACAGGAAAGAGCCATTTGACCGAAAAATATTTGTAATTGATTTTCTGAAGAGTATTTGTCAATTAATGCCATGACCTGCTTTTTCGACAGACCTATGATTTTCTCTCCATTCAAAATGTAATCAATTTACTTATCAATATCTAGTATTTAATCTATTTCCAGTCAAGCAGTGCTTTCTAATCGTAACCACCAACTTTTATAAATAGCAACTTTTGGCTCTTAAATCCATGTCCTCTTGGTTGTCTGCCAATCAGTTGTTGGAAACAGTGGCAGGATAAATTCATCTTTCGACATTTGCCTTGAATGAATGGAGTAACTTGAGGCTCTTCAATGGAACTTCCTGTACAGAGGTTCCATTGAAGTCAGTGGAATCAAAGTATAAAGACCAGGCCAACCACTTGCAGATACTTTTGCAGTTTCAGTTGTCAAAAATGTATCAGTCCTCTCCCATCTTTTTGGAATGTATTGCAACTGAACACACCTTTATTAGTAAGTAATTTAATCAGTAATTAATTAAGTAAGTAAATTAGTAAGGAGATCAGCACCAACTTTTTCAGTCTGTCCATAATTCAACCCTCAGCCTGGATCCACTCTGTAATTGAACTTTGCATCATTCCTAATGTGTGATGCCCTAAATTAGATCACCAATCAAGTGTTTTAAATGACTATAGCATGACCTCTTGACTTTCCTGTATTATGTTTTAACCCATTCAACAATCTTCCAAGGTTTAATGTGGTTTTTTTCCTTTTTACATTTCAGTTCTACAAACATGTGGTACAGAGTGTGGAAAAGTTTATTCAAAGGGTAAGAATCTGCATTTAGTTAATGATTGATGTACAAACTTTCGGTGTTTAATCAGATAGCTCAAGTCCTGTGTGTCAGTAAATTCTGTTACCATGCGTGAAAGTTTTAAAAATGTATCTTAGCCTCATTTTGAGGCAATATTGTAAACCCTTTTTTGTCAGCTATTTTTTAGATTTGTTTTTTAATAATTCAATCGTCGGTATTTCATTGACATGAGATCTTTTCCAAAGCAAAATTTGCTGTACCAATATGATGGATCTGGGCTTATCCCTAACATTGATATCATTTGCTTTTTATTATTTAATTAATTGATAAAGTATCTGGGTAGTACTAAAGATGCTTATTTTCACATTGGGCATTTGGCAAAATTTGCTAACCATTTTCCATTGCCACCCATCATTTTACAATGTGCTGTGTGTGCTAGGTATTTTGGGAAGGTGTAATTCAGTTATTTTCTGTCACAGTAAGTAACAATTATCTACTTTGAACATAACGTTAAATTTTGAAGTGGGTTTTTCTAAATATCTTTTCTTTTCTAGTTTTAAATCAGAATGAATTTATTAATTTGCCGACCCGCTATGGTTTTGGCTTCCATCGCACCCCTTAAGCTAATTCTCATTTCGGATTTATGCTGCAGTTGTTAAATTAGCATTGGATGGGATATTTGCTGCAAGAGGTGAATCAGTTACAGGGCCTTTGCAGTTTTTCTGCAGATAGAAATTGGTCTTTAGTGAGGATACAATAATCAGCTCATAATAGGCTACCGCAGCTGCTTGGTGGCTGCTATTTATAAATATAAAGTTGACAAGTAGAGAAAGAACACCTGGTTCATCAAGCCTATCCCACATGTAATGGTTAGAGCTTCATGCCTAGACATTTCCAGACCCCATCTTGCAGCCATGTAGTCTCTTGTGGGGGGGGGGAGGGGTAGAAAAAAGCAGGGTTATCATGGGAAATATTATGAGATTAACCACATGAAGATGTTGGAGAAGAATTTAGTATGAAGGTCAAGTAGACGTGATAAAGATACGACATCTCTGGCAGTTTAAAAAAGCCCTGCTTTTTTGAAGTTGGTGAAGTTTATTCTGTGTGTCCAGGACATTACCAAAATGGAAGAGTTTCCAAACAACTCAATGAACTGTATCTTGAAATAGTTTCAAATCATACCTCCTGGTCAATCCAAATCTGTTAAACAGGGATAAGCTATCCATTAGCATGCTATCTAGATCTTCACATCACTTTGCAGATCTCTAATTCTGTGCTTCATGTAAGTCTGCCAGTTGCTAGGGTCTCCACCTTTTACAAGGTACAATATTGTCCATCTTACAGACGTCTAAAAAAACAGGACTGCATATATATGAGCTATGGTTTTTAAAGGGTGTACAGTATTGTTCTTTAATGTATACTAAATGGCTGTTGATATACATCAATGTACTGGCGTCTAAACGTATACTTACTCCATATTGGTTAATATTTTGTAGCAATATGTGGACTATGGTTGAGGAATTCTTCCATTATTCATTCATCTTTATGCAAGAACGCGATTTTGTTGTTTGTCGTCAGAAAGCATATCAGAGACATTGGTCAACTGCCAAACCATTCCTTTAATTTGCTTTGTTAGAAAGCTCAACAAGGTAGAGGGTATTCCCTCTGGTTAAGGGGTCTAGGACGGGGTATAAGAGGTACACCATTTAGGACTGAAACGAAGAGAGATATCTGTACTTGGAGAACTGTGTTTGGAATTCTCAGCTGAAGAAGTGTCAGTTGGGTCATTGGCTGGATTCAAAATGGAGAATGACAGATTTTGGGACATTGAGGGGAATCAAGGCATATGGAGATTAGAAAAACATTTTATGAGGTGAAAGATTAGCCATAATCTTGTTGAGTGACTATAGGGGCTTGGGTGCACTAAATGCCTGTTCTTGCATTATTCTGCCACATCTGGTTCATTTTTCATTGGGTTATTATATTAAGCTTCACTGCCTATTTTCAGGCTTACGAGGAGATTTGTTGAAAATGCAAAAGCTAGTTATACTGTCTTACTCGCTTGCAGGTTTATCATTTAATTTTATTTGCCAATTTAATGCATACCATTTCCTTATGAAATTTGTTTGGCTGGTTTAGAAAATTCCTAATTTATATGTGGGTTTTGCCATATCGACACCTTTAGCTTCTCGATATTCCTAATGATTCCTGAAGTATTTTGCCTGATTCAGGAGACACAAAATGTAAAATGATCTATTGCACGTGCAAATTTCTAATTAGTTTGTCGAATGTCATTAGTTTGTTATTGTTCCTTAAGGCAAAAAGCTACTGAAGAAATTGTTTGGCAGTAGCGCCACAACCAATTGCAAAAAAGGAAGAACATTTTAAAAAAGACTTAGATGCAGGAAATCTAAAGACAGAAAATGCTGGAAATACTCTAGGAAAAGAAACAGCTAACATTTCAGATTGATGCTGACTATTTTCTTTTGGTGCTGGGTGAGATACTGCCCAATAGCAGCCATGCAGCAGGTTCAAATTCCATCCTCAATATTGGATGAGTTCTCTCACTCCCTCTCCTGCACCTGGTTTCTGTTCCTGGTTCCCTTGCCTGCTCTCTCGCTCCAAAATCCAGTGCTGTGATTGACACTTGTAAATGGAAGAGCTGATCCTCTTTGCGTTATTTGTAGCTTGTGTAGTGAAAAAGAGTCATGGTATTTGTGAAATTTAATTTTGTGGATTGTCCAGGCTATAAAAAGGAATGTTTGGGGATTGACATGGCAAAACTCAGGCTGAACGTGACTGTTTCATAAAATGCATGTTCAACCCTCTTGGTTTGGAGGTAACAATCCTATGAATAAGCAATAGTACTACAGCTACATCCTATGTGTCAATTTTCGTCAAATGTCGTTTTTACAAAGGCTAACATTCTTTGGGTTCGTATTTTAAATTGGTCCTCTATAACAACTACCTTGAACTCCTCAGCGTGGTATCTACCCATTTTCCAAGTCCCAATGGATTTCCAGCATCGTAGATAATATCACATTTATTCAATCAAATAAAATTTCTACTTCATTTGAAATATTCTCCATAAGAGTATTTTGTAGAGCTCGTTGGAAGCCAGATCTGAGTAAAATATCTTATTAGAATATTCCAAAACAATTCAGCTTAACCAACAGTTAACAAAGGTTGGTACAGGTTGAACACCAATTTTCCGGCACCCTTAGTTCCAGGGCCGTTCGGGATAATCCATTTTTTGCTGGACCAACAGAGGAGACGACAGAACACCCCAACACCACTGAGTGTCAGAAACTTAAATAAAACAAATATAAAATATAAACTGAATATGAATGGAATGACCTGCCGACCCATCCCTGGCACCGTCTCCACGGACATTTAAGCCTCGGCTTCCGACCCCACTCCCAACTTGCAAAGTACATCAGCAAGCAATTCTTCACCCATTGAAAGGACACAGTGCTGGGGTAATTTAATGTGTCAGGATCTCTGGAGAACAGGGATAGGTAACGTCAGGACCCTTCCTCACTGATTCGGTCAGCTGAGTTCCGGCTTCTGACCTTGGTGCCGCCACCCCGAAAAAAGAGAGCATGTTCTGCATTGCCAGAGTTGTAGATTTACAGGAACCAACAGAAATATGCATTTCAAGTGAGATAGAATTTTTTAATTGTAAAAGTTGTATCGAAAACTTGACCAAAGATGCAACTGATTGACTAACAAACCATTATTTTGAATAGTTTCCTATTTTTTATTATTTCCTGGCAATTGTGCATTGAATTTTTGAGAGATTATTTGTTTCCACCAATTTGGTTGACTTGGCAATGAAAATAAAACTAAGGAGGCCAAATTGTAGGTGAATTATATATGTTTCTACTATGCCATATCCTTCATATACTAACCACCAGCTGGAAACTAATTGAGAGATGATAATTTGTATGGAAGAAATTAAATGAATACTATTGGTATGTTCATGAATTATTAAATGAATCAGAATTCTTCAACTGTAATCATTTGTGAAAATATTCCGTTTATTTTAAAAAACTAACTGCTGGAGTAACTTGGTGAGTCAGGGTTATTTCTGGGTTGTAACCTCCCTTCGGACTCTATATTTCCTTCCACCGATGCTGCCTGTCCCATGAGTTTCTACAGCAGTTATAATTTTACTCAACATTACACCATCTGCAATTTCTGTCTGCAAAAAAATTGTTTATTCATAAAATCTCTTTTTCAGTAACTTGCAGAAACTCTTAGAAAATTCAGTGTACAGTTAATTACCAGGAAAGAAATAACTGGTGCAGTGAAGTCTCATTCCTACAAAAAGTGTTTCTTGGGTAATACTGTATTT
Source organism: Rhinoraja longicauda (assembly GCF_053455715.1). Taxonomy (NCBI): domain Eukaryota; kingdom Metazoa; phylum Chordata; class Chondrichthyes; order Rajiformes; family Arhynchobatidae; genus Rhinoraja; species Rhinoraja longicauda. The sequence goes on along the minus strand of NC_135961.1, from coordinate 4,800,498 downwards.
CTGCTTCTGTTCGAAATATAATCTTCCTTCTTACATTCACTTTATTTCCTTTTTTCTGCTCAATTATTTCTCAATCAAATCTCATTTATTAAAGTAACCAAGTCATTGGCTTAAACTTTTGTTACTTGAGGTCAAAAGTTTTCTGTGTACATAAGGTCGAAGAAGTGCTGAAGAATTGTTTTAAAAAACCCAATTAGACGGGTACGTGGATAGGATGGGTTTAGAGGGATAGGGGTCAAACGCAGGCTGGTGGGACTGGGGCAGATGGAACATATTGGTCCGTGTGGGCATGTTGGGCCAAAGGGGCTGTTTCCACGCTGTATGACTCTTGAGTGTTTGTATACACGTGCTCTAAGGAAATGTACATGTCCTTGTGTGTAATACATGGGACAAAATGTATCTACATTACTGTATGTACATAAATGTATCTTTGGGAATGTCTTGAGTATATTCTATAGCTGGAGATTTGTGAAGGCTGTTGTAAATATTTTTAAAGTATTTGTATTGATTACAGGAATAGCAAAATATAAGTTGAACACCAATTCTTTTCCCAGCACCCTCTATTCCAGTGCCTTTCTGAATTATATTTTTCCGGACCAACAAAGGTCACGTAATAATGACACGCCAATACACCCCAGGCCCGCTAATGACACCCTGCCCGTGTTTTTAAAGCACCATGGAGTGCCAGACAATTAAATAAAACAAATATAAAATGTAAACTGAATGTGAATGGAATGACCTGCAGACCCTTCACTGGCTCGTACCGTCTCCGTGGCCATTTAGTGCCCCGGCTTCCGACACTACTCCTGACTTGCAAAATGCACCAGCGGTCTCTCTTCACCCATCGAAAGGACACAAAGAGCTGGCGTAATTTATCAGGTAAGGGTCTCTGGAGAACATGGATAGGTGACATCGAGATGTTTCCTCACACTGATTCAGTCGGCTGAGTTACCTCAGCACTGTGTTTCAGTGTAGGAAAGAACTGCAGATGCTGATTTAAATCGAAGATAAACACAAAATGCTGGCGTAATTCAGTGGGACAGGCAGCATCTCTGGAGAGAAGGAATGGGTGACGTTTCGGGTGCTGAGACCCTTCTGACCTCTCCGACGGGTCAGTCTGAGGAAGGGTCTCGACCGAAAACGTTGCCCATTCCTTCTCTCCAGAGATGCTGCCTGTCCCACGAGTTACTCCAGCATTTTGTGTCCATCTGTGTGTTTCAGTGGTCACCGTGGGCCTCCCTCCCCTCTCACCTGCTGTCGCTTCCAAGGTGGAGTATGTCGACGACTGGGGTAGAAGGAGGTGGTGGTGGGGGGAGGAGGTGGCAGAGGGTAGCCCCGGCTTCCCACCTTCGGGTTGCTGCCTCCTTTCTCCCACCGACGCCTCCTCCCCTCACCACCGCCGCCTCCTCTTCCCCTTGAGTCGCTGACATACTCCACCTTGGAAGCGACAGCAGGTGAGAGGGAAGGAAGCCCCGCGGTGACCGAGGGGGAACACTGAAGCACACACTGCTGGAGTAACTCAGCCGATTTAATCAGCCTGAGGAAGGGTCTCTATGTCACCTATCCGTGTCCTATAGAGATCCTGACTCGCTGAATTACTCCAGTACTTTGTTGTCTATATGGGTGACAAAGGGCCTGCTGGTGCATCTTGCGAGTTGGGAGTGGAGTAGGGGCTCTAAACGGCCAGGGTGATAGTGCGAGCCAGGGATGGGTCGGCATGTCTGTCCGTGATATCCAACATCTGTTATAAGGGGGTTGTTAAAATTAGGGTTTAGGAGAGAAGATTGAGAGCATAGTTAATTCTTTCACGACGGAGGGGCATGACTGGAAAGAACGCTAGCCACTCGCATCAGTGGCCGCTCAGGGACTTTTAACTGAGCTTTCGTAATTTTGCCTGAATTATAGGGGTGGGCGGACCATCAGTTGCCGGAAAATCAGTGTAGTGCAATAATCTTGCACCTGCAGTGCAATAATCTTGATTTTTAGATGTTTTCTTGTTTTCATTCATTATCTCCATATGTTACAATTGCAGTTAATTGCAGCAAATTTTTATGAGAAAGGCCTAATGAATTTTCGTGTACAGCAACGTAAAATCACTTTCTCAAGCATGTTTTGAGAGTCTCATTCTGAGCAGATGTCTACTGATATATGATTTATTCATATTACTGTACCATATCTCTCTCTAATAAGTAGGAAACAAATCCAAGCAGCAACCAAAAATGAAAAGTAAATGTACCTGGCCATTGTGACCTGGGTGTAGGAACAGATCATGTACCAACCTTGAGCTCTCTATTTGAAGGATATTCCTGGAATAAGGAGGTTGAGTTACTTTGAATAACTAATTTATTGTGCGTTTATTTATTTTGTTCTTGTTGAGTTCAATGTGCCTGTAAAGCTGCGCAAGTAAGAATTTAATTGTTCCATTTTGTATTCAGTGCATATGGTCTATATGTCCATATGTGGACTTTAGCTCTGCTTTTAACTCCATTGTGCCAGAGCTGCTACACTACAAACTCTCCCAGTTGACTGTGCCTGACCCCCTCTGTCAGTGGATCATCAACTTCCTGACAGACAGGAAGCAGCATGTGAGGCTGGGAAAGCACATTCTCGGACCAGCAGACCCTCAGCATAGGAGCACCGCAAGGCTGCGTACTCTCCCCTCTCTTTTACTCTCTCTACACCAACGACTGCACCTCAACAGACTCCTCTGTCAAGCTCCTCAAGTTTGCAGATGACACTACCCTGATTGGACTGATCCAGGATGGGGAGGAATCTACCTACAGAGGGGAAGTGACACAGCTGGCGTCCTGATGCCATCGTAAAAACCTGGAGCTCAATGCTCTCAAGACAGTGGAACTAATTGTAGACTTTCGAAGAGCTCCCCCTCCCCTCCCCCCACTCACCATCAACAACACTATAGTCACATCTGTGGAGTCATTTAAGTTCCTTGGAACCATCATCTCCAGGGACCTTAAATGGGGGGCCACCATTGACTCCACAGTAAAAAAGGCCCAACAGAGGATGTCCTTCCTGCGGCAACTGAAGAAACACAATCTGCCACAGGCAATGATGGTCCAATTCTATACTGCTATCATTAAGTCCGTCCTCACCTTCTCCATCATGGTCCGGTTTGGCTCAGCCACCAAGCACGACATCCGGAGGCTGCAACGGATAGTTCGCACAGCTGAGAAGGTTGTTGGCTGCAACCTTCCCCCCCATTGACGAACTGTACACTGCAAGGGCCAGGAAGTGAGCGAGCAAGATCATCTCTGACCCCTCTCACCCTGGCCACAAACTCTTTGCAGCACTTCCCTCTGGAAGGCGACTCCGGACTGTCAAAGCAGCCACAGCCAGACATAAAAACAGCTTTTTTTCCACGAGTGATAGTTCTACTCAATAACCAAAGTCTGTAGTCTCTTTTTTGCTCTGGTTTATTTTCACCCACATGTTTAGAGCGTAATGTTGTATCCCTATTGTTTTGATGTGGTTATGCTTTATTCTTAATTGTTAACTGTATGTTTGTGTTGTCATTTGTGATGGGAGCACCAAGGCACATTCCTTGTCTATGCATACTTGGCCAATAAACTTATTCATTCATTCATATGACAAACATTCTTGAGTTTTGATCAGAATGGCCCTCTGCTATCTGGAGGTTGGAGGAATGAGAGGTAAACCTTTTTGTAATTATACATGATTTTTTAGAGGGCTAGATGTTATGAGGATGTTTCCTTGATAGGGGGAGTCTGGAACTAGAAGACACAATTTCAGGATAAGATATTGACTAAGTTAAGGAACAATTTCTGTGGAGCCTGTTGCTCTTTGGAATTCTCTTTCACAGATGACTTTGGATACCTGAGTCTTTGTTTTCAAGGCTGAGAGAGATATGTAATCTACAAGACAATAGGTTAGAACATTAAGCAGGAAAGGAGTTGAGCCTGAAAGTAATTTGTCCATGATCTTGCTGATTAGTGGAGTAGGTCTGAGGGTCCATATGTAACACAGGTATTATTTATCTTCCTATAGCAGGATGGATGAGCTTGAGGCCCCCTCTATTGGAAGTAGGACTTTGTTTGTATTAGATTGGTTAAAACTCGCTAATTTTGGTTCATTGTGGATGTAACTGCCGACTTCTATGAATCCATTGCTTGAGAAGATTGAAGAAGGGTTTAAGTATTGAATGTGGTGATTGGTTTTATTGTGCTAATTCTGCAGTTTTCTTTTAAATCTACTTTTCATGGTTGTCTGCATTATATGTAAAACTAAAAGCTATGTCTTGCGTGGATGTAAGGAAGATTAAAGTAAAAACAAGCTGTACAAAAGTAAAATCTGCAGAAAGAGACTTCTGGCAGTCATTAAGCAGAAAACTAAAAGGTTTCAGAAGTTTATTATTATTAAGGGATGGGCTAGGAGTGGAGTGGGCATCTTAAGGCTGATGGAAGAAATATTTTGACTTGTCAAAATCTTTTGTGATGATGTTCAGAGTAGAGGATGACAATAGAGTATCAGAAAAAAATGATTTTTCTATGTTTCTATCAAAATAACATTCTATTGAAACTTTAAAAAAAAGTAATAATGATATTGAGACCATAACGGGCAAATCAATAATACTTGGTAATTTCCACCCCAGGGTATTAAGCAATAGTGAGGAAATTGTAGATACTCTGGGTGTGAACTGGAAAACCTCTTCAGGATTCATCCCCTTGTTTAGGAAAATTGTTAATGTCAATTATTTTAGTACAGAGATAAACCAAGAAATTATAGAAAGAGTGCTGTAATGCTATCACACGTAAGGTATAAAAATACAAACGGAGGAACTGATTTGTAAGACAATTGTGAACTAATTTGAGTGTATTAAGGGTAGCTTTGTAAATGATACATCAGATAAAATCGAATCAGTTATATTTATGAGAAAATGAAACACAAGAAACAGCAGATTCTGGAATCTTGATCAAAACACAACTCGGTGGGTCAGGCACCATCTGTGGAGGGAATGGACAATTCTTGAGTTGGGACCCTTCAAACGGATGGGGTGGGGAGAAAACAAGAAAAGAGAAATGGGGTAGTGGAAAGCCTGGCAAGTGATAGGTGGATAGACACAAAAAACTGGAGTAATCAGCATCTCTCGAGAAAAGGAATAGGTGACGTTTCAGGTCGGGACTCTTCAGACTGCATTGTGATACAAGTCGGGTAGTGTATGTGACATGTGCTAGATAAAGTCCGATTAAAGATAATTCAAAGGTCTCCAATGAGGTAGATGGGAGGTCAGGACCGCACTGAGAGGACGGTTCCGTTTCCTGGTAACAGCTGGGAAGAAACTGCCCCTGAATATGGATGTATGCATTTTCAAATCTCTGTATCTCTTGCCCGATGGGAGCGGGGGGGAAGAGGTTGTGATTGGAGTGAGACTTGCTTGATTTTGTTGGTGGCCTTGCCGAAACAATATGAAGTATATTTGGAGTCAATGGAAGGGAGGTTGGTTTGCGTGATGGTCTGGGCTACGTCCACAAATCTCTCGATTAAAATTTTCAAAGAAGTGATTGATTTTGTATAGGGCGCTGAAAAATAAATTGTTTGTATGTTCCTACAGCCACGTACTTATCTGAACTTGACTGTATCAAGTTAAACTGGTTATATATACCATTTACTTAGATATATATAAGCTTGAACACAAATTTGGTGTAACAATGTACCCTCCAGCTATATACATGCCAACCAAGACATTGGCAATGTGGTACCTACTTAATGTATCTAAAACAATTCATATTCATATTTCTGTACGTGATTTCAATTGATGGCGAGTAAAAAAAGTCTGTCAATCAAATTCCAATCCCAAAAAAGAAGGTGCATCCCTGCCCACAGGTTAAAGTGCTTCAGTCTGCCTGCATAGACTTGGGTCTGGAAAGGGTTTATACTGCCAATAAACCTTTTAAAAAGTTCCAAGGAATTACAGTTGTCAATATAATAAAATTTTACAAAAATTGCAGATGATAAGTTGTAAGAATGTCCATGCTCTAAACCCAACTTTGGAATCTGAAAAGTGTTTTTGGTTATCTGAAGAGATTTTCACCAATAAATTATAGCTCAGAACATGTCACATTGCATTCAGCAGCGAGATATTTTTATGATTAACAGCTAGTCGAAAGCACAATATTGCTGTTAGCCGTGCATCCTTAAATAGACACTTTAAAAAACTAAAATTTAAATGCTGTTCACCAGAGCAAAATCAAATAATATTTTGTGGGAAACTTTTTGAAAACAAAAATCAGCATTACAAACTTATCACAATAAGATGGTGAAAGCATGATACACTGTATAGCTACAAGTACAGCTGACAAATAACTTCTTAAAAACAGTCTTGTAATTTGATATGTATAAAATCTCCAATGGTATTTTACATGGATTTCAGAAAAAAGGGAGGAATGATTAGTGGATATTGACTAGTGCATGCAAATTGAACTTTGTTTCCAGTGTGAAAGATGCTGCATGGAAACAGGTCCCTTTGGCCCGCTGCATCCATGTTGACCATCGATCAACTTTCACTCTAATTCTCTTTTATCCCACTTTCGCATCCACTTCCCACACCAGAGGCTATTTGACAGAGGCCAATTAACCTACATCTTTAGGATTAGGAGGAAACTGGAACACCCAGAGGAAACCCATGGTGTCACGGAGAACAGGCAGATTGCTCACAGAGAGCACCTGAGGGCAGGTCAAACCTGCGTCTGACACTGCAAAGCCAGCTACTCTGTTGTGCCACCTCTGTAGGGTCCCAGCCAGGGACTTTGTTTGTCCGTTCCTTCTATAGGTGCTGTCTGACTGCTGAATTCCTTCAGCGCTTTGTGTTTTCCTCAGAACTCCCAACATCTGCAGTTCCTTGCGTCTCCAATGCTGGATAAATGACCGGGAAACAAATGGTACCGAACTACTTCGGTAAGGTGGAGAGTGCATGTGAAAACAGAGCAGATAAGGAAAGTAACAAGAGGGAAAACAAAGGGAGAGAAAACTGCAAAGACTTGAGGCTGGCGGCAGGAACCTTGAACAAAATGAAGAAAGAGAGGAAGATAGAGAGGAAAAAATACATAAAGGCTGAGCATGTGAGAGGCCATAGGAGTGGCTATCTTAAGGCAGGGTGTGAGAGAGATCTGGACCAAAAGAGGTGCTGAAAGCAGGGGAATTCAAAATAATTCACTGAGATATGGGTGCACAAAATTTGTTCAATTTCTAATTCAGGAAAGGTTTGGGATACTCAACAGATCAGACAACATCTGTGGAGAGATACCACATTTAGCTTTCGGGTTAATGATCCTTCAGAAAGTGTGTTTAAAGTGGAAGATGGGAGGAAGGCTGGCAAGAAGAAAGGATAGGCCTCTACTTGGGTAGAGATGAAGACTAAGGCTATTTAGTGGTGAGGAACATATGTTTGGTCATTTGAAGAGATAAATCGTTATCTTCTCCACCTGCAAAGGAGAAGATGTTGGAATTGTGAGATGCAGAAGGAATGATGGAACTCAAAATGGATGCAGTTAAGTCATATATTTCTTCTTTGCCAGTTGATAATAAGTAGAAGAGATTGAAAGCAGGACATAGACTTGTTCCAGAATTAGAGTTTCACTCCAGCTGACTTGCATGAAACCAATGTCCTACAATTGGCCTTGCCCGGGGCGGCACGGTGGCGCAGCGGTAGAGTTGCTGCCTTACAGCGAATGCAGCGCCGGAGACTCGGGTTCGATCCTGACTACGGGCTCCGTCTGTACGGAGTTTGTACGTTCTCCCCGTGACCTGCGTGGGAATTCTCCAAGATCTTCGGTTTCCTCCCACACTCCAAAGACGTACAGGTATGTAGGTTAATTGACTGGGTAAATGTAAAAATTGTCCCTAGTGTGTGTAGGGTAGTGTTAACGTGCGGGGATCGCTGGGCGGCACGGACTCGGTGGGCCGAAGGGCCTGTTTCCGCGCTGCATCTATAAATCTAAAAAAAAAACTACAAGCTGTGTAAGATTCCAATTACGCCCTGATGTAAATCATACCGACAAAGAAGAGATGGTTGAAAGCTTTAAGTTCTTTGGAGTTAATATCACCAGCAACTTCTCCTAGACCTCCCATAATCGAAACAATGGCCATGAAAGCACACCAATGCCTCTACTTCCTTAGAAGGCTTAGGATTTACGACATGCCCCAACAGCTCTCACAGACATCTACTGATGCACCGTAAAAAGCATTTTATCAGGATGCACCACAGCATGGTTTGGGAACAATCCCATTCAAGACAGCTAGAAATTGCATAGAATTATGGATGGAACCCAGACCATCGCGCAGACCAACCTCCCTTCCACTGATTCCATTTACACTTCACGCTGCCCCAGCAAGGTCATTAATATGGATGAGTTTCATCCTGATCACTCCCTCTTCTCACCTCTCCCATAGGCAAGAGGTACAGAAGTGTGAAAACGCTCAGTTTCAGCGACAGTTTCCTCCAGCTGTTATCAGGCAACTGAAGATTCCTATCAACAACTAGAGAGCGGTCCTGAGCCACCTCATTGACCTCTATCTTTAACTAGACTTTACTGGACTTTATCTTGCACTAAACGTTATTCCCTTTATCAAGTATAAGTACGCTGTGGATTTCTGCTCATGTGAGATTCTGAAGTTGTTTTGCTCCTCTGGCTGCACAGTTTGTAGCCTTCGACAATGGAAACAAGTGAAATCATGGAAAGGAGGTGATTGGATCTTTGTGTCTGCATTGGTCTCTACTAGACCTGTTCAATAGTTCTACCCTCCGGCATCACCTCCCTGAATAAAAGGTACCTTTGAATTAGTCACTGCGATATCCCCAAAAAAGGTTATGCTTTGTGTGAGAATTAAATGGCTTACAAAGCCATAATTACTGCTTTTAAAGAAAATCATGTTTTACGTACATGAGTGGCAGTTCTCCAACAGAAGAATTTCAAGATTTAATGAGTCTTAAATTTCTTTTAAATTTGGTATATTTGTTTATATTTTTATCAAATATGTATTCTGATCTTCAGCATTACAATTTTTTTAAATTTTAAATTGGAAATTGTGCTCCTTTTATAGTTTGTTGTCCAAGAATTAAATGCTCAGTTTGATGACCAAAGGTGTTGGATGCAAAAGCTTGCTTTGCAGTGACAATTGAAAGCAATCACAAGGTTGTTGACTCTTTGTGGGAACTTTTTTTAAAGATCTGTACAATCCCCATTTACTCATGAATTTCTAATGGAAAAGTTGATGAAAAGTGTTTCAAAGAAGAACAGAGACCCCCGATATTCTTGCCAATACTAATCTTTCAATTATTGGAAACAAAATACAGACGCTTCGACTTACGATGTTTCGACTTTGCGATGGTGCAAATGCCGGGCAACGGCAGCGAGCTGTAGCCAGCCACAGCTCGCTTCCGGCCACGTGATCAGGTGTATTAAATGCATATCAACATGATATTTTCGGTTTACGATGGGTTTCTCTGAATGTAACTCCATCGTAAGTTGAGGAGCACCTGTAAATTTCGATGATGTTTTGCAGCTACTTGGCTGCTACATTTCCTATACTGCAGTAGTCATTACAAGCCAGAAGTTTCTTTGACTGTAAGGCAGTTTGGGCTGTATTGAAGCGGTGAAATTAATAAGTTAAGAAACATAACAATTTTCCACCAAATATTTTGATGCTCTTCTACCTTGTTGGCATAGTATTTGTCTTCATTGGTCTTCCCTTGTCCTGGTGATCTCAGACTTCTTACTCCATAACCTGGAACTATATTTTCCTGCACTTTCCTTCTCTTTCTAGTTGACATGAGACATAACCAATACTTAATAGCCTCAACCTATAACGACATTGTTTTCCATTTTTGGATTTAGTTTGGTCTCTATTATGAGCTCTTCATTTTAATAAAATTATTTATTTAAAGTTGGGTTGGGCTTGATCCAAATGATTACTCGGACCTACTTCCTGTGCTATTCCCATTGCAGTTTTTAGCTTTTAAAGCCCTGGAGTTTAAATCCTACTCCAAGATTTGTTGTCAGAGTTGTACCACAAAGTGAATGATTTAGTTAGGGTGGATTTTGATAGGCAGGTGGTTGGACAAAGGCCAGAGATGAACACACACAAGGTGTGAGACAAAAGGATTATAGAGTTGCGATTTGTGACGGTAAAAGGATTGATGAGGTGCAAATTGTGTAACTAGAGGAAGGAATGCGCAGGGAGGGAAGGGGTAGGGAGAGATAGTAGTCAGGATCAAATCCGGGACTATGAAGCTGTTAGACAGCAACTACCGCTGTGCCACTCTGCCGCTCAATGTAATATCCAGTTGCATTCAAACATTAAAGTTCTTTTTACTATAAATACTTCATAAACCTGGCAGAATTGATCAAAATCTGTTTTTTTGTTCAAATACCAAGATTTTTAAGTTAGTTCTGTCCATATTCAGAAACTAAGATGTTTTTAACACTTTCTGTTATGTACCACTGTTGTCCATTGACCACTTTCCATTTACCTGCATCTTGTTCTCTAATTTAAATGAAATGTGATAAGCCAGTAGCATTAATTCTGCCTCTAGATACTTATTGAGCTATGCACTCTCAGCAATTTCCTTTATTAATTTCAGATTTCCACCACTTGCAATGTGTATCGCTTGGAAATATTTAATTTGCTCTTTTATCCCAGGAATACCCAACTTGAAGAAATTCTCTAATCCATAGGGATTTCTGCTGGTCTTTTTTATCCTACCCGAGTGCCTGGAAGCAGTGGAAGCAGATACAATGGTGGCATCTAGATAATGCATGGATATGTTGGAAATGGGATGGATGTGGATCACATGAGCAGAGGAGATTAGTTTAGCATCGTGTTTGTCACCGACACTGTGGGCTGATGTTCCTGTGCTGTACTTTCTATGTTCTATATGCACAACTTCATTCCTGTTTTCAGCAAAACAGACAAACTGCTAGAGTAACTCAGCAGGTCAGGCACCATCTCTGGAGATCAGGGATAGGTGAAGTTTCGGGTGGGGGGCCACCTTCAGAATGATTGTAGGGGAGGGAGGGGAAGAAAACTGGATGTGAGGAGGGGCCACACAATACAATACAATGTCTTTTATTGTCATTATACAAGTACAACGAGATTTTTGAATGTCGCTTCCATATCGATGCTATCAAATATATACATAAATCATGGCGAAAATGAAAACAAGGAGGGGGAAGGGAAATAAAGGGGGGAACAAGGTAAAGTGCAAAAAAAGGCTCATGCCGGGGTCAGTTGTGCCAGATGATCCTGGGGGCAGAGACAGATCATGGTGGGCTCTCAGCAGGACCAATTCAGAGCAGCTATAGCTCTAGGGATAAAGCTGTTCCTTAGTCTGGAGGTGCGGGTGTAGAAGGCTTTGTAACGTCTTCCAGATGGAAGTAGTTCAAACAGACGGTGGCATGGGTGTGTGGAGTCTTGATGCTGGTGGCTTTCCAGAGGCACCCAACACCAAGCTGGTAATAGATTGATACAGGTGACGATTGATCAGCATTAACTTGTCTATCTCAAAGCAACCCTTGTCCACGTTCTTATTGATAATGCTGTCAGTAATCCCAAGCTCCATATTATTTTTTTCTTTTCTCTAACCTTCCAATCTCAATTTTTGTTATGCTTTTCTCCACTTCTACTGACTTCTCTTCCTCTAATCTGAATCTGCCAGTCTAATGGGTGGATACAGGTCGAGACCCTGAAGGGTCTCGACCCGAAACATCACCCATTCCTTCCCTCCAGAGATGCCGCCTATCACGCTGAGTTACTCCAGCTTTTTGTGTCTATCTTCGGTTTAAACCATCATCTGCAGTTCCTTCTTACACATACCTTTTATTCCTGATTTTCCTTGTACTAAAATATTGCCAACTTGAAATTAAATTTTCACCCTTTCTTTTCCACCACCACCCCCCACTTGCTTTGTCCATTACATGGTCTATTTCCTTTTCATCCCATCCTCAGCCTTCACCTTTGGCACAGGATTTCAACCAATATACAGAATAAATCATACAATACCTCAATTGTGCTTCCTCCCACCCACCTGTGAGCATTCCGTTCTGCCAGTTCTCTTCAATTCTGCTAACTGCAGCCTTTTATAGCAGCGTCTCAAATATGTTTTCCATTTTCTTAGCTGAAAATACTTCATAGCCGCAACTTAGTCTGCTGTATTTCAACATCTACCTCTTCCCACCCAATCACCATGGGGCTTCCCTCAGCTTCCATTTTCTTATTCCAGCATCCTGCATGTTCTGTGGATCATTATGGAACCACATTAATCTTTAAATACCTTGTTCACTCGCTCCTAATTTTGTCCATTGTTCGTTCCACAACAAGTCAATGAAATGCACGGAGATACAAGACTGCAGACGCCAAATTCCTGGGCAAAGTCCTAGAGAAACTCAGTAGGTCAGACAACATCTTGGGATGGAAATGGACAGAGAAGGCTTTGGGCCGGGACCCTTTTGATCGTTCTGAGGAAGGGTCCCAGCCTAAAAAAAGTCATCTGTCCATTTCCCACCACAAATGCTGCCTGACCAGGGTTCTTCCAGCATTTTGTTTTTTTGCAAAATAAATGCTTGACTTTTTCAACTCCCTCCATCTTGACTAGGGCTCTAAAGTGTTACATTATCTATTAAAATAGCAATTTTTTGTTACACATTTGTTTACAAGTAAAACTCAGTAATCTTGTACTCTCAGGATTTTGGTGCCAGACTGACAGATTTTCCTCATTTTTGGAAGTTATTCCCGTTTTAATGCACCAATATAGTTTTAATTCAAAGATAGAAATTGCTAAAGTAACTCGGCACGTCAGGCAGCATCCCTGGAGAAAATGGATAGGCAACGTTTTGGGTCGGGATCCTCCTTCATTTTATTTAGTGTTCGTAGCAATGATAAATTTTCTGGTGAACCAGGCTAGTTTAAAGGAACCATGTGAAATAAAACCCGTGCGGGAAACCCGAAAAGGAATACGAGAAACAAAATCTGGTGAGTTTTGCAGAGAGCTGGGGGATCCCCAATGAGTTTTAAAAAAGCATGAGAAATAGAAACAGTTTTAAAGGTAGTGCTGGTAACAGGGCGCTGCAAGTTAAAAGAGTGTGAGAAACTGGCCTCTGAGTTTAAAAAGAGAATGGGAAATGGGGCCCTGGTGAATTTAAAGGGAGCACGAGAAAAAGGGCCCCAGTGAGTTTGAAGAGACCATTGGTAATAGCTGGGTGGGCCAGGTGCCAAATCATCAGAATTTCCAAATAATAGAATAGTAGATTATTGCTGTTTTCAGTTTAGCATACTTTATTTGCATCTCACTATTGTATTTTCTTGTATGTTGGAGTCTCAAAGCAGCATGTTTTGAAGCATGACTTTACAAAATCCATAACTATAGCACAGGTTTTCAATTGCCCATCGGTTTAATTATTCTTCCCACGCATTATCCTCAATGACTTTGGCTTTTTAAACTGTTCAGTGAAGCTTAATGTAAGGTCTCATTTGATTCAAAACAACACAGTCTTTGAGGCTCATCATTGAGATCAGTGATTTTAGATAGCAGTTTTTTAAATGTTTCTTTTCCCCATTGGCATTCACTTTTACATTGCATTTTTAATCAGTCAATTTCTTTTGTTTCTCCCTTCCCATTTATGTTAAATTTACTAATATTCCTAGCTTTTACAATTTCTGATAAAAGATCCTTGACTGAAAACTTAACTGCTTTTCTTTCCACAGATGCTGCCTGTCCTGCTGGGTATCTCCAGTGTTTTATTTTGTTTCTATGTTATTCACCATGTTTGGCTAATCAATTTGTTGGGAAGGGGGAGATTTTAATTGGTCTACAATTTTTCATTAAGACAGGAATGTAATATTTATAAATCCAGAATTTTAGAATTCTGGAATTACAATGTCACTGGAAATAAATGTGGATTTGAAAACGAAATATCATCAGCAGTGCTGACTATATGGAATATTTGGTGCAGAAGTGTACCAGACCATGCTTTTGAAAATAAAATTTTCCAAATTTTGCCCAAATGTTTTGGGGTGATTTAAATTATTTTACTGATATGCTATTTTGTGGAATCCTGGCAAATGTAAATTTTCTTTCCAATTTTTGGTCCTTCTCAAAAAGTACTGAATTAGCATAACCTGGGTGGCACAAACAAGATTAATTGCATGGCATATGGGGAACCATGGGGTTCAACCTATGTTATGCTACTTCAGACACAGTACAGTAGATTACAAGTCAGCATCAAAGGTAGCTGTAAAGTTCCAAACTAAATTAGACATAATCTTGTTGAAATACTTCATTTGTATCTAAATATATATTCACAGTGTAAACCAGAATACAAAGTCCCAGGGCTGTATGTTATCGACTCAATTGTGCGCCAATCTCGTCATCAGTTTGGCCCAGAAAAGGATGTGTTTGCTCCCAGATTTTGCAAGAACATCAATTCAACTTTCCAGAACTTATACAAATGTCCTGCTGATGACAAGGTATGTGGTTTCTCTCCAGTTTTTTTTAAAATGTATGCCGATTTAATACATTGTAACTAAGTAATTTTATTATTTATAACAAAGGCATATTAATGTCTAAAATGAATAAATACGACTTTTAAAAAAACAGAACAATGAAGGCTAATCCATTTTATCAAAAGTAGTCAGACGTGGCCTTAGTAGTTTTAAAATTTGCATCTATATTTAACAATTTTTGAATTTGTTTAGCTTATTTTGAATTCACAAGTGATTAACTGGGTTTCTGATCAGAGCACCTGTGGAAAGTAGAAAAGAAAAAGTTGAAAAATTATAGTAACATTGTGCACATGATAACTGAATGACACTAGTTAAATGGTGCTTACATCGCAGGCTTAATCAAAGTTATTAATGGTGAGGAGGATGACAGAAATGAATTATGTAGTTCTTTAAATCAGGTTCTTTAAATCAGGTAGGAGATCAGTGAAAATGGAAAGAAAAAATAAACTGGATACTAAAAATCGAACACAGTGCAGCACAGGAATAGGTCCTTCGATCCATGACATTACCAACCATAATGCCAGAGTAAACAAACCCATCTGTAAACACAAGATCCATATCCCTCTATTACTTGTATGTTCATGTGCTTATCTATTGTGTCTGCTCCTACCACTTCCCCTGGCAGTGCATTTCAGGTACCTACTGCCCTCATGTGTTTCAAAAACTACAAGGTGAGAGAGGAAAGATTTAATGGGAATCTGAGGGGCAACCTTTTCATGCAGGGGGCGGTGGGTATAGTTGAGGCAGAAACTATAACAAGATTTAAAAGACGTGTGGGCAGGTACATGAATAGGAAAGGTTTAGAGAGATATGGGCCAAACGTAGGTAGGTAGGACTAGTATAGATGGGGCACCTTGGTCAGCATGGGCAAGCTGGGCCATAGGGTCTGTTTCTGTGATGTATGATTCTATGACTCGACAAAACAATCATGCCCCGCAGATATACTTAAGAATTTCCCCCACTCACCTTAAACCTATGCCCTCTGGAATTTGACATTTGCATGCAGGGGAGAAAAGGTTTCTCACCATCTTCTCTATGCATACTTGTGTCTGGTTTCTCTCATCTTTCTACACTCAAGTGAAAATATATCAAAGTTTGTCCAACCTCTCCTTATAGCTAATACTCTATTATTCAGGCAACGTCCCACTGAACTTCTTCTGCATCCACTTCTAAAACTCCACATCTTTCCAGTTATCTGGCCACCGGAACTGAACACATTACTCCAAAGTTGTACACAGCTGCAACATGACTTACTAACTTTTATACTCAGTGCCTCGACCGATGAAAGCAATCATAACATATGCCTTCTTTACCACTTTATGCACTTGTGTTGCCACCTTCAGAGAGCTATGGACTTGGACCCCAAGGTCCCTCTGTACATCACAAGGGTCCTACCATTTACTGCATACTTTCCTATTGCATTTGATCTCCCAAAATGCACCATCTCACAATTATCTAGATTAAACGCTATCTACCATTTTTCCACCCAAATATCTAATTGGTATTCTTTTGACAATTTTGCTCGCTGTCTGTAATTTCTCTAATTTGTATGCCATTTTCTAATCTGACCACCTACATTTTAAAAATCCCTCCACCACTACCCTCTGTCTCCTACGACATACAGCTGATATGCCTGGGGCATACGGTATCTGGAGAAATTACAGTTTTAAATGTGTTAAATGCAGGGAAATTAGAGGAGGGTTGGGAAAACAAAACGGAAGGTCTTTGAGCAAGTAGGAAAAACCAAATGAATGAAAAAGTGGAAACAAATGTTGTATGGCAATAGGACACAAGTTGTTGAAAATCAAATTAAAAGATGGTTGACCTTTAAATAGTGGAGAAATCCATTACATTCAAGTGTAATTTGGCCAGAAATTAAAAATAAAGGGTGGCTGGGAAAGTGGATTGTTCTGCATTTGAACTGCACATTGGCTCACGCACGTTCATGAGAATGTGAAAATTAATGTCTTTATTAGGCTTGGTAATCATCTGCTGGACACAAAAAAAATCACTTCTGCTTATACTTTCCCTTTCAAAAATTGAGCATGATTTAGTGTACATTCTATTCAGTTTGGTCTTTTATTGGAAGTAACATCAGTAAAATACAACGTATTTTATTCTAGATAATGGATAGCGTTCACCATTTTGTCTTTCCCTCAGCTCACCCACCTGATTAAAATAGGAAAGAAAATAGGCATTAAGCTCCCAACTCTATCCATTAATATTTACCAGCAGATCATCATAGAAACATAGAAAATAGGTGCAGGAGTAGGCCATTCGGCCCTTCGAGCCTGCACCGCCATTCAATATGATCATGGCTGATCATTCAGCTCAGTAGCCCGTACCTGCCTTCTCTCCATACCCCCTGATCTCTCTAGCAAAAAGGGCCACATCTAACTCCCTCTTAAATATAGCCAATGAACTGGCCTCAACTACCTTCTGTGGCAGAGAATTCCACAGACTCACCACACTTTGTGTGAAGAAATGTTTTCTCATCTCGGTCCTAAAAGACTTCCCCCTTATCCTTAAGCTGTGACCCCTAGTTCTGGACTCCCCCAACATCGGGAACAATCTTCCCGCATCTAGCCTCTCCAACCCCTTAAGAATTTTATATGTTTCTATAAGATCCCCCCCCTCAGTCTTCTAAATTCCAGCGAGTACAAGCCCAGTCTATCTAGTCTTTCCTCATATGTAAGTCCCGCCATCCCAGGGATCAATCTGGTGAACCTTCTCTGTACTCCCTCTAAGGCAAGAACGTCTTTCCTCAGGTTAGGAGACCAAAACTGCACACAATACTCCAGGTGCGGTCTCACCAAGGCCCTGTACAACTGCAGCAGAACCTCCCTGCTCCTAAACTCAAATCCTCTTGCTATGAATGCCAACATACCATTCGCTTTCTTCACTGCCTGCTGCACCTGCATGCTTGCTTTCAATGACTGGTGCACCATGACACCCAGGTCACGTTGCATCTCCCCTTCTCCCAATCGGTCACCATTCAGGTAATACTCTGCTTTCCTGTTCTTGCCGCCAAAGTGGATAACCTCACATTTATCCACATTATATTGCATCTGCCATGCATTTGCCCACTCGCCTAATCTATCCAAGTCACTCTGCAGCCTCCTAGCATCCTCCTCGCAGCTAACACTGCCACCCAGCTTCGTGTCATCCGCAAACTTAGAGATGTTGCATTCAATTCCCTCGTCCAAATCATTAATATACACTGTAAATAACTGGGGTCCCAGCACTGAGCCTTGCGGTACCCCACTAGTCACTGCCTGCCATTCCGAAAAGGACCCGTTTATTCCTACTCTTTGCTTCCTGTCCGCCAACCAATTTTCTATCCACCTCAACACTGAACCCTCAATACCGTGTGCTTTAAGTTTGTACACCAATCTCCTATGTGGGACCTTGTCGAAGGCCTTCTGAAAGTCCAGATATAACACATCGACTGGTTCTCCCTTATCCACTCTACTAGTTACATCCTCGAAAAATTCTATAAGATTCGTCAGACATGATTTGCCTTTGGTAAATCCATGCTGACTTTGTCCGATGATTTCACCACTTTCCAAATGTAATGCTATCACATCTTTAATAACTGACTAGCATTTTCCCCACTACCGATGTTAGGCTAACTGGTCTATAATTCCCCGTTTTCTCTCTCCCTCCCTTTTTAAAAAGTGGGATTACATTAGCTACCCTCCAGTCCTCAGGAACTACTCCAGAATCTAAAGAGTTTTGAAAAATTATCACTAATGCATCCACTATTTCTGAGGCTACTTCTTTAAGCACTCTGGGATGCAGCCTATCTGGCCCTGGGGATTTATCTGCCTTTAATCCATTTAATTTACCTAACACCACTTCCCGACTAACCTGGATTTCCCTCAGTTCCTCCATCTCTTTAGACCCCCGGTCCCCCGCTATTTCCGGCAGACGGTTTATGTCTTCCTTAGTGAAGACAGAACCAAAGTATTTGTTCAATTGGTCTGCCATCTCCTTGTTCCCTATGATCAATTCACCTGTTTCCGACTGCAAGGGACCTACATTTGCCTTAACTAATCTTTTTCTCTTGACATATCTATAAAAGCTTTTGCAGTCTGTTTTTATGTTCCTTGCCAGTTTTCCCTCATAATCTATTTTCCCTTTCCTAATTAAGCCCTTTGTCCTCCTCTGCTGGACGCTGAATTTCTCCCAGTCCTCTGGTATGCTACTTTTTCTGGCTAATCTGTATGCTTCATCTTTTCTTTTAATACTATCCTTGATTTCCCTTGTTAGCCACGGATGCACTACCTTTCCTGGTTTGTTCTTTTGCCAAACTGGGATGAACACTTGTTGTAGTTCATCCATGCGACCTTTAAATGCCTTCCATTGCATGTCCACCGTCAACCCTTTCAGCATCAATCGCCAGTCTATCTTGGACAATTCACGCCTCATACCCTCAAAGTTACCTTTCTTTAAGTTCAGAACACTTGTTTCTGTATCGACTTTGTCACTCTCCATCCTAATGAAGAACTCTACCATATTATGATCACTCTTGCCCAAGGGGCCTCGCACAACAAGACTGCTAACTAACCCTTCCTCATTACTCAATACCCAGTCTAGAATGGCCTGTTCTCTCGTTGGTTCCTCGACATGTTGGTTTAGAAAACCATCTCTCAAATATTCCAAGAAATCCTCTTCCTCAGCACCCCTGCCAGTTTGGTTCACCCAATCTATATGTAGATTGAAGTCACCCATTATAACTGCTGCGCCTTTAATTGCATCTTTGAAAGAAAGTGACAACCTACTGCAAAAGCTCTGCAATTTCACCCTGAACTAGTATTAAGATGTGTTAGTGTACTCAGGATAGAGCTCCTGTTTACTGTTCATCATTTGAAAAGCTTTTGGCCATCAGTTACTGCAATTCATGCATTATTAACATTCCATTACTGAATGTGATATGTTGCCAGGATCTAATACATTTTAGATATTTATTCAATTCTTCTACATAAGTGATTTCAGGCCAATTTAGTTTTCATACCTTCCACTGAAAGCTGCTGTTCTGTTGTTCCACTGAACAACAGAATCAATCTGAAATATTACCTCAGCCTTGTGTTGCCTGTTTACTCCAATCGCACTTTACATATTCTTTGTTTTGTCCTGTTAAGTTTTTTTCTAAATTATTTGCTAAAAATTAAATATTAAATTCTGTCTTGATAAATCATTTGAAATCGTTCTCTGTTTTAATGCCCTCTGTATTCTTACTATGGTAGTCCGTTCCTATTGCTTTGTTAGTAATATTGATTTGACAAGAGTTGAGGCCAGCCTTTACTTGTCCTTCTCAAAACTTTGCCAAATTTTGAAAAGATTTATTAAAATACTTGCATGAACCTTATCTGATATGGTTTTTGAAGTCCTTTAATCCATTCACAGTAAATTAATGTTTTCTACTGAGGAGGTATGAATATTTAAATTCATTTACCGAAAAGTGAAATTTGTACTAAGGTGGTACCATCTGGTTGCTAGCAAATTGTACTAGACTAAACATTTCTAAGTAATTCAGTTTGTAGTTTATAATTGGGATGACCAAATATTATGCAGTTCAACAAAAGACTGCAGATTGCAGAGCCGATGAAATTGCTGATTTCATGGGTCCTGGTGTACTTCTATCCAATTATTCACTCTTGTATTCATCCTCCACATTAGTGCAGGCTGAGCAATATAGAAAAACAAAACCTCTGTAATGGGGTCTGCAATGAGATTACTTTCAGAAGGATTATTGGAAAATATACGATCTAGCACGAAGTGTTAATTAATACACTGGTAATAGGTTTCTTAATAGGTACTGTAGATAGGAATAGTAAAAGTTGCAAAATTCAGAAGATTAAATTTGTATACATCTTATCTTGATCAAGGGAAAACCCCTTAATAGCCCCATGTACCACTATTTCACGTTCAGCATCAGAAACCCAGATTCGATCTTAACTTCTGGTACTGTCTGGATGGAGTTTGCACGTTCTCCCTGTGACCGCATCGGTTTTCTCCGGGTACTCCAGTTTCCTCCACATTCCAAAGACATGCATGTTTGTAGGTTAATTGGCTTCTGTGAGTTGTCCCTTGTGTGTAGGATAGAACAAGTGTACGGGTGATCGCTCGTCTGAGTGGGCTGAAAGGCCTGTTTCCACGCTGTATTTCTTAGCTAAACTAAACTTATGTGCAAACCTATGTTGTCATGGATTTGAATGTAATGGATTATAGGAGTGAAAATTCCAAACTTCTCTTTCGTTGATAGTGGCTGATTTCTGATTCTCCAGTCTCAGAATTTTGTCTATTCCTTTCATTCCATCTATATAGCTGTACAAACCTTTAAGGGTTCCTATATCATTTTAGAGAAGTTAAACCCATATTTTTCTCTGAACCTGCCTGCTTTGATTTTGATTATTCTAGTGAAGTTTGGAATAAATCCCGAGTAGATTCCTGCATGAAGAATAGAAGTGAAAATGTATGAACTAAACAAACCATCTTAAATCTGCTCAGTCCAAGCCGATGTGTAAAACTTTAATCTACTTAATCTACAAAATCTGAATAACACTGATTACTTATCAATGGGGAAACGTGTCTTGTGGAAGATCTCCTAAGACCATGAAAATGGAACATTAACTTCAATAATATTCCTAACACCTGTCCCCCCTCCAATCCACATGAAAACATTTGCTCTGCTGTGTGCACGTGTCTGCACTTAGACCACAGGCGGGAATAGGATTGTAGGGTCGTAGATTTTGGCTATAAACTAAATGTTATGGGTGTTAAGAGTTTAGCAAAGCTGCAAAACTTTTGCAACATGGAGGACTTGTTCCATCATAAAGTATCTACATTCAGCACCGTTGGTTTTGGTGTAAAATTCAACATTTTTCCTGGCTGCGTCAACTGTGCAGCCTCAAATCTTTTTAAAAAAAAGATATTGAAGCTTCTTGCTGTTCCAAATGGTATTCTTGGTGACTGTCTAATATCAGCATTGAATCAACGTTTAAGATGGTAAAAAGCATCAGTTGCAGGATCATTCTGTAAAATGTGTGAAAATGTTGTTAGAAATATACAAAACTAGACCTAGTGGACCCATTGGGCCCAAACCTCTCCGGCATTGGTGCAGCACCTTCGCCTCCCCCTCTTCCCTGCCCCTTCCTCCCTCCCTCCTCCCCTTCCCCCTCCCCTCCGTCCCTAGGAGATTGATTTAAACTTTAAAATGTGAATAACTTTAAAAATATAGCACTGATTTCAATTAAACTTCTCCCATTAGCACCAAAGGGACGATGGTGAGTAAGGTGGGCCTAAAATTGTCACGCTGTTGTGTACCGTTTTGGCTGTAGTTCAGGAACAAACAAACAAACAAACAAACAAACAAACAAACAAACAAACGAGAGTTTTAGTATATAGATGATGAGTCAACTAGATTTTCAATCTTATATCCTAAAAGGGTGGGTTTGAGGCCGTTAAAGAAAATATATTTTTTTATTACTTTGCATTCTGTGGAGCATGGAAGAGTAGTTGTGTTCATCTGTGCTTCACAGCACCTCTGAACACTATCGAACCCTTGTGCTTATCATGCTCCTGTGTTTCCAAACTTGTGATGCAAAATGGGAACCTGTTATGTCCTTGCTGCAATGTAATTTTTAAAAGACTATGCCTGGGCATCTGACGCAGTTTATTGTTGGTCAGATTTAACTATTCTAGAGCAACAGATTTGGCATTCCTGCTAAACAACCCCACGAAGGGATGATATTTTGCACTGGTAGCATTAAAAACCTCTATTTCCCTCATGTCATTGTTATCAACTTTTATCACAAAGTTGCATATTTCTATTGAATCTTTAATAGTGCTCTCTAGTAAGGATTCAGTTATGCAATCAAAATATTTTCCTGTCTTTCCCTAACCATACAAATGTTCTCATGATCTAAGATTCCACTATGGTATTTCTGATAGTTTTGCATTTTCTCTCTTCTGTTCCCTTTCATCCTTAAATGCATGAATATTATCTATTTACATCATTCCATCTGACAACCAGTTCCCTGTCCTCTCAACTCATTGTGGAAAATAAATTCTTCCTAAATTCCATTGATATGTTAGTGAGTATTTCAATTCCAATTTTTCTAAATAAGTTGTATCCATAAATGATTTTAAGGGTCTCCATTTTTCCGAAGCAAAAAGCACAGCCTACTTGATCTTTCCAATTTTTGTGCTATGCTTCTGTATCTTTTCTGCACTTTGTTCAGACATGTTGGGTATTAAAGATCAGTTTAACCTATTGTATTTCCAGCAATAGTTACATACAGCAAGGATGAAAAAACTATACATTTTCTACTTGTCATCCAAATCCTTTCATTGCAAGAACTAATTATATTCTAAAAAATATTTAATTAGCATTCTCGGTACTAGAAATGAACCTGGGACTTTCCTGTCGTGTGTAGCTCTGCACAACATCAGATAGTGCTTTTATTCTGTAAGGCAATAGGATGACATAAGTTGTACCTTCACTGGCAGAAATCATATATGTAGTGCAGTACTAAAACTTTGAAACTTTTAGAGCTGAATTTTCTTGCAGAGACCCAGCATTTCCCCACCCCAGAAGGTCGATAACAGTGTAGAGGTCCTAGTGTCTCAGCACTCGGAAACTGTTTTCTAGTTGGAACTTAAATTATGGCGTTAATCATGTAGAACAAACTTGGTTAAAGTGATCGAAATTATTTTATAAGCCAGTGGACAATTTTACCATGTGACCAACTGGGAACTGCCCATGGAGGTCTGTATATTTTTTCACAATTAATTTCCTGATCTGATTGCTATGGGGACTCTTCATTTAGTTCTACAATGTAATGGGGTTTTTAAACCTGGTCTTTCTCTTGCCCCATCCCCAATATCCCCTAAAATGTCAATTCCAAAAAACCATCTGAAGGACAGGCATTGTAGTAAACAATTACATTGATTTTTAGAGCGTGTCCAGGCTCCTTTAAGAACAAATTACAAAGCTGAATAAGTTGTTTAATTTCTGAAGAATGTTGCAAATATTTCAATGTGTGTAAAGTAGTCAAACTGCTGGTGGTTATTAGTGCAATCTAATGGCCGATCCATATGTGTTTTACAGAGCAAAGTGGTACGGGTACTGAACCTGTGGCAGAAGAATGGTGTGTTCAAAAGTGAGGTCATACAGCCCCTTCTGGATCTGGCAGCAGGGATTCCACCGCCCTCTGTTACCCCTGCTGTTGCCAGTACTGCAGCAACTGTGAGCAGCAACACACCAGGTAGCAATCTTGCAGCTGGAGCATAAATTAATATTTATGGGTTAAGTGAATATTAAAATAATTAGGAACTTGTTATCCAACATAATTTCCCTCTTTTGCATGCACTGGGACCATGAGTATGAACCGGAAACAAATATTTCCTATTTTTAATTTATTCATGCGCAGGATGCAAGTGTGGCTGGATTGACAGCATTTATTGCCTGCCTTTATTTCTACATAATTATCTGCCGAAAATACAAAATTGATATCTACTGACTGAGGCAATTTAGGTTATTTTATGAATGGAGAGTAGGAATATTAGAGGATTTGGATGTCCCATAGGCAAAATTCATTAAAAGCTAGTGCACAAATATGCATGTAATTAAATATCTATATGATGGAATGGAAAGGTGGACAATTTATGTTTTAAGTGGTACAGTGCTTTCTGGCCTCAAAAAATTATGATGCTGCATGAATTCACCAAATTCATAGTGGAAATTGAAGTGTTAAACAATGAGATTACCTCTACCGCGCTGATGCCAGGCGCCAGCACTCAGACACCTCCTCCTACTTATCCTTGGACCATGATCCCACAGATGAGGACCAGGCCATAACCCAGCAGCCCATTTCTGATTTTATCACTTCTGGCTGTCTGCCTTCCACAGCCTCCAACCTTATCGTTCCCCAGCCCTACACGACTCCGTTTTACCTTCTCCCCAAAATCTACAAACAGAACTGCCCTGGCAGACCGATTGTTCCTGCCTGCTCCTGTCCCGCTGAATTCATTTCCACATACCTTGACTCCATCTTATCTCCCTGGTCCAATCCCTCCCAACCTATGTCCAAGACATACCCTTCATCTCTTCAACGACTTCCGTTTTCCAAGCCCCCACCCCCTCATCTTTACTATGGACGTTCAGTCACTCTACACCTCCATGTTCCACCAGGAAGGCCTTAGAGCCCTCTTTTTCTTACTTGACCACAGAACCAGCCATTTTCCCTCTACCAACACTCCTCTGCCTAGCACAGCTGGTCCTTGCTCTCAACCTTTCCTTTGACTCCTCCCACTTCCTCCAAGTCCAAGGCATAGAAATGGGTACTCGTACGAACCCCAGCTATGCCTACCTCTTTGTAGGGTATGTCAAGCAATCCATGTTCCAGGTGTACACTAGCCCTACCCCTGAATACTATCACCACTACATTGACAGCTGCATCAGAGCTACCTCCTGCACCCATGCAGAACTCTTGGACTTCATTAACTTCACCACCAATTACCATCCTGCACTCAAATTCACTTGGACCATCTCCGACATCTCCCTACCGTTTCTTGATCTCTCCATCACAGGAGATAGACTATAGACTAATATCAATTATAAACCTACTCCCACAACTATCTACACTACACTTCATCCCACTTGCCCCCTGCAAAGACACTATCCCCTACTCCCAATTCCTCCATCTGTGCCCAAGATGAGGTGTTCCATACCAGGACATCCGAGATGTCCTCATTCTTTAGGAATCGGGGGTTCCCCTCTTGCATCATAGATGAGGCCGTCTCACAGGTCTCCTTGGTATCCACTCTTGCCCCCCCCTCCCCAGTTGCAACACGGACAGAGTCCCCCTAGTCTTCACCTTTCACCCCAACAGCCGTCGCATACAGCACATAATCCTCCGACATCTCCAACGAGATCCCACCACTAGCCACATCGACCCATCTATACCCCTTTCTGCAGAGATCGTTCCCTCCGCAACTCCCTGGTTAACTTAACCCTTCCCACCCAAACCACCCCCTCCCCAGGTACGTTCCCCTGCAACCACAGGAGATGTAACACCTGTTACTATACCTCCTCCCTCGACTCAGTCCATGTACCCCAACAGTCCTTTAAGGTTAGGCAGAGGTTCACTTCCATCTCCTCCAGCCTCGTCTACTGTACCTGCTGTTCCAGGTATGGACTCCTAGATATTGGCGAAGCGCAGTCGCGACGATCGTTTTGCTGAACACCTCCGCTCAGTCTGCCTAGACCTATACGATCTCCCGGTTGCTAAACACTTTATCTCCCTCTCCCATACTCATCTTTCTGTCCTGGGCCTTCTCCACTGTCAAAGTGAGGCCCAATGCAAATTGGAGGAACAGCAATTTGTATTTCGCTTGGGCGGCTTACAACCCAGCAATATGAATATTGATTTCTCTAACATCCAATAACCCTTGCGCCCTCCCTTTCTCTCTCTCCCTCCCTCTCTCTCTCTCTCTCTCTCTCCCTCCCTCCCCCTCCCCCTCCCCCTCTCCCTCTCCCTCTCGAGTTGCGAGTTGCGTTGCACTGCCTTGATTAATTTTATTGATTGTCTGTCTCGTTATCACCTTCCCCTCAGCTAACAATTAAGCATTCTACATTTCCTTGATCCTTGTCTGCTTTGATCTGTTGTTTTCACACCTTGCCCATCCTTATATCTAGTCTCCCTCTCGTATGTCTCTCAGTCTGAAGAAGGCTCTCTACCTGATACGTCACCCATTCCATTTCTCCAGAGATGCTGCCTGCCTGAGTTATTCTGTCTATCATTTTGTCTATCTTTGGTGTAAACCAGCATCTGCAGTTCCTTGCTACACAGATCCAGGTTAATTTCTCTTTTGCAAAGTGTACAGTGTACACTTTTGTACAAAGTGTACAAAGTGTCCAATGAAAAATTATCAAAGTGTTTTGAAGAAAGAACATGTATGGTTACACCAAAAGCATGTGGGCATAATCTTAAAATAAGGCTATTTTGAATTGAAAAGAAAAAAAAACTCTTTTTACATAGTATTGCGTTAATCAAGAATTCTTCCCAAAGGCTGGATTAATTAAAACTTACTTTAAGGATATCAGGGGACATTGGATCAAAGTGGATAAATTGAGATGAGATATAAATATACTGAAAACATAAATATTAGTTTGCCTATAACATGTGTAAAACATATCGTGGCACATTGAAGAAGCAGAATATTACAGTAAGCCACTTAAGATGGTGTTAGAAATTGTTGCCTGAAGCGTAGCCAAAATCTTTGAATAACTCGCAAGATGGAAATGTTGATAGATTTAGAACACTAAAAACAGTAGGCTAAAGAGACGGAATATCTTTTCCTGTGAAAGAAAACCAGCATTAACATTTTTGTTTCAGACACTTTGTCAGAGGAGAAGATTCCAAATTGAATGACCCCATTTCTAACTGATGTTGATTACACCTGCCATTGTTTTGTGTTACAAAATGTGAATGGATAAAACAATGGCAGGTGAGGACAATAGATTTGGAACCTTCTCCCCTTTCCATTTCCCAAACACAGAAAAATTATACGTTGTATACTTTTGAATTAGTGCTAAACTTGGAACAGTGGAATCCAAACAAATTTCTGTGAAGTAAAATGCATAATTGAACGAGTAAAATTTCTGATTGGATTTTTGTCTTTATATTTGATCAACTGGAATACAAAGGGGAAAAGTCTGCTTGCAGCTATACAGTTCTGAGGCCATATCTGACATACTGTTCCTATTGTATTTTAAAATGGGTATTTTTGTCCTCTGAAAGGGGACCTTGCAAATTGGGTCTCACATTAACGGTGATCAATGGGTAAATTTATAAGGAAATTATATAAACCAGATTTGGGTTCTCTTTGAATGTATACGGTGAATGTTCAGTTTGATTGAGGATAGATATGCAAATTTGTTTTTCTCTCCATACAATATTCTGCCCAAGTCAACATAAAAACTATGTTAGACAATTCAGGATGGAAATTAGATAACAGATGATAGAATTGTGGAAGTCTGTCCAATAAAATAACAATTGATGGCGGCACAATTAATATAAATTCTGAGTTTGTTAAACCTCTATCCAACAATATGATGAACCTGGTGGTAGATGGAATTGGAATATCGAGCAGCTTCAAGTGGCTGAACAGCCTAAACAGTCTCAATGATTATTCTACACCAATGGGCTTGGAGAGATTTGTGGTGATTGATCAAGGTTTGAGAGATGAAACAGAGAAATAAAACTTAACAAAAAGTGCCCTGGAAATTACTGAGAGGCCATTATTGTGAAGTATTGATAGTTCTTTGGTAAAATTTGTCATTGTTCATGAAGAGGTGGTGGTGTAGAATCTTTTATGCTCAGAGCCTCAGTTTTCAATCTTATCTACAGGGCAGCATTTCTTTACCTCTGCATCTGTACTCGGGTTTAAAACAACTTTTTAACTCTGATGAGGGTGTGAGTGGGACCAACCAAGCAGTATATCATATCATATATATACAGCCGGAAACCGGCCTTTTCGGCCCTCCAAGTCCGTGCCGCCCAGCGATCCCCGTACATTAACACTATCCTACACCCACTAGGGACAATTTTTACAGTTACCCAGCCAATTAACCTGCATACCTGTACGTCTTTGGAGATTATATGGTATTATATACACCATATAATGCTGTATGGTCTAGGTTGTGTTTGCATTTTTCCTCCAATTACGTACAGTTGAGGGCACCAGACTCTGCATCACACAGAGAGGAGAATTATGAGGATGTTGCTGTAACTTGAAGTTTTAACTGAGGAAAAATTGAATAAGTTAGACTTTCGAACAGAGGTGGTTGAGCAGAAACTTAAATGCGGTGGAAGTGCTGGAACAAGGGACTGGCTTGGGTAATTTTCTGATCAGTCTAGACATGACGATCCAATAGTCCTCAATAATTTTTCTCAGATTTCCTGAGAAATCCTGTTGAGCCTATCCATGGTGTATGATTCTCATTCCTTTTTTTAACCTATTGTAGACTATTGGTTGTTAAAGTAGGCCTTTATTATGGTATTTTATCTTTGCTACAACATTGAACTACATAAGAAGTTGGGAGCCACTTGTTCTAATTTGATGGGTGTATTTTGCAATCTTGTGAGATCTTTGCATTGCATTCTTTGAATCTCTTCAACATTCTTTCCCGTTGCTTCCTAAACTATTCTGTGCTCTCTAATAGGCTCTGTTGCATTTCTATTGCGAATTGCCCAATTCATTTACTGCAGGAAAGACAATTGTGGTCACAATATATTTAAAGCATTTCTGAATGGTATAAGTGTGATAAAATAAGTAATGTAGAACTAATAACACAGGCCAAGTGCAAGGATATTGAAATTGTTTAAATATATGCAATCTTTAAAAAAATATTTTAAAATATATATTTGTTATAATAATATGGTGTGAATTCAGGCCAACTATCTGCAATACTGCAGATATGAAAAACATTGCAGTATTTTATAAATCCATTTTAATTACAGTTATCAAGTTCAAAAATATTATGGCTGGGAGGTGTTTGCAAAATTGATGCATTGTCCCCCCATCCGCTTCCACACATATCCCTTCCTCTGGTTTCACATTTCACTCCTCTTTTCTCCTTAGGCTCTTTTGTCTCCTTTTCATTTGTAGCCTTTGTACATACAATCTTCCAATGAAACCCAGTCTCACCTGTATATCGCATTTGCCAGGCTTTGTCGCCTCTATTTCCAACCCCCCCCCACCACCTACTACAATCAGTTTGAAGAAGGGGCCTGATACGAAACATCACTTATCCATGTCCTCCAGAGATGCTGCCTGCAGTGCAATGTTACAATGCAGCACTGAAATAAGTCCTTCAGCCTACCAAGGCCCTTGCCAACCTACCTGCACTAATCATGTTTTCCTGCACTTAGCCGGAAATCTTCTGTGCCCTGCACGGTTTGAGAATTCATTTCCGACTGCTCCTTTGGATTACACATTCTTTCAGAGATGATGAAGGGTGAGAAGTGACTGAAGATCATTTTAGCAAAATCAAACCGAGTATTCCAATGAATTGGAGCCTCTAAGGTCTGAAACTGCAACATGTTATGTAAGATTCTTTCACAATAGAACATGAGAAGAACTGGCAATATGGTTGGCTGGGTCTTTTCTGTATGGATAGCATCATTGTTGTAATTTTTTTTATCCCCGGCGGTTTGCATATTAGGCTTACAATTAGGCAACTAAATTACATATTAGACAACTAAATTTAAGGCAGCTCTTCTCCAAGAAGCCCTTCTTGCTTAAGTCCGTACTCCACCACCTCCAGTTTAAATTCCATTTGGAATATTTTGGAGGATCAAGAGCAGGAGAACAGAGCGTTTGAGTGTTGAGACACTTTGGGAGACCCTGTAAAAGCTGATCTGTGATTACAAAAGTAGAATTTTGGACTTTTTAATCAGAACACTGAGCATTCAGACGTCGCTCCATTGTGGTAGGTATCACTGCTGTATTTGTGGAGCTGAATACTCTACCTTAGTGAAGAACTTCAACACCATCTATTCAACAAAGTTCCAATATGTTAGAGCTGGCCTCTTCCATGCTTTCAGTGTTTTGGAAGCTCACTGGCAGGTTGTCCAATGCACCAAATGCTTGTGGCCACCAACTTTCACCAGAAGCCTTCATTCTTGAATCTTCATT
Organism: Rhinoraja longicauda; assembly: GCF_053455715.1. NCBI lineage: Eukaryota > Metazoa > Chordata > Chondrichthyes > Rajiformes > Arhynchobatidae > Rhinoraja > Rhinoraja longicauda. Next base: position 4,770,258 of record NC_135961.1, on the reverse strand, counting down.
TGATCCTCAGAAAAGCAGGTGTCGTACAAATTTCTGATCTAGAAATAGGAAGGATTTGTTCGTAAAAAATGACTTGCATGGTTTTAATTTTTTCCAAAGCACTCTGCAGCTTAGAAATTGCTTTTGGATTGGGTTGTTGTATGATATCAGAGGCAAAATGAAACTTCAACTTGTGACACTTTGTTTGAAAGAGAGATTACTGTCAACATGAGCACTGAGTATCACAATAGTCTTTCTGGTAAAGATTCTTCATAATGTTGTTGGTAGGAAGTTCCAGGATTTTGATCCAGGGATGGTGAACGAATGGAGGTAGAAAGGCGAATGCTTGGAAAGGAACATGCAAGTAATGCTGTTTGCTTGGTGTTGTGAGAGTAGCCCAGATGATAAACTGCAGTGCACTTTGCGAGTGATATAGACTCTAGCCATGATCCACTCGTGCTGAAGGGCAGAGTGGCACAGCGATAGAGTTGCTGCCTTACGGTGCCAGAGATCCAGGTTCAATCCTGACTATGGGTGCTGTCTGTATAGAATTTGTACGTTGGCCTTATGTGGGTTTTCTCTGGGTGCTCCGGTTTCCTCGTTACCATCACTATAAATGATGAAGAGTCCGAGTATATAGGAGGGAGATTGATCAACGGGCTAAATGATGCCAGAATAAAAACCTTGCTCTCAGCGTCAGTAAGACCAAGGAATTGACTGTGGACTTCATCGATGGGATGTTGGTGGAGAGAGTCAAAAGCTTCAAATTCCTGGACGTTCATGTCTCTAAAGATCTGTCTTGGGCCCAGCACATTGATCCAATCATAAAGAAAGCCCATCAATGCCTCTACTTAAAAGATTGAGAAGATTTGGTACGCTCATGAACTTCTACAGGTGTACAGTAGAGAGCATATTAACTGGTTGCTTCATGGCCTGGTTAGGGCAACACGAACACCCAGGAACAAAGATGATTGCAAAAAGCAGTGAACACTGCCCAGTCCATCATGGATACTGACCTCCCCACATCGAAGGGATCACAAGAATTGCTGCCTCAAAGGCAGCCAGCATCATCACAGACCCACACCACTAATGCTCTAACGTCACTGCTGCCATTGGGAAGAAGTTACAGGAGCCTGAAAACGAATGTAGAGGTTCAGGAGCCTCTTCCTACCTACAACCATCAGGCTCTTAAACACTACAGCCTCCAAATAGGGTCCAAATTATATAGATTTGGGGACATTATTTTTGACTTTGCAGTATTGTCTATTTTTTCTGTTTGTTCTTTTTTATATATACTGAACTTTTTGTTGTTTATGATAGGTTTTACAGAGTACTACGTTTACATATCTGTTGTGTTGTTGCATATAAGATTTCATTGTTCCATTTCAGGACATATGACAATAAAACACTTGACTCCAAAGACGTACAGGTTTTGTAGGTTAATTGGCCATGGGAAATTTGTAAAAATTGTCCCTAGTGTGTGGGATAGTGTTAGTGTATGGGGTGTCGGCGTAGATTTGGTTGGCCGAAGGGCCTGTTTCCATTCTATTTCTCTAAAGTCTAAAGCGAATGGAATGAATGGTTTGTGCGATGGGTAGAAAACTAGACAAGCAAGCTACTTTGTGCTCTATGTTGGTGTTGAGCATTTTTGTCATTAGTCATACAATTGTACAGCATAGAAACAGGCCCTTCGGTCTACCGCTCAGTCCTCTTTGCTCCAAGGAAAAGAGACCCAGCCTCAAACTCCCCCATGATTCAATCCAGAGAATCCTTTCTGCACTCTCTCTACCATGCGGATCCTTAAGGTAACTTCCACTCTCTGTAGCTGCCCTTGTCCTCTTATGCCTATGGAATCTTTTTGGACTTTATGTTATCTGCCAAGGATATCTCCTGGCTCCCTTCTGGCCTCCTAATTTCCTTAAGTATCCTCCTATGTCCCTTCTACTTGTCAAGGAACTTGCTTGATCCCAGCCGCCTATGCTTCCTTTTTCCTGACCAACCCTTCAATATCTCTCATCAACCAAATCATTTTAACAGGAACATGCTGGCCATGAATTCTTCCTATTCCTCATTTAAAATTCTTGCGGTTACAGGGGAAAATTATATCTGCTGTGCTGCTGCGCAACAAAGAATTTCATTGTTATAATTCGGGACATATGACAATGAAAAACTCTTGAATCAGTTGTGGCTCCTCCTCTCTTGCTTCCACTTGTCATGCTAGAAGCATCAGTACCGCCGAATATTATGCTGTCACTCGTACCCATCCCTCAATCATGTTTCTGTAACAGCGGTCATATCACATTCCCATGCTGTGGATGAGGTTTGAAGAGGTGCATATGAACATCTGTCTCATCTGGAAGGGCTGCTGGGGTCCCTGGGCGGTTGTAGGGACAGGTGTTATATCTCTTGCGGCTTCAGGGGAAAGTACCTGCAGAGGGGTCAGGTTGGGTGGGAAGGAATGAGTGAAACAAGGAGTTGCAAAAGGAATGGTCTCTGAGGAAAGGGGTGGGGGTGAGAAGATGTGACTGGTGGTGGGATCACATTGAAGATAGCGAAAGTGTTGGGAAATCATGTGTTGGATGCTTGTGTTTCTTTGTCAATGCAATATAGAGTCCCTCAATCTTTTTGTTTATCTGCATAGTTCAATTTAATTTTGTGGATGTTCTGTTGTTTTTCCTCTAGTATACGAATTCTTCATCCATGTTTATAGTTGCTTGTCAATTCTAAATGTTGTCTTCGTCTTAGTTTTGAAGACCTCTCAGATATTCGGCTGTCTAACCTAGTTGAAATTATCCATGCAAGCCTATTTCTTCGGCCTGCATCAGCTGAATTTCATTGGATAGTGATGTATTTTTCTATATTCCAAATCGCATATTTTTTTTCTGGCAAGCTCCTTATAAAGTGGCACATTCACTTCATTTGCTGAGTCATAACGGTATTGCAACTTTAAAAGTGATTTGTGAAGAATAGAATGTACAGGTCCATCGGCCTACAATGTCCCTCCTGAACATAATGCGAAGATTAATCTTGTGCATCTCTTATCAACCGGTGCATAATCCATATCCCTCCATTCCCTGCATATCCATGTACCTATCTAAAAACCTCTTAAATGCCTCTATCGTATTTGCCTCAACCACCAACCCTGGTAGCACATTCCAGGCATTCACCACCCTCTCTGTACATTTTTTAAAAAGGTGCTCCGCATATATCCTTAAAACTTTGTCCCTATCACCTTAAAGCTATGCCCTCTGGTAGTTGATTTTCTCCAACCCAGGAAAATGGTTTGACTGTCTGCCCTATCTGTGCCTCTCATCATTTTATATACAGTAAACCCTCGTTTTAACGGACCCATTATATAATAGATTTCGGTTAAAGCAGACAGACCCCCAACTCGCACCGCCTCCCCGGACGCTTATAGTGGAGGCTTCCAAGAACCCCGGCCTGACTCGCAAGGTGCACCAGCGAGCCCGTCGACATTTACCGCATGGTCCCGTTGACGCTGCTGTTGTTGAGGATCATTTTGTAGCCCCTGGGCACAGCGCTTTCTGCAGGCTGTCGCCACAGACAGCACGCGCTCATTGACTGTGGGACTCCCTCCCCTCTCACTTGCTGCCACCTCCTCCTCCCATCGCTCTGTCCACTCGGCCTTTACCTCGGCGCTGCCTCCTCGTCCTTCTCCCTTGGAGTCGCCGACATTCTCCACCATGGAAGTGGCAGCAAGTGAGAGGGGAGGATGCCCCACGGTGACCAGGCACCTCTTGTTGTTGGCAGCAGCCTGAAGAAAGCACTGTTCCCAGAGGCTACAGTGTGAGCCACAACAATAGCTGCGTCACCGGACGGTGTAGCAGCTGGTGGGGGAGGGCTCTGGTGCATAGTGGTGACACAGGTGCCTAGTTTTAAGGTGAAACAACACAAAGTTATGGAGTAATTCAGCAGACTGAATCACTCTGAAGAAGGGTCCCGATGTTACCTATCCATGTTGGCCAGAGATTCTGCCTGACATGCTGAGTTACTCTAGCCCTTTACGTCCTATTATGTATTTAAACATTATCTGCAGTTCTTTGTTCCAACTACATACAGTGATGATACCTTCCCCGGTTATAACGGACACTCGGCAATAATGGACATGATCCCTCTTCCCCTCTGTATGTCCATTAGACGAGTGTTTACTGTACTTTTGGATTTCTCCGCAACCTCTGGCATTTCAGAGAAAACAATGCAAGTCTGTTCAACCACTCCCTGTAAGTAATGCCCCCTAATCCAGACAGTGCAGGTGCTCCCCGCCTTACGATGTTTCAACTTTGCGATGGTGCTAACAGCAGCAACCCCTTAGTGAGCCGCAGCTTGTTTCCGGCCACGTGATCACGTGTATTCAATGCATTTCGACTTACGATATTTTTAGTTTCTGATGGGTTTTTCGGAACATAACCCATCGTAAGTTAAGGAGCACCTGTCTTGTGATAAACCTCCTCTGCACCCTTTCTAAAGCCTCCACATCTTTTATGTAATGGGGTGACCAGAACTACACAGAATATACCAAATGTGGATTAACCAAAGTCCTAAAAAGCTGCATCATGACATCCTGATACTTACACTCAATGCCCCTACCTATTAAGGTAAGCATACCATATTCCTTCTTTTCCACTTTTAGGGACCTGTGGACTTGAATAATTCTGTACTTCAATGCTGGTGAGGGTCATTTTAGTAAACGGATATTTTCCCCTTACATTTGACTTCCAAAAGTTCAACACCTCGTACTTGCTCGGATTAAACTCCACTTGCCATTTTCCTGCTGATTCCTGCAGCTGATCTCGATCCGAAATGTCACCCATTCCTTCTCTCCCGAGATGCTGCCTGACACGCTGAGTTACTCCAGCATTTTGTGTCTACCCACTGTACACCTTGACAGCTTTCCTTATAGTCCGCGATCCCAGTAATCTTGGTAATCTGCAAACGTACTGGCCAACCTGTCTACATTTATATCCAAGTCATTTATATATACCACAAAAGGCACCGATCCCTATAGAACTCTGAAGAGAAGGACTCTGAAGAAGGATCTCGACCTGAAATGTCACCCTTTCCTTCTCTCCAGGGATTCTGCCTGTCCTGCTGAGTTACTTCAGCATTTTGTGTCTCTTTGGTTTAAACCAGCATCTACAGTTCCTTCCAACACATTCCCAATAGATTCCATGTAGAAATCCACTAGTCACAGTCCTCCAACCTGAATATTATCCTTCCACCCTCCGTCCTCTATCAGTAAGCCAGTTCCAAATCCAGACAACCAAGTCACTATTAATCTTGTGCATCTTAATCTTTTGGATCAGCCTACCATTATTAAATGTTTTATTAAAAACCATGTGGATAACATCCCCCAATCCTGACCCTCATTGATCATCTTCATCGCCCCCTGAAAAAAACAACCTGTTGTGCACAAAGCCACGCTGACTGTCCCTAATTAACCCATTCTCCAAATGGGAGTAAATCCTATCCCAAAGTATCTTCTCCAATAGCTTCCCTGGCACTGATGTGAGACTCGCCCGCCAACTTTACCTGGATTCCCTCTACTTTCCTGCTTAAATTAAGGTACAACGTTAGCTATTCTCCAGTCCTCTGGGACCTCGCCTGTGGCTCGTAACGATGCAATGATCTTTGTCGAGGCTCCCACAATCTCCTCTCTTGCTCCTCTCATTACACTGGGATAAATCCCATCAGGTCCTGGGGATTTATCCACCTTGATGCTCTTCGAGAGTCCCAACACCACCACTGCCTAAATCTCAAACTGCCCTTGCACATTAGTATTCCCCACACTTATCTCACTGTCTTCATTTTTGGTGAAAAAAGATGCAAAGTACTTGTTTAGTACCTCTCTTACATCCCCAGACTACGCACAAATTTCCTGCTTGATCTTGAGCGGTCCTACCTTTACCCTGGTTACTCTTGTTTTTATTGTATAAAAACCTTTGGGATTTTCTTTAATCCAACTCGCCAAAGCCATTTTGTGACCCCTTCTGACCTTTCTGATTGCCTAATGGGCAGCCATGCTAGTTTAAAAATCTATATTCCTCAAAGGCGCTGTCTGATTCCAACAGCTTAAATATAGACCCTGGAGTAACTCAACTCAGCTGACCAGCAGCTTAAACTTTGCATGCGTTTTTTCTTTTTGATCATTTTTGCAGCCTCTTTAGTCATCCAAGGTTCCCTTTACTTTGCCATCTTTACCTCTCTTCCTCACTGGAACATGCCGGTTCTGGAGTTCAATCACCTGGTCTTTAAACGATTCCAACATGTCAGATGTACACATACTCGATAACAATTACTGCCAGTGTACCCTCCCGAGCTCGTGGCTAATAAAGTTGTAGTTTGCCATACTACAGTTTAGTATTTTCCCACAAGGTCCAGCCTTCTCCCCATTAAAAACGATTTAAAAACATCGAGTGGCAATCACTATCCCCAAAATGCTCTTCCATTGAAACACCATTCACCATTCATTTTCCAACACAAGGTCCAGTATATTCCCTTCCCAGGTTAGACTAGCCACATACTGTTTCAAAAAACCTTCTTGAATACACCTCTTAAATTCTGCCCTGTTAAAGTCTTTGGCACTGAGCAAGTCCCAGTCAATATTGGGGACGTTAAAGTCACCCACTGAGGCAACCCTGTTACTTTGGCATCTTTTGGAAATCTATCCTAAGTATCATCTGCAGGAAATTTTGGGAATATGGAAATCGTCATCTCATGAAATGTTTGTGAATAACAGTTAAGAATAAATTAGAATGGGAACAGTAAAATTGAAGGGTATTTTGAAAGAGTACGATGATGTGAATAGGGAGGAGAATGATGACCTACTAATTCAAAACATTAATTATTTCTCTTTCCACAGATGCTGCCTGACCTGACTTTTCCTTGTATTTTCTGTTTGTGTTTCAGATTTCCAGCATCTGCAGTTTTTTTCATTATAAAAGCAGGATATATAAATTGGGCTTGTATTTTATTTCGCATAGAAAATGAAGGGGTGATCTTAAAGAGGAGCATAAATAAGATTTCCCAGGGTATCTAGATAATTACTTATTCCAAAACAAAGGGAATATTTTAAAGTTATTTCTTGGCTGCGCAGGAGTGATATCAATATTATTTAGAAACAGAAAATAGGTGCAGGAGTAGGCCATTCAGGCCTTCGAGCCAGAACCACCATTCAATATGATCATGGATGATCATCCATAATCAGGACCCCATTCCTGCTTTGTCCCCATATCCCTCGATTCCGTTAGCCTTAAGAGCTATATCTAACTCTCTCTTGAAAACATCCAGTGAATTGGCCTCCACTGCTTCGGTGGCAGAGAATTCCACAGATTCACAACTCTGGGTGAAAACGTTTTTCCTCGTCTCAGTCCTAAATGGCCTACCCCTTATTCTTAAACTGTGACCCCTGGTTCTGGACTTCCCCAACATCGGGAACATTTTTTCCTGCATCCAGCCTGTCCAATTCCTTAAGAATTTTGTATACTTCTATAAGATCCTCTCTCATCCTTCTAAATTCCGGTGAATGTAAGCCCAGTCGATCCATTCTTTCATCATACGTCAGTCCCGCCATGCCGGAATTAACATTCGCTGCACTCCCTCAATAGCAAGAATGTCCTTCCTCAAATTAGGAGACCAAAACTGCACACAATATTCCAGGTGGTCTCACCAGGGCCCTGTACAACTGGAGTAGGATCTCCTTGCTCCTATACTCAAATCCTCTCGCGATGAAGGCCAAAATGCCATTTGCTTTCTTCACAGGTGTTCTCAAAGTACAACACCTCTCACGTCTTTGTTTTAGTATGGCTGTATGGTAAATCGAATTTCAATGTACCTTAATTGGTGCATGTGACAATAAAATACCTTGAAAGGAAAAGGAAGATGAAATCATTCTGGATTTCAGAGGATGGGAAGGAAAGGCCAGTAATCCAATCCCCTACCACTGCATAAAGGTCACCTGCCTATAATTTTCCAGATAAACATTACTTCCCTTCTTAAATAAAGAAGCAACATTGGCTACTCTTGAGGCCTCCGGGACCTTGCCTGTGCTAGAGAAGGTACAAAGATCTTTACCAAGGCCCCTGCAATTTTCTCTCTTGCCTCTCAATAACCTAGGATACATCCCATTAAGCCAAAGAGATTTATACAACTTAATGTTTTCAAGAGACCCAATGCCACAATCTTCTTGATCTCAAACTGCCCTCACATGTTAGAAAAGCCTGCACTGATTTAACTTCCCTTTGTGCTTTTCCTTGGTGAATGCATCTGCAAAGTACTTGTTTATTACCTATCCTACATTCATAAATCATAAATGTCCTCTATCCGTGAGTGGTTCCACATTCTCCCTAGTTGCTCTTCTTTTTAATGTAGGTATAAAAAAAATGTTTTTTGACTTAACAATGACATTTTGTGGCCCCTTTCGGCCCATCTAATTCTCTGCTTGAGTTTTTACCTGCCTGCTTTATGTTATCAAAGGCCCTGTCTGATTTCATCTTCCTTGTCTTTTTTGACCAAATTTATAACCCCTCTGGTAACCCGGCGTTCCCTTACCTTGCCACCCTTTTCCCTCTACTGGAACATGCCGGTTGGTCCTAAACTCTAATCAGTTGGTCTTTAAACATTCCCACATGTCTGATGTGAGCTTGCCTAATATCAGCTGCTCCCAATTTATGCTCCTTAGCTCATGCACACATAATGTTGTAATCTACTTTACCCCAATTTAGTACCTCGTCCCCAGGTCGAGATTTATATGGAGATGTATAAGATCATGAGGGGAATAGATAGGGTAAATGCACTGTCTTTTACACAGAGTTGGGGAATCAAGAACTAGAGCACATAGGTTTAAGGTGAGATAGATTTAATAGGAACCTGAGGGGCAGTGTTTATACACAAAGGTGGTGGGTGTATGGAACTAGCTGCCAGAGGGGGTAGTTGAGGCTGGTACTATCACAAAGCTTAAAAAACATTTGGACGTACATGGATGGGATAGCTTTGGAGGGATATGGGCAAATTGGATTAGTGTAGATGGGGCATGTTGGTCATCATAGGCAAGTTTTGCTGAAGGGCCTGTTTTCAAGCCTTTTTGACTAGCTTTATTCATAACTCAATAACAATTGGGTTAATCGAAAAGTTGTAAACAGATTACGTAGGCATGGTTATATAGGGTTACCAATCCAACGTGCAATGAAATGAAGGTGCAAATCGGTCTTGACCTAAATGAGTGATCGAATAGGCTTGAAAGGCGAAATGGCCAGCCCTAGAATTAAATGGCTACCATGTGGGTTGTAAAATTCCTATCATTTTTTTGGTAGCATTCTCGTCTCACCCATGAAACCAGGTGATTTTGTGAATTCAAGCCCACTAACATGTATTATCCTAGGAAGACAATTCAGTTTAGTAACAAAGTTGCCGCCCAATCTTTTGGTTGAAATGTTAAGCAAAACTCATATGGACTGTTGGGTCCACTAGGGCCACTTTGAATATCAGCAGGAAATTTTCCTAATGTTCTGCCTGACATTTATCCTCAACCAAGTACTAAAATTATCTGGTCAATTTTTAGGGAGCCTTTTATGACACTTGCAAATTGGCAACTCGTTAAATACTTTGGCAGTGAATTACTTTGGAACCTTAAGCAATTGCAATGTTACATTTGAAAACTCTTATTTATTCTAATAGGCACCAGAATATTCATTTTGAGTATATCCTAAAATAAAATGAATTGCAGTTCATGTGTACAGATTCATTAGTAGTTAAATGTTAAAATTTGATAGTTAATATCAGTTGCATGCTTGAAGTTTTCATTTGCAGTTTCTATAAAATCCTATTTAGGTGTAATTTTGTTTGAATTTAATTATTATTGCATAGTCAGAAAAGGAATAAAATGTATGCATTTCTTCAGTAGTCTAATGCACAAGATGATTTTGGAGCTTATTCAGAATTAAAGGATGTTCTTTTAGGAAGGAGATGAGGAGAAATGTCTTTAGTTCTAATTTCTTTAGAGCAGTGTTTCTCAACCTTTTTACACTTGCGGAACCCTTGAAATAATTTTCATGTCTCAGGGACCCCCTACATAAAAATTTGTCACGTACAGCTCCTGTCCACTGACCACTGAAGGCCGTTTCACACTGGCGCCGAATAGACGTCGCTAAATATATTCCCTATGATCATTATACTTTTAAATGACATAACAGGTTGAAGACTTGATTATAATACCCAAGAATTTTCCAAGAATATGCCGTACGTGTATAATAAAATGACGAATATGAAATTAAACACAAAAATTACTCAAATCCATTTACATATGATTAGCAAGGATGTGTATTTCTGCTCTACATTGGTTCCAGTCCTGGGGAACAAACTCACATATGACCACTAATTGCAGTAATTTAGAGTATAATGTTATCTTGCTTATTGAAGTACTTGTTGAAGTAAATTCGCACATAAATTGATAATCAGCCCAAAAAGGTGGCAATTGGCTTTTCTGCTGTGTTTTATATTTTAACCACTTCTTAATTCATTAATATAGTTATATAATCTTGCACTTAAATGAAATATTTACTCATTACAGTTCCACCACTGATTTTCTGGCATTCTTGGTTCCAGAAAATCAGTAAATGGTGTATCCATTAGGGGCACAACGGTACCAGAACAGTCCACCTGAGCTGCTGGGGGGGAGAGGGCGAGATACTGGCCTGCAAAGCCAGCCAAGGACGTCGGCTATGGGGATACATGTGCTGGCTCCAGCTGGGCTGGAGTTCCAGAGCCCTGGCCGCAGGTTGCAAATTCAACCCACCGATCGGCCATGGAAGTCCCGATGCGGTCCAGATTGGCTGCCTTGCCCAGCCTAGGTGCCACATTTTCGGCGAGACTTCCAGGGCGCGGGGGATTTCTCGCGGAACCCTTAGCGACCTCTAGCGGAACCCTAGTGTTCCGGGAAACCACGGTTGAGAAACGCTGCTTTAGAGGGTAGTGAATCTGGAATTCTTTGCCACAGAAGACTGTGGAGGCCAAGTCAGTGGATATTTTTATGGCAGAGATAGATAGATTCTTGATTAGTACATATGTCAGAATTTATGGGGAGAAGGCAGGAGAATGCGGTTAGGAGGGAGAGATAGATCAGCCACGATTCAATGGTAGAGTAGACTTGATGGGACGACTGGCCTAATTCTACTATTCCTTATGACTTTATTAGGTATGATGTGTAATTAGTTTTTTTTGTCTCTAATAAACAAGGGTGTATTGGAAGATATAATCAATTTTGTAAAGTTACAGCTTTTTAAAATAAAAAATCTACTTGCTTGAATAGAATCATTGAAGCGAAGAAATTCCAACCCTTGAAATGATAAAGATGCATGTTCAATGTTACAATGAAACTACATTGCTAAAGATTGGGTATTATTCATTATTTATGGATGCAGGTTATGCATTAAGCACATTTCATTCACTTGCTGTGGTTGGTATTGCTAATATTTTTAATGGCAACTGTAAACTTCATAATTTTCATAGTGTATACTTAATTTTCTAGGAACTCCAGCTACACCTGCTACTCCAGCTAATGTGCAGAATTTACCTGATGCATGGGCCTCCATCTCCCAGCTTTCTAACTCTGACACAATTGCTGCCGTTGCACAGCTTCTTCAGAGTCCCCAAGGCCAACAGGTAGAGTGTTGTCAATTTTTTAATGCTTTAATGAATTCTCATTCAAGCGCAATTGATTCACTAAAATTAATTTGCTTAATTAATTTGGAGCTTATTTTAAATGAAGAAAACTTATGGTCATCGTCCAGTTGAAGCTGGGTTGCTGACAGAATTTAAGCAGTGTCAAAATGAGCACTTGAATCGCCTTGGCTCAAAAGGCCATGGATTAAGAGATGGGAGTAATAAGAAAGGGTGCCCACTGGTTGGCGTGGATGAGGTGGGCCGAATGGCTTCTTTTTCTTTCTATCTTCTGACGCAACCACTGAAATACAAATAATTGTAAATGTAGATTTAAGGGAGTAGTTGAAGGATGGAATCCATTACAGCCTCAGCTAGTTTACATACTAACCCCCATGCTGGTAACTTTGCATAGATGCATATAGCCATTGAGATGCAAAAACTTACAGTGGAATCTCGGGTAAATAAAAACAAAGTTCTGATTGACCTCAGCGGGCCAGCAGCAGCTCTGGAGCCAAGTGTCGGTGACATTTTGGGTCGGGACTCTGCTTTAGACATTTGGCGTTGCTGGTTTTTCCCTCTGCAAGGATCAGAGTAAATGCTGTCCTCGTCAGTATAGCCTTTTTTTAAATATTGAAAACAAGGTACTTTTGAAATAGAAACAAAGTGCATTTCAAGCAAGATCTATAGGTAGTGAAACTTTAGGAACTGACTTCAAAGTTTTAATTTTTAGTTCCCAGTCTTTTAGTGCATTCCAAATGCAAATAGAACATAGAACATAGCACTGCAGCAAAGTAACAGGTCCTTTGGCCCATAATGTCTCTGCCGAACATGGCGCAAAGACCAAATCTTATCTACCTGCACATGATCCATATCGCTCCATTCCCTGCATATCCATTTGCCCATACACAAACCTCTTAAATGCCACTATCATATCTGCCTCAACCTCCAACCCTGGCAGCCCATTCCAGGCATTAACCACTAATCTGCACTTAATTCGCATCCCTCCATATCCATGTGCCTAATATTTGATTCTTCTATCCTAGGAAATAAGTTCTGTCTATCCTATCTATGCCACTTGTAAACTCCTATCAGGTCGCCCGCAACTCGGGTGTTCCAGAGAAAACACTGAGAATCTGTCCAACTTCTCCCTGTAACTAATACCCCCTAATTTGGGCATCATTCTCGTAAACTTCCCCTGCGTCCTCTTCAATCCCTCCATATCCTTTTGGTATTCAGGTGACCAGAACTGCATGCAGTATGCCAAATGCGCCCTCGCCATAGTCCTATAAAGCTGCATCAAGGCTTCCAGACTCTAGTATGCAATGCCCTGAGCAATGAGGGCAACCATGCTGTCGGTGTCACTGTTTCTACTTGTGTTGCCACTTTCAGGGAGTTATGGATGTGGATCCCAAGATCCCTCTAAATCAATGCTGTTAAGAGTGAATTGTATATTTTCCCCTTACATTTCACCTCCCAAAGTGCAAACCCACACACTTGCTTGGATTAAACTCCACCTGCCATTTCTCTAGCTGTTCTGCACTCCGCTGTTTACTTTAACAATCCTCCGCACAGTCCGCAATCCCAACAATCTTTGGTGTCATCTGCAAACTCGCCAACCCATTTACATCCATGTCCAAATCATTTATATGTATCACAGGCAGCACAGATCCCTGGGGAACTCCACTGGTCGTAGACCTTCAGCCTTAATATTATCCTCCCACCACAAACCTCTGTGCTCTATCAGTAAGCCACTTTTGAATCCACACAACCAAGTCACTGTTAATCCCATGCATCTTAGTCTTCTGGATCAGCCTACCATTGGGCATCCATGCAGACAACATCCACTTATCTACTCTGAATAATCACCTTCATCACCTCCTCAAAATATTTGGTCAAGTTACCTAGGCACAGCCTGCCACATCCAAAGCCTTGTTGACTCTCCCTAATTCACCCTTTCTCTTCCAAATGGAAGTAAATCTTATTCCGACTAATCCTCTCCAATAGCTTCCTTACCATCGACATGAGGCTCACTAGCGTCTCATTCCCTCTATTTAAACAAAGCAACAACATTAGTTAGTCTCCAGTCCTCCGGGACCTCATCTGTGGCTAGAGAAGAGGTTTGTCAAGGCTCCCACAATCTCCTTTGTCTCTTGTCATCCTGGGATAGATCCCATCAGGATCTGGGAATGTACCCACCTTCATGTTCGTCAAGAACCCCATCACCACTTCCTTCTCAATCTCAAACTGCCCTTGCATACTAGTATTTTCCACTCTGATCTCACTGTCCTCCATATCCTTCTCCTTGGTCACAACAGATGAAAAGTACTCGTTTAGTACCTCGTGTACATCCCCTCACTCCAAGCACAAATTTCCTCCTTAAGCAGTCCTACATTCTCTTTGGTTACCCTCTTGTTTTTTATTTAGGTATAAATAATTTAGGGATTTTCTTTAATACGACTCGCCAAAGCCATTTTGGCTCTTCTAATCACCTGCTTGAGTTCTTTCCTCTTTTATATTCCTCAAAGGCCCTATCTGATTCCAACCACTTAAACATTGCATGCACTTCATTTTTATTTTTTGACCAAATTTACAACCTCTTTCACCATCCAAGATTCCTTTGCTTTGCCATCCTTATCCCTCCTCCTTACTGAAACATAGTGGTCCTGAACTTTGATCATCTGGCCTTTAAAGGATTCCCACATTTCAGATGTGGACTTACCCAATACAATTGTTTCCAATGTACTCCTCTCAAGCTCTTGCCTAATAATGTTGTACTTTGCCTTACTCCAAGTTCCAGCTGCTCCCTATGCAAAACAATTTGGAAATTTATGGAGTTGTGATTAGTCTCCCGAAATGCTCTTCCTCTTTAACATCAGTCACCTGGCTTCACTCATTTCCCAGCACAAAGTAGTCCTGCATGTTCCTTTTTGGCTTGCAGTCCACATGCTGTTTCAAGAAACTCTCTTGGATATACCTCAAATTCTACCAGGTTTGAGCTCCTGGCACCGAGCAAGCCCGTCAATATTTGGGAAGTTAAAGACCTCCACTAAAACAACCGTTGCTTTGGCATCTTTTGATAACCTGTCGACATATCTGTTCCTCTATCTCCCATAAATTGATACATTTATGCTGAAACTAAAACCTGAAACTCATTGGTGGCAGTGGATGAGAAATGCTCAACTATTGTTTATTTGGAAACACATGGTCTGTATTCATATCTTATTATTTGTAAGCTAGTTCCAACAATTTCAAAAAATGTTTACAGAGTTTTATTTTAAGCTTCATTTTTTTATGGTGTAATAACACATAAAACTATTAATGAAGATATTAGTTGCTCATTTATAAATCCTTGTACTGCACACTGAACTACTGAGAAATAACGATAAAACTATTTGCATGTTTTATTTAAAAGTATGCCCATTCAAATACGCTGGTTTTGTTTTAAATCTAATTAAATTTTTAAAAATCTTGTCCACATTCTATGTGTACGAAAACAGTACGAACCCATGGGATCTCTGCCAGCTCTCAGGAAAGCAGTCCCATTTGTCCCTTTCCACTTCCATATATCCATTTACCCTTGAAAGTTATTCTTTCTCATTATTGCCATCGACCCTTTTTGCTATTGACCTAAATTGTGAGGTAATTTGCAGTAATAAATTAATCTACCATCATCTTTTTGGGATGAGAGAGGAAACTGAAGAATTTGGGGGAAACCCATGTGGTTTGCACAGACAGATCAAATGCCAGAATCTGGTCCCTGCGGCAGCAGTACCATGCACCTCGTGTGTAACTGCTTTTTAAAAAAGGAACGCTGTCAACCTATTTATCTCTATTTCTAATGTACATGTACGGTGTGAATTAGAAACTCTATTTAACTGTAATCTTGTCTTTTTTTCACTTTGTGTAAAGCTCCAGCAGTTGGTACAGAATCTTCAGATGCAGCAGCAAAAACCTCAGCCATCTCTACTTCAGGCTCTTGATGCTGGGCTAGTCGTCCAACTCCAGGCCCTGACAGCACAGCTGACAGCAGCAGCAACAGCAAATACACTCAACCCATTGGAACCTAGACTCAATTTTAATAAGGTATAGAAATGAGTGCAGTTAACTTTTCAGAACTAAACTTTTTTTTACAAACTAAATTGTTAGGACAGAATGCCTCTGGCATTTTTGCACTAGACTTAACATGCAACATCTAAAAAGATTCTTTAAAAGATGAAAATTCCACAGTGTTTCTGTATTCTTTAGTGTAGCCCCAGTAATGTTTTTTCTATAATATTCTGTATTTATATTGACTGCAATGCATGGGAAAGGATGGGATAAAGCCTGGGTAGAGAGAAATATTTTTAAGAAATCTCCCTTTATACATAGAACATGGAACAGTACTGCACAGAAACAGGGCGTTCAGCCTACAGTGTCTGAGCTGAACCTGGTGCCATGACCAATTCTGATCCATCTGCACATGATCCATATATTTCCATTCACTGCACATCCATGTGCCTGTCCAAACGTCTCTTGAATGACATGATTATATATGCCTGGACCACCATGTCCGGCTGTGCGTTCCAGGCACTCAACCACCCTCTCTGTAGAAAGAAATTGTAGACAATAGGTGCAGGAGTAGACCATTCGGTCCTGAGAGCCAGTACTGCCATTCAATGGCTGATCATTCACTATCAGTACCCCGTTCCTGCCTTCTCCCCATACCCCCTGGCTCCGCTACCATTGAGCTCTATCTAGCTCTCTTGAAAGCATCCAGAGAATTTGCCTCCACTGCCTTCCGAGGCAGAGAATTCCACAGATTTACAACTCTGTCTGAAAAAGTTTTTCCTCATCTCCGTTCTAAATGGCCTTCCCCTTATTCCTAAACTGTGGCCCTTGGTTCTGGACTCCCCCAACATTGGGAACATGTTTCCTGCCTCTAACGTGTCCAATCCCTTAATAATCTTATATGTTTCAATAAGATCCCCTCTCATCCGTCTAAATTCCAGCGTATACAAACCTAGTTGCTCCAGTCTTTCAACATAGGACAGTCCCGCCATTCTGGAAATTAACCTAGTGAACCTACGCTGCACGCCCTCAATAGCAAGAATGTCCTTCCTCAAATTTGGAGACCAAAACTGTACACAGTACTCCAGGTGCGGTCTCACTAAGGCCCTGTACAACCTCAGAAGGACCTCTTTGCTCCTATACTCAACTCCTCTTGTCATAAAGGCCAACATGGAGCTTTCTTCACTGCTTGCTGTACCTGCATGCTGACTTTAAGTGACTGATGAACAAGGACAACCAGATCTCTTTATACTTTCCTAACTTGAGACCATTCAGATAATAAGCTGCCTTCCTGTTCTTACCACCAAAGTGGATAACATCACATTTATCCACATTAAACTGCATCTGCTATGCATTTGCCCACTCACACAACCTGTCCAGGTTACCCTGCATCCTCATAGCATCCTCCTCACAGTTCACACTGCCACCCAGCTTTGTGTCATCCACAAATTTGCTAATGTTACTTTTAATCCCTTCATCTCAGTCAATAATGTATATTGTAAATAGCTGCGGTCCCAGCACCAAGCCTTGCGGTACCCCACTAGTCACTGCCTGCCATTCTGAAAGGGACCCGTTAATCCCTACTCTTTGTTTCGTGTCTGCCAACCAATCCATGTCAGCACCCTACCCCCAATACCATGTGCTTTAAATTGTGCCGTGCATTTCCTTTAAACCTTGATCTCCTCTCCCCCCCCCCCCCCACTGCTCACTTCTATGTTGTGTCCGCTGGTATTTGATATTTCCATCTTATGAAAAAGGTCTGACTGTCCTATAAAGCTGCATTATGACTTCCTGACCCTCTGCTCAATGCCCTGACCAATGAAGGCAAGCATACCATACACCACCTTTACCATTTATCCACTTGTGTTGCCACTTTCACAGAGCTATGGATTTGGACCCCAAGATCCCTCTGTACATCAATGCTGTTAAGGGTCATTCCATTACTTCTATAGTTTCCGTACATCACACTTGCTCGAATTCAAGTCTCTGCCATTTCTCCACTCATTTCTGTAGCTGATCCATATCTCGTTATACACTTTGGCAGCCTTCCTCACAATCTGCTGCCCCTGTAATCTTGGTGTCATCTGTAAACTTACAAACAAACCCATTTGTGTAGGAAGTAGCCATTGCAAACCAAATGGCATGCAGGAGTTGACAGGACATATGACCAAATACTATTGAAGAAACTGGTTGTAAAATACTAAATTTGACGTATGATTTGTTGCAGAAACACCTAGATAGATTTGAATATGATGAAGAGCATGATCACTCAGATGAGACTACGAAAGAGATGTCTACTACATCCCAGCTGTAAGGCATTATTTCATTCATATACTTTTCTCTCTCCAATTGCAAATGGGTGCGTTTCTTGCTGCTGAGAATCCTGGGGCAGAATGCAGTTCTGTTTTATTTAAAGATATTGGAGATGAAACTGAATGAGTACCGGTAATTCATTTGTGTACATTGTGTTTTGGGGAAAATGTGAGTTCCAAGCTGTATCAGAAATAAAAGTCCTATGTTTTCTGATACTTGATTTTAATTGATATCTGGATTGCACTTTTAGTAATTTGCATAACAATTCCACTTTGGTTATCTGGGGAGTTTTGTTGAGTATAAGAACAGGGGGGGAGTGGGCAGAGATAGTGCTTACGTCTGGCAAGCAAAAGGGTCTCACTTCCAACAATTTTGTTTCAAATGCTGTACTTTAGGTCATTCACATTGTGCATTTGAATTGAGGAAGCATTAGAATGCGTGTCTTGGCATTGGAATCCACGTAATATGAGATAATGGTTTGTTTGTTCCTTTTAGAAAGAATTATTTAAACCAAAATGGAGTGCAGTGGTTTAGATTTTTTGGTGCAAAACAAACTGTAGGCACGTTACATAAGGATTCCATTCCTGAGAACTGTCGAGAAACTGTTTTTCTCTATGTTAGAAACGACCAATTTCAATGAGGGTACATCCCCAGCAATGGCTAGTTTTGAAGGTCTTAACATTTGAATTAACAACGAGTCGACATATTTGCAGAAGAGATTTGCCACATCAGTTTCCAAAGCCAATCTCTTTCATCGACCTGCTGTGAACTGGCAGCTATGTTCTTAAAGTCAATTTTACCTGTTTTTATCTACTTTTCAGAGATTACCTGTACACTTTTTAAATGGTTGTCTTTTAACTTAACTAGCTACCAAGCCCATTCCATAACTTCTGAAGAAGTTTGCATATCTGAACTGCCTTTTCTGTCTTGAAAAATGCATTTAGAAATTAATGAATTTGCAATGAGTCAGATTTCCTTGAATCAGGTCTTCGATAACCAAGGAAGGCCATGTTTTAATCTTGTTTTAATTTGTGTTTTAATCGTGTAGGAAGGAACTGCAGATGCTGGTTTAAACGGAAGATAGGCACAAATTGGTGGAGCCTTAGAGGGAGTACAGAGAAGGTTCACCAGATTGATCCCTGGGATGGCAGGACTTTCATATGAAGAAAGACTGGATAGACTAGGCTTATACAAGCTGGAATTTAGAAGACTGAGGGGGGATATAAAAACATATAAAATTCTTAAGGGGTTGGAGAGGCTAGATGTGGGAAGATTGTTCCCGATGTTGGTAGAAGTCCAGAACCAGGGGTCATAGCCTAAGGATAAGGGGGAAGTCTTTTAGGACCGAGATGAGAAAACATTTCTTCACACAGAGAGTGGTGAATCTGTGGAATTCTCTGCCACAGGAGGTAGTTGGGGCCAGTTCATTGGCTATATTTAAGAGGGAGTTTGATGTGTCCCTTGTGGCTAAAGGGTTCAGGGGGTATGGAGAGAAGGCAGGTACGGGATACTGAGTTGGATGATCAGCCATGATCATATTGAATGGCGGTGCAGGCTCGAAGGGCCGAATGGCCTACTCCTGCACCTATTTTCTATGTTTCTATGAGTAACTCAGTGAGACAGGCAGCTTCTCTGGAATAGGTGACTTTTCTGGTCGTTTCAGAAGAAGGGTCTCGACCCAAAGCGTCATCCATTTCCTCTCTCCAGAGATGTTGCCTGTCAAGCTGAGTTACTTCAGCATTGTGTCCATCGTGTGTTTTAACCATGACTTAAAGTTGTGATTTCATCACAATAATACCAAGATTTTTTTAATTTTCTAGCTTATTCATTTTATTGAAAATAAATTTTGCATTGAAGCTGCATTACATCAGCAGCAATTTAACTGTTCAAACTTTATCAATTTTGTTTTTAGTTGTAAAATCAGACGGTTGCCATAGCTGTTGCATTAAGAGATAATAGCATATTAGCTTTGGGTATTACAAGAGGGAAAAATGAAAGTAAGAGAGCAATTTCACAACTGATCAAGAAATCAGTGTTTAGAAATTTAGTTCTCAATGCTTTCTCACTGAATGCCCGGTTGCAGTATATTTTCAGAACTTATTTAAGCACTATTTATTTTTATGCCATTCTTCTCAAACAATGAATGTAAATAATCCTTGGGACATGTAGGTTTCATTTATTAAATGCTTCCTTTTACATGATTCTATATTATAATTCTTCCTCTGCATTGCATTTCTTTCCTCAATGCTTGTCAGCAAGGGACAGTTATGGAGAAAGTAAAAGGGTGGCACCATGGCACAGTGGTAGACCCGGGTTCAATCCTGACCACAGGTGCTGTCTGTACGGACTTTGTACGTTCTCCCCTTAACCGCGTGGGGTTTTCTCCGAGATCTTCGGTTTCCTCCCACATTCCAAAGTCGTGCAGGTTTGTAGGCCAATTGGCTTGGTATAAATGTAAATTGTCCCTAGTGTGTGTAGGGTAGTGTTAATGTGTGGGGATCGCTGGTCGGTGCGGACTTGGTGGGCTGTGGAGCCTGTTTCCTAGCTGTATCTCTAAACTAAACTAAAACACAGTAAGCCAAAAGCATATTGTGTTGCAGTGTTGGAACATATTCGCTTTCAATGTACTAGTTCAGTTTTCCATTCCTCTCTCTCTTAGGCCACTGATTAATAGTAGTTCCCAGAGGAACCAGGAGCAATCTATCCTTCACCAGTTTGTCCTACTGAGATATTTGTAATAATCAAAGGCCATTATAGTCAACCTGATGCAATGGCACAAAACTTTCAGCATGTCTCATTAAAATCATATTACAACCCATTTCTATAATACTTGCCAACCAAGCAGGTGATATTTATTATTCTTCCACCCCATCAGCCAGCGTATCCAACAAATTATCCTCTACGATTTCCGTCACCTCCAAAGGGATCCCACTACTGGCCACATCATCCCACCTCCTCCCCTTTCTGCTTTACCGCAGAGACCGTTCCCTCCGTAACTCCCTGGTCCATTCGTCCCTTCCTACCCAAACCACCCCATCCCCAGGCACTTTCCCCTGCAACCGCAGGAAATGCAACACCTGTCCCTTTACCTCCCCCCTCGACTCCATCCACGGACCCAAACAGTCTTTCCAGGTGAGACAGAGGTTCACCTGCACCTCCTCCAACCTCATCTATTGTATCCGCTGTACCACATGTCAACATCTCTACATCGGTGAGACCAACCACAGGCTCGGTGATCATTTTGCTCAGTCCGCCTTAACCAACCCGATCTCCCGGTGGCTGGGCACTTAATCTCCCCCTCCCAGTCTGACCTTTCTGTCATGGGCCTCCTCCAGTGTCATAGTGAGGCCCACCGGAAATTGGAGGAACAGCACCTCATATTTCATTTTGGTAGCTTACAGCCCAGCAGTATGAACATTGACTTCTCTAACTTTAGACAGTTCCTCTGTCCCACTCTTCCCCTCCCCTTCCCAGTTCTCCCCGTCTTCCTGACTCCACCTATATCCTTTCTTTGTCCCTCCCCCACCCGACATCAGTCTGAAGAAGGGTCTCAACCCGAAACGTCACCCATTCCTTCTCTTCAAGATGCTGCCTGGCCTGCTGAGTTACTCCAGCATTTTGTGATGCCTTTTATTATTAGTTAAGTGATATCAGCTCAATGTTGGACTTCATGACCAGCTAAAAGGTGCAAGTTTTTTTGGTTTAATACAACTCTGTTTGGGAGTGATAATTTTTAACTAATTTCAATGAAGAACAAACTTTTAAGTTCAATGATTTTCATAAAACCATAATGTGCATTATGAAGTTGGGAATATGTTGCTTTTGGGTAATTCTAATGGTAAGCAAATACCATCCTATATTAGTAAAATGATTTTGATTTAAATACAAATTGAATATTGAGAGATCCTGTGAGGTTTTTTTTTTAAATTATGAAGATATTACCCAGTTACCATTTCCTCCATAACCTCTTGGAGAACTGCTGTTGCTTCCATCTATATGGTAAATTGCTACCTCTTTGACTTGCAGACCTCTTGTGACTGAGACCATGAACACGTCACTTTTTCAGCAGCTAGCTGAGCAGTTCCAGCAACAAAACTTTGAGCAGCTTCGGCAGCAGTTAATGGAACAACAACAGACCCAGCAGGTACATGCATAAGAATGGAATCATTGTTAGTATAATTAATGTGTTTGGTCTTGTAAGATCCTAGGTATGATACTTGGATTGACGTTTTCTAATTGTTTCACTCATGATCAAAGCAAAGATTCGGTGAGAAGAAAAAATATGGTACCCACAAAGTGATGCAATTTAGTTTATACTTCCATTCTTTTCCTTGAAGCAGACTGTGTTCTTATTTAATATGTGAACATGTAGGGTTTTTAATCATGCCTGCAAAATATACATACACAAAAATTCATAATTTACCAATATTTTTCTGTTGCTTTGTACAAAAGTTTGCAATATGTAGCATCTAGATCAAAGCCAAACTTCTGTTCAAATTTCTATTGTGCAACGCTGTCAAATAATTATACAATATAAAGTATAGAAGCATTTTTCTTCACCGCTGCTAGCTCAAGTTCTCAAATCAACCAATTATGTTGATATTTGCATCTATTTTGATGGTAGTTCATTTTGCTGATGCATATTGATAGGTATGTTATGCAAATATTACATGTTTAAATCAGTTTTAAAACTTTCTAAAATATTATTTATGGCACAGAGATGAGATAATGATTTACAGATCAGCACCTTTTCATTTACAATTTAACTACAAACTGGCTTTCTCTTGCTCCCGAGTTTTTTTAGTATTTGAAACCATTGTCTGTATATTTGGTATTTAAATTGGCTTTGCGTTATGCTCGTACTTAAATGCATTTTTATCATCCTGATCTTCATTTATTTGCAGTTAACTCACCCTAACGCAGATGGGTAGAATTGAAAGGAAAATTATTTTCTCATTATTTACCCTTTTTTTGGAATTCTAGAATGACATGAATTTAAGTGAGACTTGGTGGTTGTTTAAAGCACATCAGTCCTTTTAAGACAAAATTGTGTCAGAAATGTATTCTTTAAATATAACGAAGGATTTACAAAAGCCTTCTTGTGCTATTATTGTACTAAAGTTAATATTTACATAATTAAGTTTCAATAACTGGAAATGTCTGGGAACTGAATAGTTATTGGTTTATAGGTACAGCATTGTCCTTGGGTACATGTTTCTAATTGTGAAATGCATTCATTTTGCAGAATACAACATTGGATAGTCAAGAGGTAACTTTTGGATCTGAACAGTCAGTCACCCCTTCCCAAGGCAGCACTCACCAACAACAAGAGCCAGAAGTAAGAGAGGAGGATCCACTTGAGGAACAGCAGCAGGTAGAAGATATAAAAATAGATTTTCAGTTTGTACTGTCAGAGATTGTGAAAAGTATGATAGCCTTGCTTGAATCTGAAATTACCTGTGACATAAATAGTATACAAATGGCCAAGCTTATTAAAAAAAAATGTGAGATCTATCAGTACCATTCGCTGGTATCATTCGGTAAGTGTAAAGTGGTTATATCACTTTTGTTAATTTTGAGAACGTACCTTTGTTACAACGGAATAAGATATCTGGTCAGTCCGCTTTTACTTAGTAGGTTACCAAATTAAAAAGAATTGGAAATTGAACATAGCTAGTTCATCATCCCATACTGGGCTCGAGTCATAGTATTAAACAGCATGGATACAAGCCCTTTGTCTCACCTTGTCCATGCTGACCAGGCTGGTATACTAGGCTAGGCATGTTTGCCTGCATTTGGCACAGAGCCCTCTGAACCCTTCCTATCTATATCTGTCCAATATATTTGGGTTATTTTAAGAATGAAACACTGGAAGGTGTTGTCAGCATTAATTTCAACTGTTAAACTATTGAGCAAAAGGAAGCCCTGTCTTACAAATTCTCTACAAAATCCCAACCAATCTGGCTGCCTTCTTTCCTGAGCTTTGTTACGTCCTATGCCTCAAAGTTTTTAATTTATTTGTTTTTAAAAAATATGCTGATACTAATGCCAATTTTTCTCAATAATTAGGCATTATATGCTCACAATTTTCTGGGTAAAGAAACTGAATTGACTGTTATTTGCTTTTTTTTTCAAAAACACATTATTGAACATTTTAAAGGAAAGGATATTAGGTCAATTGAAACAAGTTCATGCTGTAAATATTTTATTTGTCAAAGCAATTTGTATCACACTTTGGCTTTAAAGTTGCAATTACTCTTCAAAAGATTGCAAATGAGCTTATTTGTTTACTTTAACAAAGGAATCCATTTAAATGTGCATATTATTAACCTTTATTTACCCCTTCGCATTTCTTAATTCTTACATAGGTCTCAAGGCAAAGTATAATGTTCTAAAGGGACATTGGGATATTAGGTCATTGGGACTTAGCCATGAAAATATGATACGAGAGTCAAAGACAAACTTGAGTAAGAATATTCAGAAAGAGCTAAACATACACAGTTGACTTCCTTTGTATGGCCCAGATTAGATAAACAATATTTGGTCTGTATTTTTTGTCTGTTAATTTATACCACCTTTGCTTTCATTGCTACTTTGGATCATTAAGGACATGGATATCGATGCACCTGATGGTCAGGACCTTATTGAAGAAGAAATATTTCAGCAGGAAGAAAAGAAAATTTTAGTGCGTTCAAGATCGAGGACACGCTCAAGGTCTCGTTCAAGGTGATGTACTTGGGGTTCACATTGGGGGCATTTCATTGCAAATGTTGGTTAATAGATTTTAAAGATTAATTTGTTGCAAGTTAGACAGTATAATGTTAAGTGTTTTTATTAGGTCACCACGAAAGAAAAGGTCCAGATCTCGCTCAGGCTCTCGCAAACGTAAGCATCGGAAACGTTCACGGTCACGGTCAAAAGAGAGAAAAAGAAAGTCCTCGCGATCATATTCTAGTGAAAGAAGAGCAAGGGAACGTGAAAAAGAACGCCAGAAAAAGGGCCTTCCACCTGTCCGATCCAAGACTCTTAGTGGTATGTGATAACCGAAAGATTAACTTAAAATACAATTGACTGTCAAGTATTTTTCATTAGGTCAGAGAACCCTAGCTAA
Organism: Rhinoraja longicauda; assembly: GCF_053455715.1. NCBI lineage: Eukaryota > Metazoa > Chordata > Chondrichthyes > Rajiformes > Arhynchobatidae > Rhinoraja > Rhinoraja longicauda. The sequence continues at coordinate 4,745,132 of NC_135961.1, read as the reverse complement.
AATACATCAGATTGCGTTTGTAGCAAGTACTGTATCAGTAATCAAATAAACACTTGTTCCTAAAAAGCCCATTCATAATTAATCTAGCTGTTGTTGCTCAGGACAGAATTAACCAGAGGAATCATTCTGGTTCATGTTTCTCCAGAATGCAAAACATCCTAGTGTTCCCCAAGTACATATTGGAATGTACAGTAAAACTTTGCAAGGTGCAGCAATATTTATTTGCAACAAATATTTCTACAACACGGAGTAAGGAATCTGCACTTCATTGAAAGCTTTACAAAATAAAAAAATACAGGAAAGCATATCATATCATATCATATATATACAGCCGGAAACAGGCCTTTTCGGCCCTCCAAGTCCGTGCCGCCCAGTGATCCCCGTACATTAACACTATCCTACACCCACTAGGGACAATTTTTACATTTACCCAGCCAATTAACCTACATACCTGTACGTCTTTGGAGTGTGGGAGGAAACCGAAGATCTCGGAGAAAACCCACGCAGGTCACGGGGAGAACGTACAAACTCCTTACAGTGCAGCACCCGTAGTCAGGATCGAACCCGAGTCTCCGGCGCTGCATTCGCTGTAAAGCAGCAACTCTACCGCTGCGCTACCGTGCTGCCCAATTCTCTGCCGTGCCAATTCTCTGAATGCATTCAAGAGAGAGCTAGATAGAGCTCTTAAGGATAGCGGAGTCAGGGGGTATGGGGAGAAGGAAGGAACGGGGTACTGATTGAGAATGATCAGCCATGATCACATTGAATGGTGGTGCTGGCTCGAAGGGCCGAATGGCCGCCTCCTGCACCTATTGTCTATTGAAATTTGATTAAAGTTAATTTGAGAAGCAAATATTGATTGAGTAAATCAGATCTATTGTAATGCCTGGACATAGAAATTGAAAGTTTTCTTGACATCAACTTTATTATTAAATCCAGGAATTTTATTTTTCAATTCGTGACTGTAATGTAATTGGATATAATAACTGGTGATTTATATTTCTTAGAATCATATAAAAATTGAATAATAGTGTGTCAAGACAATTATCCATTAACAGAATAGATAAAAATTAGAAATCAAACAAATTGCAGAGAATGGGGAGGGTTGGAGAGGCAAAGGCAATAGCTATGAATGGGGTGGAGATCAATAGAGATTGAATGAGTCAATTGGGAAGGTTTTAAAACAGATGGTGGAATGAGAATTCTTCTGGATAAATGGAACAATACAGTTTTATGGGAAAATTAGAAATAGAAGAATTATATACCGATCCATAAACATGAATAGTGATTATAGTCCTACAGCATGGAAACAGGCCCTTCAGCACAACTTGCCCACACCAGCCAACATGTCCCATCTACCCCATGTCCCACCTGATTGCATTTGGCCCATATCCCTCTAAACCTGTCCAATCAATGCATCTGTCTGTTTCTTAAACATTGCAGTAGTCTCTGCCTAAACTACCTCCTCTGACAGCTTGTTCCAAACGTCCACCACCCTTTGCGTGAAAAAGTTACCCCTTAGGTTCCTATTAAATCTACACCACCCCCACCTTAAACTTGTGTTCTCTGGTTCTCAATTCCCCTACTCTGGGCAAGAGACTGTGTGTCTACCCAACCTATTCCCCTGATAATTTTGTACATTTCTAAGATAACCCCTCATCCTCCTGCGCTCCAAGGAATAGAGTCCTAGCCTGCTCAACCTCTCTATAGCTCATGCCATTGAGTCCTGGCAATATCCTTGTAAATCGCTGCAGCCTTTCCAGCTTGACAACATCTTTCCTATAACATGGTGCCCAAAACTGAACTTCAACATCTTATACAACTGCAACATGACCTCCCAACATCTATACTCAATGCTATGACTGATGAAGACCAATGTGCCAAAAGCCTTTTTGACCACCGTATCTACCTGAGATGCCACTTTCAATGAATTACATGTGTGTACTCCTTTCTCACTGGCCAGTAGTTCCCAGCCTTTTTCCTGCAGCCCTTCTTAAATAGAGGCATAACATTTGCCTCTCTCCCATCTCCTCGTTTGTATTTAATGACAACTCGTAAATCTCTGCGAGGGCTCATGCAATTTCCTCTCTAGCTTCCCAGTGTCCTGATCAGGCCCAGACATTTGTCTATCTTCATATGCGTCGGGACCTTCAACACCTCTGCGACCATAATACTGACTGCTCTCAAGACACTTCCAGTGACTTCCTCAAGATTCCCGATCCTCCTGTCTTTTTCCACAGGAAAAACAGAAAAGAAATATTCGTTGAGGACTTTGCCAATCTCCTGTGGCTCCATGCGGAGTTGACTGCTTTGATTCCTGAGGGGATCCCACCCCCTCTCTGGTTACCTGTTTCCCTTTCTGTTTATAAAGTCTCTTGGGATTATCCTTAAAGCTATCTGCCAGACCAGATATCCTGTCCCCCTTTTGTCCTTCTGATTTCCTTTTTTAGCTTATTCCTTAGTTCCCAAAACTCATCCAGGTATATACTTACAACTGCCTATACCTGTCCCGTGCCTCCTTACTGTTGACCAAAACATCATTCCCCTGATCATCCGGGCTTCCTTACATTTGCCTGCCTTACCCTTCACTCTAACAGGGATGTGCATGTCCTGAACTCTTGTCAGCACTTTTTTAAAAACATCCCACGTTCTTATCATTCCTTTTCCATCAAACAACCTACTCCAGTCAACTGAAGAGAATATGCTAAAACATGCCCCAATTTGGCATATTAACTCATAGGACCACTCTGTCCCTATCCATAATTATCTTAAACCTAATAGAATAGTGATCACTGGTGCCAAAAAGCACATCCATGAACACCATCCACTTGCCCCTCCCAATTTCCCAAGACCAAGCATTGCCCTCTCCCACATCCCAATCACCTATGCCTATCCATGCCCTATGGTCATCTGCCTTACCGATCAAGTCCCTTGCAATTAAAATACATGCAATTTTAGCTGTCATTCCTTCCTCAATCCCCACCTTCCTACTGCCTATTATGTCCACTATACTGTCTCTCACCCTCCACACCAACTTCAAATCTCTCCACTGCCTTGGTCCTGCATAAGATCCCACTCCTCTGCCAATCGAGTTTAAACCTATCCATGTGGCACTAGTGAACCTGCCTGTTAGGATATTGGTCCCCCTTCAGTTAACCATCCCTCTTGTATAGGCCACTTCTGCCACAGATGAGATCCCAGTGGTCTATAAATCTGTATCCCTGCCCCTTGCACAAACTCTTCAGCAACAGCATCTGCAGTTATTTTCCTGCAATATACATTGTATACATGCACAACAACTTCCAGCTGCTCCCCCTCCCTCTTGAAGATGTCATGCAACCACACCGAGACATCCTGGACCCTGGCATCAGGAAGGCAGCAGATTATCCTAGAGTCTCAACTGCTGCCACAGAATCTCCTGTCCGCACCCCTAACTATCGAGTCGCCCACCACTAAGGCTCTGCCAGATGTCACCCTTCCCTGTTGAGCTTCAGTACCAGAATTAGTGTCATAACCCTGCCTGCTATTCAACCTTGAAGTGTTATCTGCCCCAATAGCTCCCAAGAGGGTGTACCTCACGATAGATTCTGTCCAAGAAGCTCTCATTTTCCAAGATGGTCCCACGGTCATCCAGTTGGTGCTCCAGTTCCCTAACTCAGTCCTTCAGGAGCTGCACCTGGACACAATTCCCACAGGTGTAGTCTTCAGGGGTACCAGCAGTTTCCCTGACTTCCCACATCCTGCAGGAGACACACTGCAACAACTTGCTTGCCATTACCACTCCAGTCAAATCAATAATTAAATAACAAGAAACACTCAGAGCTGATTGAACCTTATTCTCCTACCTGTTGCTGATAGCCTCCTTGCCACAGACTCACCCTTTACCTCACCACAGCCACTTCACTTGCCTTATTTTTATTTACGACTCAATTAACTGATTTGATGCTGCAACCAGTCCAATGGTCACCTTTAAATTGTCTTTATTACCTTTAAATTAGCCTGCCTCTTACCCTCATTACCTTCAGCTGTCATGGTCGTTTGTACTCTGTTCAAACTCGCCTACTCTTTTCAAACTGAAAGGAGATGGACACAAACCATTTACTTTTTAAGCACTGCTGCTTCTCACCTCTACTGCCAACCTGGACAATTGCACTCTGTTCAAACTCTTCCGTTCTTTTCAAAATGAAAGTTCTAGTACGTTATATGTTGAAAGTTCAAATCTAGGCTGATTAGCTTACATTGAGGGTTCTATGTTCATCTCTAAGTGCTGTGTTTAGTTTTAGTTTAGTTTAGAGATACAGTATGGAAACAGGCCCACTGAGTCCACTGCAATGACCAGTGATCCCCACACATGAACACTAGGGAAAGTTTACACTTATACCAAGTCAAGTAACCTAGAACCTGTAAGCCTTTGGAATGTGGGAGGAAACCGATGATCTCGGAGAAAACCCATGCAGTCACAGGGAGAACGTACAAACTCCATGCAAATAATATTTGATCAAATCTGGGCCTCCAGCGTTGCAAGCGCTGTAATGTAGCAACTCAACTGCTGTGCCACCATGCCGCCCTGACTCTGTTATAGTCATGGTTAACATGCCCCATATGCTCAAATATCTCCTTCAGATGGCAGCAGTCACTTTATGTTAGCGTTCCTACCTTTCTGTCGGACATTTTTTCTCCAATTCCACTCCAAAACCTGTGGAAGCTTCAGTACAAAAAAAAAGTGTCTGAAATGCTGCCACTTAAATGGGTGGGGTTAAACCAAGGCCTCATCTGTTCTCATGTTTTTTTTAAAAGAGGTGATAAGATAGTGTTAATAGTAATAGAACCAGGTTTTGGGACTCTAGGATAGCATTCCCTGCCTTCCACAAACAGCATCCACGTCATCAAAACAATTCCTTGGTTCATTAACAAGTTGTAAGATATTGGTTGCTATGCTACCAGGTAACTTTTTTCAAGTACTTAATTGATTATAAACGTATTTTGAAATCCTGAGGTTCTGGAAAATGCCAAATAGCATCGCAAGTGTCTTTTGTTTACACAGGCATCAGTATCTTTGTTAATATCTGTGTTTGTTGCTAGGGAACCTGTTCTCCGGCTCTGATAAGAAAACTTAAGTTTGCTAATAATTTTTATCAAGGATATGTAATGGTTCGTTCTGTTTATTTCATACTTTAGTATGCAGTACCACGCTATGGGTTGGTCAAGTGGACAAAAAAGCAACACAACAGGATATAACAAACCTTTTTGAGGAATTTGGTCAGATTGAGTCAATAAATGTATGTATTATTTGGTTGTCGTTATATTGTATAAAATTTGACCATTTAATATAGTGTACTTGTCTCTTGTAGCAACAACGCAGAAACAATAACATTAGTGTCGTGTTCACTTGCAAAACACCACGGCAATTTCCTTGTATGTATACATACTTGGCAACTGGATATTTTTGGAGTTTCTCTTTGTAGTTAGCATACTTGGGTTTGTTAAAATTATTAAATGGAAAATGAGAATTTATAGAATCTTTAAAAATTCAACAAACCTGGCACTTCTTCTGCCCATCAATCCCATTCTTGTGACTGATTTATGTTTTACCTAAGTTGTGATTTAGAATTGATTAGTGTGTACTTGTCTCTTGTAGCAACAACGCAGAAACAATAACATTAGTGTCGTGTTCACTTGCAAAACACCACGGCAATTTCCTTGTATGTATACATACTTGGCAACTGAAATTTATTCAATTCAATTTGTTTTATTTATATATCTGGTCTGTGTAATTTTTACAAGGCAGTCGATTATTGGAAATTCCCTCTGCTTAGCACCTACTGGAAAATTCTCTCGATAATAATAAGAAATGCAAAAAGAAGAAATTTGGCCTCAATTTAATAGATTAAACTCATTGGTATTTGTCCATTATCTGTAACATAAAATTTAATTAATTTTAGCTGGATCTACTAAACAAATTCCAGGTTGGTATGAATCTGGCATTACATACAGATAGTTCTACAAAATTTGTTTTCATAACAAGAATTGGACATAACATGATTGATAAATTAAGGAACACAGTTTATATTATGCAGGCAACGTTGGTTAGAATGCCCATCTCTATCAGGAAGTAGAGGACTACTTAAAAGTTACTTTGAAACTTGATAAGCAGGAAAAAAACTGCCTTGGGGGGTGGGGGGGGAGGAGTCTAGGTTAAAGAAATTGTTTCCACATGAATGAATTAGTAAGTTTATTGGCCAAGTATGTACACATACAAGGAATGTGCCTTGGTGCTCTGCTTGCAAGTAACAACACGAACATACAGTAAACGATTAAGAATAAAGCATAAAACATTAAGAATACAACATTACAGTTTAAACATGTGAGTGACTTCCCTATAGTAATCAGATTTGTGGGCTGATTAAGGACAGTTCACTGACAAGTCACTTCTATAGACACCTGTGTAATAATACTTTACTGAACAATGCAACATACAACCTTTAGTATTTTTTAACTTTGGGTTACAAAAATAAACTTGTAGCTTTTAAAACTACCTCTATTTTTGAAAACCCTGTGGGAGAGATTAACTTTTTCTTGCGAGACTGAAACACTCTTGCCTCTGCCTTCTTTTCCCCACTGAAACAACTAGTTTGCTGTCCTAAGTTTCTGTAACATGAGGTTTCTTACGAATGCAACTATCACATTACAGCAGAACTATCTGTATAGCTGGAGGAGTAATTAATCTGTCAGAACTAAGTAAACTTCATCATTGAAAAAGGTGGTGATAAAACTCATTACTGTGATATTTTACATCAATTGTTACATTTTTAATTCAGATGATACCTCCTCGAGGATGTGCATATGTTTGCATGGTTCATCGGCAAGATGCTTTTCGTGCTCTTCAAAAATTAAGCACTGGGTCCTTTAAAATGGGATCCAAAATTATTAAGGTAAGTGTGAGTTCAGAATTTTAAAAACAGATTGTTAATGAAGATACTTGTGTTGGCTAATGCCATAAACTGAAAGTGTTAAATATAATTTTAGTTTGTTTTTTGGAATAATTATAAAAGTGCAATAATACTTTATTCTTCTACTTAGTGTAGGAAAATAACTGCAGATGCTGGTACAAATCGAAGGTATCACAAAATGCTGGAGTAACTCAGCAGGTCAGGCAGCTTCTTGTAGAGAGGGAATGGGTGACGTTTCAGGTCGAGACCCTTCTTCAGACAGTCTGAAGAAGGGTCTCGACACGAAACGTCACCCATTCCCTCTCTCCTAGATGCTGCCTGACCTGCTGAGTTACTCCAGCATTTTGTGATACCTTCTTATTCTTCTACTTAGTATTGTACTTTATCACACAATAATTAAATAATAATGATTGATGGTCGGTGTGGGCAAAGGAGAATTTTTGTTTTGGTTCAGAAATATTTTCTGGAATAGTTAACAAATACATGTCTAAGTAGTGATGAATTAATAGAAGAAAAAAGTGACATCATAGTAAATGTTGTATATCTTATATCTATTGTTTTGAATTTTTTTGTATTATGGTCTAATCTGATCTGTCATCTACAGATTGCATGGGCTTTAAACAAAGGCGTGAAACCTGAATATAAACAATTCTGGGACGTCGACCTTGGAGTCACATATATTCCGTGGGAAAAATTGAAATTAGATGATTTAGAAGGCTTCTCTGAAGGAGGCATGATTGACCAAGAAACCGTTAACAATGGTATGGGCTCATCATTCTTTCCCAGTGGGTACCAAATGCCTTAGATATATAGAGGATAGACACAAAATGCTGGAGTAACTCAGCGAGCCAGGCAGCATCTCTGAAGAGAAAGAATGTGTGACTTTTCGGGTCAAGGCCCTTTTTCTGTCTATCCGCTGAGTTACTTTAAACCAGCATCTACCGTTCCTTCCTATGCCTTAGATATATATTTTATTTGAAGAAGTTGCTTTGTGTTTTTCTTTCCACCTGTTAACGTGTATACAAATTTTTTTCTGTTATTAATTCAACCCTGCTTTACCTATGTTTACTGCATGCAGGTGTGTGTTGATGTGGTGGAACGTACAAGATAAATTGCTCATCTCTAATCTGTGTAACTGTTTAGTACCATTCTCCAAATCACCAAGACTGAAATATAATCTTATGATCCTGACACCTACTTCTACAGCTGATGTGCAGCTGTGACTGAATCAGTTGTGCCATCTGACAAATTGAAAATTAACCTTTGACCTTAACCAATCCCTCATCCAGAACATGTTACCCAAAACCTGTCTTATCATCCGCATATAAGATTAGTTTAGAATATAACTTGATATTAAAAAGGTGCAGCAGAAAAAAACTGTTGAGTTAAAGAATATTGGAGAAGTGACAATAGACAATACTATTGCTATTGAGGGCGTGCAGCGTAGGTTTACTAGGTTAATTCCCGGAATGACGGGACTGTCGTAGGCAGGAAACATGTTCCCAATGTTGGGGGAGTCCAGAACAAGGGGCCACAGTTTAAGAATAAGGGGTAGGCCATTTAGAACGGAGATGAGGAAGAACTTTTTCAGTCAGAGAGTGGTGAAGGTGTGGAATTCTCTGCCTCCGAAGGCAGTGGAGGCCAGTTCGTTGGATGCTTTCAAGAGAGAGCTGGATAGAGCTCTTAAGGATAGCGGAGTGAGGGGGTATGGGGAGAAGGCAGGAACGGGGTACTGATTGAGAGTGATCAGCCATGATCGCATTGAATGGCGGTGCTGGCTCGAAGGGCTGAATGGCCTACTCCTGCACCTATTGTCTATTGTCTAATACCGCCATTCAATGTGATCATGGCTGATCATTCTCAATCAGTACCCCGTTCCTGCCTTCTCCCCATACCCCCTGACTCCGCTATCCTTAAGAGCTCTATCTAGCTCTCTCTTGAATGCATTCAGAGAATTGGCCTCCACTGCCTTCTGAGGCAGAGAATTCCACAGATTCACAACTCTGACTGAAAAAGTTTTTCCTCATCTCCGTTCTAAATGGCCTACCCCTTATTCTTAAACTGTGGCCCCTGATTCTGGACTCCCCCAACATTGGGAACATGTTTCCTGCCTCTAACATGTCCAACCCCTTAATAATCTTATATGTTTCGATAAGATCCCCTCTCATCCTTCTAAATTCCAGTGTATACAAGCCTAGTCGCTCCAGTCTTTCAACATATGACAGTCCCGCCATTCCGGGAATTAACCTAGTAAACCAACGCTGCACGCCCTCAATAGCAAGAATATCCTTCCTCAAATTTGGAGACCAAAACTGCACACAGTACTCCAGGTGCGGTCTCACTAGGGCCCTGTACAACTGTAGAAGGACCTCTTTGCTCCTATACTCAACTCCTCTTGTTATGAAGACCAACATTCCATTGGCTTTCTTCACTGCCTGCTGTACCTGCATGCTTCCTTTCAGTGACTGATACACTAGGACACCCAGATCTCGTTGTATGTCCCCTTTTCCTAACTTGACACCATTCAGATAAGTGATGGGTCATAAATTAATAATTACATGAGGAAGAACTGAAGGAAAAAGAAACGTGCACATTCATACACTCCACACCCTGATGTTCAATACATCATGGAAAAAGACCACGTTTCTAAATCATCAATTTCTCCTTGATTATTTTCGTCAGTCGCTTCACTGGAAATTGACACTTGAAGTCTTCTCTAATTTCATAAGACGGAAAATGCAACTTGAAAGGAATGTAAATGAGTGTGCGAAATAGGTCATCTTGTATAAGATGAATTGCAGTATGCCGTTCTGTAATTTGTTAACAATATCATTCTGACTTTGTATTTCAGAGTGGGAATCCAGGAATGCTGAGCCGGTAAAGGAGACTGTGCCCCAAACTGTTACTACTGAGAGCACTCCGCCTACTTCGGAGGGAGAGACATTCACTCAACCCGTCACATTGCCACCTGTTCAAGTATTATTAACCTTATTTAATTGTTAGAAACGACATTCTCAATGTTTAGATTTGTTGGTCCTTATATAAAATCTGTCGTTTTTCTTTCCTGCAGCCGAAGCAAATGGATGATATAAAGTTTATTCCCCAAGTAAGTGAAACTTTGCACTTTGGTCCTTCAAAATTGCGAGTTCATTTCTCTATTACTGATTCTTCTAATGTAAGAATGAATTCCTTAAGTGCTAATTCCAAGTCATTTATGAATATACAGTATTCTACATTTTTTCTTAAATTTCAAGAGTTATAAGTAATTATTTCCATGCACACAATATTAGTTAATATATTGTCAAGTTTCCACCTGTATCTAAAAGAAACAGTATAATTGAGTTCAGGGAGTCATGATTGAGTATGAGTCAGGAAGAAATGATGCAGCTTTACAGGACTTTGGTTAGGCCGCAATTGGAGCTCTGCAGCTCTGGTCACTCCATTGCCGGAAGGATATGGATGCTTTGGAAAAAATGCAGAGGCGGTTTACCAGAATGATGCCTGTATTAGGGGGTAAATGCTGGAGTAACTCAGCAGGTCAGGCAGCATCTCAGGAGAGAAGGTGACGTTTCGGGTCGAGACCCTTCTTCGGACTGATGTCAGGGGGGCGGGACAAAGGAAGGATATAGGTGGAGACAGGAAGACAGTGGGAGATCTGGGAAGGGGAGGGGAAAAGACGGACAGAGGAACTATCTCAAGTTGGAGAAGTCAATGTTCATATTAGGGGGTATTAAATATGGTTTGTTTCTCTGGAATGTCAGAGGGTGTGGGGAGATCTGATAGAAATACAGGTCCACACACATATTTTCCAGCAACTGATGGTCTGGCACCTCCGTTAATTTGGACAAAATGTAACTTGTATATTATATGGTCAGTTTGTTTCTACAAGTCATAATTAAAGTGTACATTTATGCTGTGTGTGATATGCCCACGCTCCGGTGCGCTTTACATTGGGCAAAATAATATATTCCTTTATTCGTCCCACACCGGGGAAATTTACAAAATGAAAGGCACATAAAGCTAGAGTAACTCAGTGGGTCAGGCAGCATCTCTGGAGAATGCGCCTTCCCTTTGGACAGGGCATCTTGGTATAATCACAGGTGGGAGATTCAGCTAATGTGTCGGTTGAGGGAAATAAGCTTTACAGAACTCTGGCATTGATCCCATCTTTCTACACCTGTAAAGACATCACCTGGGGATCAAGAACATACAAGTAAATGATCACCGTTCGGAATGAGTCACAAACGATTCATATTTATAAAGCCTCTGCAAAAAAGCATAGTGCTGGAGTAACTCAATGGATCAGACAGCTTCTCTGGAGGATATGGAGAGGGGTTATTTAGGGTCCGGACCCCTCCGCCTATGGAATAACCCACTGAGTTACTCCAGAACCGTGTGTGGTGTTTTTTTGGTAAACCAGCATTTGCAGTTCTTTTAACTCTAAAGTGGGTTATCATTGCTGGTAAACAGTGTTGGATGGGTGATTTTGGTTTTTATCCGGCTGCGAAAGGGATGTAGAATAAAAGCCACATTGGCTAAGCTAGTTTGTGGGCAATTATGTGACTGTGTCCAAGAGATTGTTTGCCCTGATGGAGCCAAACACAAGCAAAGGTCTCTGGACGTGAAACAGTGGGAGCAAATGAGAAATGGTCCTGCATTCGTGGGTCGGAGCAGGGCCTCCTTTGGCCAACTATTCCTCCCCGAGATGCTAAGGCCTATTCACTCAGCACCCCGAAAATATGGTTCCAACTCTCTGTCGACGCGGTCCAACCGGTGATCTTCTCGTCACCATTTACAGTCTCAGGCCTTGTCAAGCATGGCCAAGTCACTCCGTGCAAGTTTTCCCGTCTGCAGCTGCGTGCAACCCGCGATATACACTCACCATTCTCCCCTTCATCGCCACCCACGCGGGGAAACTAGCAGCTTGCAACCTGTCATCGGCAATGTTTCTCCCCCCTTGCAATGTCCAGCCCATGTTAGATATTTTAATATTATGCATTATTATTCCACTAATCTGTTCATCTTTCTAACCCGCTGTCCCATAATTTTACGCAAATGCTCTTCTCCTCACAGCTTCAAGAAGAGGGTCCCATGCCTGAATTATTATTACGTGACCTTTGTTGGTCAGGCAAAACAGATAATCGGGTAAGGCTCTGGAACCGTTGCAGGAAAATCAGTGGAAATAAAATAATGAGAGGCCCAGATGGGGTAGATAGTCAGAACCTCTTTCCCAGGATAGAAAAATCAAATACTACAGAGCTGAGGGGGGGGGGGGGGGGGGTAAGTTTAAAGGAGATGTGTTTTTTACACAGGGCAGGAGGTGCCTGGAAAGCACTGTGGGGGAGTGATTGGGACAGATACAATCATGGTACTTGAGAAACATTTGATAGGCATATGGATATGTGCAGGTAGATAAGAGATTGTCTTGGCATCATCTTCGGCGCAGACATTGTGGGCTGAAGGGCCTATTCTTGCGCTGTATTGTTATAAACTGTTTACTGAAATTGATCTAATGGTGTAGGTCCTAAGAAATTTGGTTGAAGTATTGGCTAAATATGAAAAGTGCCTGCCTTGTGTTTCTTGGCATTCAAACTGTCCAATATAATTGACGTGTGGGTTAGGATCTGCTCCAAGGTACATATGCAATTTATTACAGGAAAAGAAGGAAGCACTTGGATTTGGGCCTTTTTTCTGATCTGATAGCAATTTTGGATCAATGTTAAGTTGGAAGGAAGAAACCTGAACATATATTGTCCTGAAAATAATATGTGATGATGGACAGCCATTCTGTTGTTCAGTGATCTTGGTTAAGGAATAAATATCTGTCAGGCCACCAGTGAGAATTGCCCTGACTGGCTTTGATGTAGTGTCATAGAGCTTTATTTAATATCTGATGCTAAAAGATGGCCTCACTGACTGAAGCGGCATTGCTTAAGCACTGTACTGGATAATAGCCTAAATTGTGAAATCTATTTATTGGAGTAAATCTTGAATCTTTAGTTGTTTGACTCGGGTTAAAATGCTGGCCAAGAATAACTATTTAATTGTCAAAAATAATTGAATAAAGTGATGCCTGATGAGTAGGAGCTATCCTCATGAATTAAGTTTTGAAATTATTTGGATGTGATGTATGTTATATGACATTTCCTACCTTGGTTTCTCCGTTGGAAAAAACTGCATTTGTAATTCCAGCATGACCATTTTTTTTCTGTTGGATTTAGATTATGAAAGTGCAGGATATCAGCAAGAAATTAAATGTGATAATCTAAATTCAATTATCTCAATTTAAATCAAATCAAAGTTTACGTGCATCAGACCTCTATGTTATGTGCCTTCACCATATATGAAAATCTCAAGAAAAAAAATGTACCAAGGCTGTGTTTAAAAAAACGCTGCATTTATCAAGTGATCTGATAATCATGTAACTAACCTTTAAGGATGTGAATGCTGATTGTTTTGAGTTGGTCAGAAACAGATCATTTTTTAAAATTGTGATTTGTTTTCAGATTCCAGTGACTCCAACTGTCTCAGCGATTGGTATGGTGCAGCCACCAGCCTTTCCTGTGTCAATGTCCATACCTCCACCAGGCTTCAACCCGGCTATTCCGCCACCTCCATTCTTAAGGCACAGTTTCAATCCTTCACACCCTCCTCCAGGTACTGGTTGGTCTGTTTTATTTTCTTTTACAAGCAGGTTTGGATCCATGAATTAAATTTGTGCAGATTGCTGTGATCTACTTTGGTTGTGTTTTCGAAGCATTTATACTTTCAGGTATATTGAAAATATATCAACTTAAAGTTATGATTGCAGTTAAACATTCATCAATGGTGATAGAGTGGGAAATAATTTCTGTCTAATTATGCTGTTTCTTTGAATTCAAAGTCTAACAAGGGATGCTTCATTACAATTATTCATAATTGCTAAAAAAAATCATCCACTTTTTAACAGTCCTTATTATTCTTTAAAAAACCTGTAGGTGTCTTATGTAAAATAAAAACCTGAAAAATCCACTTGCAACAAAAATTTGCAAACTTATTTTGTGACATTGGTAATGTTTGAAATTATTTGGATGTGATATTTCCAACCTTGGTTTCTCCCTTGGAAGAAACTCTTCTTTTGTAATTACAGCATGACTATTTTTTTCCCTGCTAGATTTAGATTATGGATGGATTTAGATTATGAATATGAATGAAGGATATCAGCAAGAAATACTTCAACCATTTATTAATAACATTAAGAGCTTGGTATCTTTGATTATAAAGTTATTTTGTAGTTTCATTGCAGAACTATGACAGAGTCATAGCCATACAGCATTTAACTTGTCCATGCCGACCAAAATGCCGCATCTACGTTCGTCCCAACTGCCTGTGTTTGAATCGCATCCCTCCAAACCTTTCCTATCCATGTATCTGTCCAAATGTCCTTTAAATGTTGTTACAGTACCTGCCTCAACTACCTCCGTTGGCAGCTTGTTCTATATACAAACAATCCTCTGTGTGGAAAAAGTGATCTCAAAGATTCCTCTTAAATCCTTTCTCTCTCACCTTAAACCTTTGTCCACTGGTTCTTGATTTCCTTACTCTGTGTAAAAGTCTCTGTGCATTCACCCTGTCTATTCCCCTCATGGTTTTACACATTTCCTTTAGATCACACTTTATTCCATGGAGCGCAGGAGGCTAAAGTGCTAGCCTACTCAACGTCTTCCCATAGCTCAGGCCCTTACTTCCTGGCAACATCGTTGCAAATCTTCTCTGCACTTTCCCAGCTTAACAACATGAATAGATTCAATGAGTTTATGTAGCTTTCTATATTGTAGCGTAACTTACAAAATATGTAACCATTTAACCGCAGTTAACCCCAGTTGGGGGTCAGGAAAAGAGAGTTTAAAAAGTGTTTTGACCTCTAGGTGAATTATGAAAACTTGGCTGTTATCGAAAAAAAGATACATTAAGAGGACAAAAGAATGAAAAATAATGGAGAATGTAAAGACAGAGGACGCAAATAAAATTTGACTCTGAGGATTGGGAGAATATTGAAAGGTGGCAAGGGAAGCACGGTCCGGGTTAGTATGATTAGTACGGGTGTCAGAGGTTCTGGGGAGAAGGTAGGGTTAGGAGGGAGAAATAAGTCAGCCAAGATTGAATGACGGAGTAGACTTGATGGGCCAAATGGTCTAATTCTGCTCCTATCACTTATGAACGTGATCTTATGAAGCTAGAAAAGTAGCAGATCTGAAATTAATTTTAAAAATACTGGAAGTGGAGAGGGCTTGACTTTTGTTGAAGGGAACATATTGCAAGTTTGTAGTTACTTCTTCCTGGTGTTCATTGTAATAATTTGTTTGTAATAAAGCAAATTATACTGAAAATTCACAGCAGATCAAACAGCACATGGCAAGGGAATAGAATTCACCTCTCAGGTCAAGAAACATCAGAAATTTACAATGAACTAATGATCTGAAACACAAATGGTTTCTCTCTCTCTGCAGATGTTGACCAGTTCAGTGTTTCCAACATTTACTTTTTCTTCCCAGCTTTCCATTACCTCCATTTTTTTTTTTTTCTGCTTTTAAACCATTTTTTTATTTGGTATTCTTCTTAAACAAATTGCAGGGTGATACAGTTCAGTTGGTTGGTTCACTGGCTGCAAACACAATCAGAATTAAAGAATAACAATTTGGGCTTCAGACAGGCAGCATCTCTGGAGAGAAGATGGGTGACGTTTCGGGTTTTCCGAAGGGTCTCGACCCGAAACGTCACCCATTCCTTCTCTCCAGAGATGCTGCCTGTCCCGCTGAGTTACTCCAACTTTTTGTGTCTACGGTTTAAACCAGCATCTGCAGTTCCTTCTTACACATTATTGGTTTTAGGATTTTCCCCAAATACTTTGGTTTAGTTTTACTATTATAATAGATCTCTTTGGCTTTAATTAATAAAGACAGACTTGCAGTTACTCCACGTGACTTGAAGATAGCGCGAGTGCAGTGCTATTAATTAAGTACTGCTTAGTGTCGTAATGTTGGAAATGTTGCATCGTTTTACGTGCAAGATCTCACATTGTGATGATTAGATAATGTTTTGGTGATTGTGGGCGGATTGATATCAGCCAGAAACTCAGGGGTAACTTCCTTAAAAATACTAAGATTTTCGTTTACATCCGCTTTATACCAGGTCTGCTTTGTTCCAGCTTCGACTGTTCTGTTAATCTAGATTTTGTGTTCCAGTATCTGAAATGGGACGATCTCATGAAAATCATGACTTACCAAACTGATGGGCTCTCTTTAATCTAACACACAGGGTATCTGCCACCGCCTCCCGTTGTCCCACATCCAGTCGTTGGACCTTCGATTCCTCCAGTACAGACCTGTGAGTATAATTGTTTCAATTGAAGATTGATTATTATATATACTCAATTCTATAATGATGATTGATATTGATTAAAAATTTGAAGAGCAAAATAGATTTGGATTGTGATTTATTACTGTATTATTTGTTGAAAGCAAAATACATTGAAGCTGAATGCATTCCCACTGGACTTTTCTTTACTAAAATTGTTTTTGTGCTTGATATCTTAAAATTAGCAAATAACTGCAAAACAATTATTCTTCAGCTCTAGTTTGTCCGCCTCTCTCAAACACCCAAGACAGTGCAAAGGATTCCTCATTTGGAAACCTCCTTTCGCAAATAGGCTCTGGTCACAGCAATCTCCCAACTCCTAATATTCCACCAGGAGGTTTGTTTAATCCAGTTGGTGCACAGCCTCTCCCAACTGGTGCAAGTAGATCAAAGGACCTGGGCACATCACGCGCAGGCAGCCAGACATCGACAGCAGATACGACATCTACATCTGGACCAGGTATGTAAACTCATTGGAATACTTAGATTCATAGTGTTATATATCAGAGTAAACAGGCTCCTTTGGCCTATCGCATCCCTGCTAACTGACATGTCTACCTAAGCTAGAATCATTTGCATTTAGACCACATCCCTCTAAACTTTCCCTTTGCATGTACTTATACAAATATCTTTTCAGCATTTTAGCTGTATTTCCTTCCACCACTTCCTCTGGCAGCTCGATCCATATACCCACAGTGGATCCATGTGGGATAAACTTGCCCCTCAGTTCCCCTTTAAATCTTTCCCCTCTCACCTCAAACCTGTGCCCTCTAGTTTTTGACTCCGCTACCCTGAGAAAAGGACTGTGATTATCTACTAGCTCTATACCCTCCATGATTTAATAGATGTCTCATCCTCCTCTGCAGGAAAAACAAGCCCAGCCTATTCAATCTCTCCTTATAAATTAAGCCTCCAGTCCAGGCAACATTGTTGTGAATGGTTTCTGCATTCTCTCTAGCACAATCACATCGTTCCCATAGTATGGCGACTCGAACTATACACTATTTGTACAGCTGATATGTGATGTCCCAACTCCCTATACTTGGTACTGTTCAAACGGCATCATGGCCTATGAAGGCAGGCATATCATATACCACCTTCATTACCCTGTCTATCTGTATTTCCACTTTAAGAAAAATGTGTACTTGCACCCATAAGTCTGTGTTCCTAGAACCCACCCTTTCACTGTAAATATCCTGCCGTGGTCACCTGCATTCTTAGCCAAATCAGTATATACAACAAACAACAGGATTTAAACACCACCTCCCGCAGCACCCCACTTGTCAAAGACTTCAAATCTGAACAGCAGTCATTCACTACCACAAAAAAAAAAACAGCTGGAGGAACTCAGCAGGTCATGCAGCATCCATTTGTGGAGGGATTTGGGCAGGTGATATTTTGGGTCAAGACCCTTCTTGGTCTAGTATCTGCAGTCTTGTGTGACTCCTTCACTATCATTCCTCCTACCACCAAGCCAACTTTGTATCGATAAGGCTAGTTCACCTTGGAGCAGAAATGTTCCATCCTTCTGGAATAGGCTACCATGAGAGACTTTTTGGTCACCTGGCTAAACTCCATAGAGATTATTACATCTACCTTCGTCAATCCTCTTGGTCACCTTTTCAAAAAATCTCATCATATTCATGAGATATTACTTACCAAACATGCTGACTATCCCCATTCAATTCTTCACCTAGAACTCTAAAGGATTCTTCCACTTAATGTGAACTATCATGATTGCATATTGTCATGATTATGCCTCACCAAATGTCTTCTAAATGTCTTGATAACGATCAGTACTCTTGCTCCTTATCACACGATCTGTCTCAACCAATCTCAATGTTAGCTTTTAGTATCATAATCATGTAGCATGGAAGCTGGCCCAGTGGCTTGCTTCCTCCTTCATGCCGACCATGATGGCCCATCTAAACCACTTCCTTTTGCCCACATTTGGCTCGTGTTCCACTGATCCTATCCCTATATCTGTTCAATGTCTTTTAAACATTGATGTATCTGCCTCAACTACTTCCTCAGGCAGCTCATTCCAAGTACCCACCATCCTCAGGTTCCCCTCTCACCTTAAATCTATGCCCTCTGGTTCTTGACTTCCTTACCCTGGGTAAAAGACTCTACATTCACCCTATCTATTTCCCACATGATTTTCTATGCATCTATAATATCACCCCTCAGTCTCCTGCACTGCAAACAATAATGGCAACCTCCTCCAGTTTAGGTTTATTAAAGTCATGTGTACCATGGTAGAGTGGAGAGCTTTGTTTTGATTGCTATCAAATCAGATAATAATTAGATCATAAATGCAATCAAGTCAAAGTCAAGTACAATAGGACTTGAAGGCAGAGTTATAGTTGATAAATAGGTGTCATAAATATAATCTGCACTCTTTCCAGTTTAAAGGCATGGTATTATTCCTATGGTAGGTGATCCAAACCGAACATAATACTCTTAAATGTGGATTCACCAGCATCTTGGACGATTGCCACATGACGTTTCTACTTTTATACCTAATTCCCTGAGTGATGAAGGCCAATATGCCATAAGCTTCCTTCACCACCGTATCTATCTGCGACACCATTTTCAGGGAACTATGTACTTCTGCTCCTAGTTCACTCTACTCTATGAAACTCCCCAGAGCCCAACCATTCACTAAGAAGGTCTTGCCCGTTTTGACTTCCCAAATTACTGCACCTCACTTACCTGAATAAGACTCCATTTGTCATTTGTTGATTAAGATCCTGCTTTAATTCTTAATAACCATCTTCACTGTCTACGATACCAACTATTTTGGTGTCATCTGCAAACTTATAAATCATGCCGTATGCATTCTCATCCAAATCATAGATATAGATGACAAATCGCACAGATCCCTGAGGCATACTACCAGTTACAGGCCTTCAATCCGCAAACAGACCTTCTGCCACCATTCTCTGCTTCCTTCCATGAAGCCAATTCTGTATCCAGTAAGCTGGCCCCATCCTACCTGACTGACCTCCTCCACAGACACACTCCCACCCGCACCCTCCGCTCTGCTGCTGCTAACCTCCTGTGTACCCCCATCCGGACCAAACTCAGATCCTGGGGGGGACAGGGCTTTCTCCATCGCTGCTCCCACACTCTGGAACTCGCTACCCCAAACCGTCAGAGACTCCTCCTCACTCACCACATTCAAAACATCACTGAAGTCTCACCTGTTCAGCACTGCCTTCAACCACTGACCGTCACCTCACCTTCTTTTTCCTTTTCTGTTCGTTTACTCATTTATCTTTTTTTTTTTTCTTCTATGTTTTAGTAAACCCTGTAAAGCGTCTTTGAGTGTTTAGAAAAGCGCTATATAAATGTAATGCATTATTATTATTATTATTAGTAACAAGAACAAGTAACAAGATAGTTACAAGAAATGGAGGAGATTCATTTTGATTATTGCGGTTATGGAATGTGGTTGTGTACACCTTGCTACATATTATTTATTACAACAACTTACTGTTACAGGAACTCAAAGTGCAGGATCGAGTGGGTCTGTTCTGGGAATGCAGCCTTCAACGCCTGCACCAGGACCACCAAGTTTGCCACCACCAAGTATGACTGGATCAAGACTATCCGGAGTGCTCTCACTGGATGTCCGTGCTGGAATGATGCCACCCTCACCAGGGCAGCGGTTTCCATTGCTGATGCCACCTCAGCCAAACATGCCCCCTTCAGTAGCAATTGACGGTTCTCACCAATCAGGATCCAGAGCTCCTTTTCCACCAGGAAATTCTTTCAATCGGCTTGAAGGCACATTCACAAGATCTGGGGTCCCTAATGTTGAGAGCAGCAGAAATGCGAGCCAAGGTACAGGAGATGAAAGACGATCTGCTGGAAACGATAACACTTTTCAACGAGACAACGTGCAGCAGGAAGGTGATCGAGATTACCGCTTCCCACCAGTAGATAATAGAGACAATCTTGGCAGACGTGAGCAGTTTGGATTTGGGCCTGACCAAAGATGGGGCTCGAGAGATTTTGATGAACGTGAGCGTCGAGGTGTGCCCTTTGGGGCCCCTAAAAGTTTTCATGATGATCATGAAAGGTTTGGCGGAAGAAATTTCAGGTTTGATGGCAGAACTGGCCTGATGTGGAGCCGAGGTTTTGACCAGGAGACGCACAGAGATTTCGATGATCGAAGCAGGCCTTGGGAACGTCAGAGAGATCGTGATGACCGTGATTTTGGGTTTCGCCGAGATGTAAATGGCAGCCGTTTTGGGAGAGACAGAGAGCAAGATAATTGGGTTCCTCCACGGCATAGGTTTGACTTTTATCAAGGGACCACTGATCATGAAAAATCTGATGATCGGCCTCGTGTAAATGGTGATTTCTCAGAAACAGACAGCCAGCCGCCAAACAAGGAGCTTGCAAACAATGACCCAGAAGTGTCTGTGAGTCTTGCATCTTCATCAGATGAAAGTGAGAAGGATGACTTAGAAAATCAGCCTGTAACAGAAAATACAGATACTGAGGGGACATAATGTCACGTACAATGGCAGTATTTTGTATAGGTGGTCATCTCTGCAGTGGACAAAATGGTTGACTGGAACTTGAAAAAAAGTCACTGTAGTCTGCAAGACAGAATTTAATCCGATGTACATCTTTCACTCTAATAACTGAAGTTAATGTGTACAACTGACCTGTACAGACTGTTGTTCTTTAGTTGAACACGGTAGGTAATGACATTTTTTTTTTCACGCTTAGAGGCCAGAACTCCCATATTTCTTCTAACTTGAGAAAGATTATAATAGCTTGCCAAAAAAATTTTTTAATTGACCTTCCTATGGAAGAAAGGTAAACTTGTAGCTGTTACAGTTGGGATGGAATATCGGTGGTAACAGTAATACTTGAAAAATGGGCATAATCTGCATTTTTCCATCCTCTGAAGCTGCTACAATATTTAAATTTAATGCTTTGAAAATGAGTTTTTGTTTTAAATTTTATCCTGTTGACAGCAAGCGCCTAGCCCTTTCACAGAGAGCAGTGCAGTACTGAGGTGTAGAAAAAAATTGTAATACTTTCTGTTTTGTAAAAAAAGAACACGTTTTAAAGTCCTCTTATAGTCTGGTCTCCGTTAGTCCCCAAAATAAATGTTTGTGATTTGTCCCTCGTACTGCAGTGAGTAACGGCTGGAAAAAAAATCATTTGAATGTTGGGTGCATTCTGTTTTTAGATGCTAATAAAACGTTTGTTTGATAATGTTGTGAACTTCAGTTTATCTGTTTTCTTTGAGAAGGGAAGTTTCCATCAAAAATGCATTCAAGATTTGATTTAGCATCTGCAGATGCAGGAAGAAACCTAAATAGAAATGGAGGCAGGTGTTCAGAGCAACTTTGTACTGTAAGACCTATGATTTGTTAGAATTTCCTTTTTCATTGCTAATCCTACTTTTCTTTTGTGCACCTCCCAAGAACATGGGACACACTCGCCCCCAGACTTGTTCAATATCTCTATCCCACTGCATGACCATTCAGCAGAGATGGATAATGTCGTATTTCCTTGAGAAGGAATTTCTATAATAAAGCACTCCATCTAATGGTTTATTTGACAATGCAAGACAACAGAATCAAATGAGCTTGAACATAGCAGATGCTTAGCTTGAATTGTGGAATCTCTTGATACCTTTGAGACATTTTGAAAAGAATTGTAAAATAAATTGGCTGGTTAGAACGAACATGTTTCACAGTTGATTGTAAAGCATATAATGGTCATTTTCCGAGAAAGCTAATGCCAATGCAATGGCACAGCAAGAATCTTCATGAAATTTTGTCAAATCTATTTCTGACTCCACTGTCAATAGTTTTGTAGCACATTAGACGGTAATGTCTGGCCCTCCCAATTTAAAGATGCTTTTGCACATTGATAACATGTGCCAGATTCACCTTATGTAGTATTTACAGCAAATCCGTTTTTTTTTTGGAAGCCTGGGGTTTTTATTTTAACAATGCATTGAATTTTGATTAGAGCACATTGGCAGCTTTTTGTAAGCATTTCTGCAGTTATAGCTTCCAATTAATAGTTAGTGTTTGAAGATTTAATTATGCTGCTAATCATTTTGTAGCTTGTTTTGTGTTATGTTATTTTACGATGAGTAAACACCACTGTCACATGCCTAAATCTATATTTCAAGAGAGATAAAGAGTATCATGCCCTCTTTAGAATTTTGACCAGATAGAAATGCATGTAGAATTCACTGCAGTAACATTTTTTGTGAAATGTATTTGGAAAGTGGTTAATGAGACTTTTTTTTTTCTGTGCTTAGCAAAAGTAATAAAGCAAATGTTAACCAAAGCAGCTTTAAAATTTCAAATGGTGTCCGAACATTGCTGAGAAGAACTATAAAAGAATGCAGAGCTTTGGATAGCATGTTGAGTGGTAGGGCATAAGTTCAAGGGCCTTCACACTGGGGAGAAAGTTATCTAGCAGCTGAGTCAAGTAATGGTTTAATGGCAAGAGGAGGATATCCCTGTCATTGAAGGACCAAGAAATTGGCTCACCTTTAACACAGCAAAAACTTCAGACGTGTGGTCTTGATTTCATCAGATCCAATGAATTCTTTACAGCATAAAAGATTTCAGAACGATGTATTTGCTGATTACTGACATTTGAGTATGTTATAGATGCAGGGATGACCATGGTTACAGTTTTGTTTAATAATTGCTTAAAAGCAATTGAAAATGATTAACATTTGAAAAGAATTATTTTACTACCACTTCTAATGTCTTGAATTTTATATATTTTTAATCCTTGCATCATAATCTCTGTTATCCTTTCCAGGATTTTCAAATTAGGATGCATGGCTTCAAAGATATTGAATTAACTACTGGCGTGATGCTGTTGAAGTTGACTAAATATTCTGGATAAATAGGTGTCTGAGAACAGGAAATGGGGTAAAGGCAACAAAAGAATTGAAGCCGTATGTGCTTTATTTAATGACATAAATACTGTTCATGTTCTTGGGCAATTATAAGACAATAGACCAAGCTATATGGAGAGTCATACAGCACAGAAACTGGCTCTTCGGCCCAACTCATCTATGGTGTCCCAACTAAGCTAGTCCCATTTTGGCTATGCATGTTTATAAATCAGCATGATTCACCAGAAATATTAAGATGCAAGAGATGCCAGCTTCTGAAATCTTGAGCAAAACACAAGCAGTTGGAGGAATTTGGTGGGTCAGGTAGCATCTGTGGAGGAAAATGGACAGATGATGTTTTGGGTTAGGATCTTTCTTTTGCCTGTTGGGTTAGAGGGGAGATAGCTGGTAGAAAGAGGTGAAGGGCTTAGGTGGATCCAGGTAAGGAGGGGATGATTGGAGAAGAGAAGGTAGGAAAAAGTAACAAAGGTAGGAGGCGATGTGGAGAAGGTAAAAGGGTGCAGAACTAGACGGTGGGATAGTTGGTGGTAGGGAACAGAGGGGAGGGTGGAGAAAAATGGGAGATCTGGAATAAGAGGGGTGGGAGTTGAGCAGGCGGAGGAGGTGAAAGAAGCTGAAAAGTGTGTGTGCAGCAGCGGAAATAGATGAAAAGAGTTTAGTTTAGAGATACAGCACGGAAACAGGCACTTTGACCCACCAGGTCCGTGCCGACAAGCGATTCCCGTACATTAACATTTTCCTTCACGCACCAGGGACAATTGTTACATTTACCAAGCCAATTAACCTACATACCTGTACGTCTTGGAGAGTGGGAGGAAACCGAAGATCTTGGAGAAAACCCACGCAGGTCACGGGGCGAACGTACAAACTCCGTACAGACAGTAGTCGGGATCGAACCCGGGTCTTCGGCGTTGTAAGGCAGCAACTCTACAGCTGTGCTGCCCAAATGCCGGTGACCTAATGCCGGTGTTTAACCTGAAATTGGAGAATTCAATGTGTATGCCATTAGGTTGTAGGCTGTCCCAAGAGGAATATAAGGTGCTGTTCTTCCCTCAAACTACCAAATCTATGCTCATTTTCTCCTCCCACAATTTGTTTTGCATTCCAAATTCCAGCATCTGCAGTGTATTGTGAAACCATCTAGTTTCTCTGATGCCAAATTGATCCTAGGTCTGTAGATATTTGAGTATTACTGACTTTGGAAGTTCCTGTTCTTTTGAAGTTGAATTCAAAATGTATGTTTAGCAATAATATCAAAATTGTTTCTAAATTTTTTTATGGGTTTTCATTAAATCAGAGGAAACAGTCCAGAAAACATTTAAAAAGCAGACCTGGAAAATTGGAATAATTAACTAATTATTCAAGTAATGTTTTTAACTCAGAATTAAAATTAATTCAGAGTTTCATTGTTGAAGATGTCAATTACATGAACCGGTGGAATTCTAGTCATATATATCTGCTAATTATTCTAAGCTACTTGAATAACAGTGTGTCAAATGGCATATCAGTAGATTTGCTGCCTCACAGCACCAGAGATTTGGGTTGAATTCTGACTACGGGTGCTGTCTACAGAGTTTGCATGTTCTCCCCGTGACTGCGTGGGTTTTCTCCGGGTGCTCTGGTTTCCTCCCATACTCCAAAGACGTACGGGTTTGTAGGTTAATTGGCTTCTGTAAGTTGTCCCTAGTGTGTAGGATGGAGCTAGTGTATGGAGTGATCATTGGTCGGCCTTGACTCGGTGGGCCGTAGAACCTGTTTTCATGCTGTATCTCTAAACTATGGCCATCCCGCCATTTTACATTATTCAAGGAAAACAGGTCTTCCCCAGTTTACTAATTCCCAACCTATAGACAACCTGTGTGTATAAATGACCATTCTGGAAACTGTCAGGATGGACTTGCTGTGCTGCAAGCCTCTTCTGCCACATGGTAACTTGGCTTGGGAATGTATTTCCGACTTGCGAACTGTTTGGGTTATGAACAGTTCTCGGGGGTGGAACTGCGCCATAATGTGGGGAGGATGTGATGGACGCGGTAAAGGATGCATGCATTTTTATAATTAACAGAATTTTCCGCTTTGTCAAGAGATGAGGGGTTGATCTTTGCAGCCTGCTCTATTCCAAAAACAGATAGGTATTTAAATAATCCATTTTGTGTTTAAAAATGGTGTATTGACAGATGTGTTTTGAGAATTACTTTATGCAAACTAAAAGCTTGCTGCAAATGCATTGTTCATTTAAACATTTTTCAGACTTGGCAGTGGGATTTTAGTTTCATATGCTATTAAATTAACTTAATATACTTTAGGTTCTCTGTTTTTGTGCAGTAGTGATAATTTTCAGTTTTATACTCAACCAACCTCTTTTATAGGTAGAACATACTTTTAATAGGTCTAGCTGAACTTGAATTCAGTCCCAGAAGTCACTACTGTGTACATCATTGCTAATTCGATATTGTTTTTTAGCACTGAGCAAGGGAAATTTAAGATTTGGACCAATAGAAATTGGATCATTTTTGTATTATTGATACAATTGAGTTATTACACAAAGTCACAAAAAGCTTAAACTGATTTTGTTTGCAATTACTAACTTCATATATAGTTCCTTCTACTGTGGTTCCGTGTAATTGGAATTAATCCGTCTGGCTCAGAGAAAGAACGGGAAGGATTTTCATTCTGATATTTTCTATTATACATATTTATATTTGAAAAACAACATATAGCAAGCAGACCACAAATTAAAACAATAATGGGGGAGATGGGATTTTCTTGTTTTGGAAAGAAGTAATTAATTTTACCATCATTTTACTTAATGATGGTATATTCCCAGGGTATATTATTGATGATATATTCCGCAGAGCAGTAAATCATAACATAGTTCTTATCTGTACCATATTTAACTGCTTCGAGTCTCAGACTGTCAAAGGTGAGAACATCTTTTCTAGAGGGTTTTCTCTGTGCGTTATCTCTGGCACCTTTGTTAGTCATCTTTTGGGGTGGATTGTAAATATTGTGAGAGGACATTGCTACATATCTGGAGGATTGGGTTCCAGATTTTGGCAGGATCCATACTTCGACATGCTCTAACTTAGTACAAGTGAGAGCCATTGTACAACGTGTTGCTGACAGTGGGAATTGTGCAAATCTCTGCATTTCAACCATACCCTTTATTCCTAGAGATGATTTAATAGATGGAAAGCTGTTTATTGGGTAAATCACTGACTAAATCCCAAAATAGTATTCAGAGACTAAAACCAAAAAAGGTTTGTATCAGTGTATCACCCAAGTAAATTCTTCACTTGCATTCATCTAATAGGGGAGGGAAGGTTTTATCAAGTTTATACTGAGTGTGTATTTCCCTATTAAGAACGGGATCTAATGCACTGTTGAAAGTGTAATGGATTGCTATATTAAAAAATATGAACGTGGAAAGGTTAATGCTGCATGCAACGCTTCTCTCTCTTATGCGCGCGCGCACACACACACACACATACACACACACACACACACAACACACACACACACACCCAACCTGCGGTGTAATTAGTCAATCTGCTGCTCAATGGTGTGATTGCTCAGGATCGTTACGAAAAAGACATGGATATGCGGCTTTCTTAAGAGTATTTATACTCTTGTAAATAAAGTCAAAACAACAACAACAACGTGCTTCCATGGGGTGATGGGGAAGATAGGAGCATTTCTTTCATTATAGTTGCTATAAAATTTGACAGTACTAGTCACTGATTGTTTTATGAAGATACGTCTGCAGCTATCATCATGAACATAAACATACAGCAAGATTTTACAAGCTAGGCACAATTGTTGGGATGAAGAAGCTGAGGTTCATCTATGGTGTTCTGTATGATTACATTTAAGAATGACATTCTTGGTGTGTAAATCAGCAAATAATGGAATGATATTTAATAGAAAACCTGATAAGGAAAGAAAATTGAAATCCAACCCAGGTGAGAAGAAAATCTGATTTGGAGAAAGTATTTTCATGTTGCTAGATCACTAACATCAAATGGAGAGGGACGATGTTAATGGAACGAGCAAATGACTAGAACCTGATCTGACTGATCAGATGAGGACAGGGTGGTATTACAGGACCACTTCTTTATGTTCATCAGTGGGTGCCTTACAAAAGGTTTAAATGTTGGGACAAATATGGGTATTTGAAGTAGATATCATGTGCGAGTGCATGTTTCTAGTCATCTGACTAGAACATGGACTTGGTGGGCCAAAGGGTCTCTAAACTCATTATCTAAGCGCAGTATCTCTAAACTCATTGTGGAAGTCCAGTACTCTCACTAAAAAGTTTGGTTTGCTGATTCTCCAAGATCCCTGTGACCCATAACATTGCCTTGACTATCCTCATCCTCCTCTTCACTCTTTTATTGTCTCAACTCCATGCTGCCACATTTATCACCTGCAGCCATGGAACCATTGCATTCCCTTGCCCCTCTGTAGTCAATATCCAGTCTTATCAATGTTCTACTCTCTCGATCCCTTGCATTGCCATTTTATTCCCTGATTTTTCTGTTTGGCAGTACCGCTAAATTTTATATCTAATCTTAATTTTCCACTCTTCCTTTTTTATGTCAACTATTTTCTTTCATACTGTAGAACATTTTGTGATATCATTCAGCCGTGAAATCCGAGAAATATGTCTGATTACTTTGACATTCCAGTTTGCTTGCCCAGAGAAGATGGCTTGCTTTCATCTGTATTCTGATCGCCTGCAAGTGAAATAACTGATATAATGAAGAGGCTTATCCCCGTGTACTGCTGCTCTTTGGAGTCTGAATAGTTGCCAAGAGAGAGAGAGAGACAAGAAAATACTGCTGCAGCTCCAAGTGGTCAAAGTTGCACATCAACATTTGCTGGTGTTAGAATTATCAGTCCTTTACGCTGGATGATATCACTGATGTCATCACATACGCAATTAAGATGAAACCTCGTCAAGATAATACCGCTATATATCAAACCGGTGTGCGTGAAGATTTCTGTTTTATATAATCAAACAAAAGCCATCAAACTCAGAGTGATGTGCTTGACTCTTGATCACGAGATCATGGCAACAATATCTCAAGATACTTCTGTAAACTGGTAATTGGGTCCTTGTAACTCCCACCCTATGTCCATTGTTTCAACTTTCATTTATTGCCCCAAAATCAAAATTGTGCTGGTGTATTTTCACAAACCTTGATATCACTTTACATCGCTGTCTTCCATTTATATTCTGTCGACAGTGACTTTTGGAGCAATTTTACATTTAAACGGAAATTGTAGATAATAACTTGCTTTCACAAGTAATATCTTCTTGAATCTATGGATGCTTTTAAAAATTAACACTTCATCATGCTAGGTAGCCATAAATAGTCCCTTTAAAAGCATTCATACCATGTTGATTTTCATCCATACAAAATGGATGCTCTCTGGTTTGAATCAACACATTATTGCTTTTAAATGAATAAAAGTCCATGATGTTCAAAGGAGCAAAAATAATAACCAAAATAAAGGAGACATAGGACGTGATGTGTCAAGGAAGAGTGCAGCATAACTAAGGAGGTTTAGGGAGTGATTTTGAACTTTTGATGACTTGGACATAGGACTATTAAATGCCCACCAAGATCTTGCACAGCTCAAATCTTCAGCAGGATAGTTTCATGACTTACATGTTTGAGATTTCCTATAACCTTATATATAATACCAAATATACTTCCTACAATTATACACTCCTGCGAAATTTAGATTTATAGTGCTGAATCAGTGCCTCAATTTCATTTCCTACTCCTCACCTCTCCTCTTGTTTCAAAGACCTTGATATTTTTAATATCTTTGCTTAAAATCGATTCTCATTCTAAATACTTCAATTCTTTCAGTCAGTGTTTAGAAAATGAAGTAAAATGTATAGCATTTGACAACCTTGCAAACTGAACACGCAGTATTCAATGGTCATGCATTCCGAATGATGTTTGAGTCTTTAAAACATAGCCATTGCTTTGGCGAATTCGCAGTCAGTAATGTAGTGTTTGTGGATACAATAATGGAGTTTAAATATTTTGAGTTGATTACCATTGATTAGAAATAGGAAAAGTCCTCTTTGATATTTTTCCTGGCGTTGGTTTTCCCAAACTGATCGCAGTACTTGATAAAGTATCTGACCAAGGCACTGTATAGTGCAGTTCAATTTTTCATTGTATGAAAGGTTTCGGGAAGGATTTTCAGCGACAAACAGACAACTCGAGGCATGAGACCCACATTTAAGAATTTGAGGATAAGGAGAAGCAAAGTTTTGGATGAAAACACAAGGATGAGAATTTTAGAAAAGGGGTACTGAGCAATGGGACCTAATGTGGATCAACAATCACATTATCCACATAGTGTGGATCAACAAAGGAGCTTGTGGTCTTTAGGATCCACATGGTAGTTTTGGGAGTTTTTCCAGGTGAGCATTTGAATAGCCATGCGTGGGGGTGACAACTGATTTGTTGCAGAGAAAAATAGCCAACTTTTGTGATTCAGCAGATAAGACAGTGGACAACTCAATTTGAATAAAATAAGTTTGCCAACATTGCATTGCATCCATGCTTTTGGCCTGAGGGATGAAATTGTTGGTTGTCCACAATGAAATTGTTGATCATTGAATGGAATTTGATAGAATTGTTGATAATGAACTCTGTTTTCTAACATTCAATTAGAGAAATTGAGGTTCACATGTCAAGACAAGTGCGCAACAGGAATTTCACATGATAATGGAGCATTGGATAAAAGCATACGAATAAAACTTGACATGATTTCAGAAGCATATGCCAGGTCCAGGTTTCTGATGAGACTGGCTCGGTTTTATGGCAGAGGGTTACGAGGTGGGATGAGTGCTGCAGTTGTGGTGGGATGGCAGAAAGGGATCTATTACAAGAGGTTCTTCAGTAGGTGGAACCTATGACTTACAATAGGTGGAATCAGCTGATGATAACCCCTCCTAATGTGATAACGGAGAGTCATCAGAAGAGGGATAGTGTTTGCAACTGTCAAAAGGCTGCAGACATATTGAAAAAAATCAGTTGGGATTGCAAACCAATGTTGCAGTGTGTAGGTCTAATATAGAAAAGTTGGAGTTTTTATATGTTGGTTCAAATTGCACATTTAGGCTTCCTGTGTCCCTTTTGGTATTTCATGTATGGACCCAATGGGGTTTTTTTAATATCCTGCGGTGCACCTCACAATGTAGAAGATTTCTGTAAATATGTAGACCATATTTTTAAACCCCTTGTATCTTTTGGAAATTTTCTGCAAGTAAATTGTATTATATGCCTTGGCTTTTTGCCCATGTACTACCAATGTTGTCTGTGTATCTGGCAACATAAACTGACTCATTAACCCACAGCCCATTGGCATATTTTCAAATTCCATGTAAGAGAAAGAAGGTATTATATTCTCTGTTTAGTGATTTGGGCCATTTCTTTTTTTCTGTTGCTGAGGGAACAAGTACATTTTCTGCCTTTGGAGCATTTTCTCTTTGGAGAGCCGATACTATCTCTCAGAAATGAAGACACGGGTAGATTATTATTAGTCGGCGCTCGTGTTCTCCACTTGTTATTCCCCATCAAGTGAAAAATTGCAGTTCACTGCTGCATATTTCAGTTTACCCCTTGTGGGGTAAAATCTCAGTTGTATATAAGGTTGTGTGGGACACACCTCGAGTAATCTGGAGGGATTGAAACTTCTGGATTTGTGTTTATTTTATTTATCCTACACTGACACACTAGTCATAAAAGGCTGTGTGTGAAAAGTGACTTCAACTACATGTATAGACCTCTGCTACTGCAGGGTGCTAAGAAGCTCTGTCTGGTTTGGACAACATATCAGCACCCCCTGGTGGCATGAAAATTGTTCTGCAGCTTAAACTAAGAGTGTTATTTATTTTAATGAGATAGAGACAAAGTTCTAACTGGGCAGGTCAGGCAGCATCTCTGGAGAAAAAGGATTGGTGAATTTTGGGTCGAGACCCTTCTTCAGATGCTACCTGACCTGCCAATTTATTCCAGCATAATGTCTATCTCATTAAAATAAATAACACTGCTACAGTTTAAGCTGCAGAACAAACTATCCATCTTTGGTATAAACCAGCATCTGCAATCCTTTGTTTCCATATTTCTTATTTTATCTTAATGTCTGTCTTTAATATTTCAACGTTTCTCAGTCCTGATGTAGGATCTTGATCTGAAAAATCGACTCTCCCTTTGGCTCTTCGGATGCAGCCTGACCACCTGAGTTCTTCCAGCAGTGTGCTTTGTGCTCTATTTATTATTTTTATGTTTTCAAGGAGAATTGACTGTACACTTGAAGACCATTTTTGAGCTTTGGGCTTGAGATAATAGTCTGCTATTTTCAAGACAAGCATGTTGCAGTAAAAACTGAAGGAATACAAAGCCAAGATTTAGGGTACTTCTTTCAAAAGTCTAATATGGTGTGCTTTTCATAAGGAGATCCCCTTGCAACTAATTGGTTTCCAAATTCTGAGCCATGTATGGAAAATCATGTATATCTTTGAAAATCTTTTCTGTTGCTGTAAAACAAAGGTAATGGAAATGTGCACAGCATCCCACATGCACTTGCAGGTTAAACAATCCCAATTACCACAAAAAAGCATCAAATGTTATTGATGTAACCTGTAACCTCTAAGTGGCATCCTTGAGCTAGATCTAAAGCAGATGAAGTACCAAATCTATTTCCCATCTTCATAATCTCGAACTTCTCTTTCACCACCTCTTTGCTCAAACATTGCCCCTTTTGCCTCTCTCGGCTCCATTCCTATTTAAATATGCACACAGGAATGCACTCGTGCAATAATATTGTATGTAAAAACATTTTGTACTTGAAAGCAAGGTGGCTCCACTCATTTCATTGAGTAAATTTGAATACTGAACCAAAAATTATACTGAAACTTATAGGAAACTACCACACATATGGCAGCATGGGTCTGGATTGAACCCAGGCCTCTGGAGCTGTGAGCCAACAGTGCTAACAGTTTATGCCACTTGTCAATATATAGTTACAAGGAACTGCAGATGCTGATTTACAAAAAAGGACACGGTGCTGGAGTAACTCGGTGGGGCTGGCAGCATCTCCGGAGAACATGGATTGGTGACGTTTCGGGTTGGGAGAAGGGTCCCAACTGGAAACGTCATCTATCCATGTTCTCCAGAGATGCTGCCTGACCTGCTAACTTACACCAACACTTTGTCTTTTTTGTCAATATATAATTCTTCTAGCTTAATGTATGGAATTCTTGCAAAATACATGTAGGATTCTTTAACTAGACCCAAAATACTGCTAATGCTTTAAAGCTTAACTAAAAACAGAAGAGTGTCTCTTCACAAGTGCTGGTTGAGATGCTGAGTGTTTCCAGCATTTCCTTTTTTTTTACATTGAATGTTTTCTATAAACAATTAATGTAAGCCTCAAGATTGGAGAAAGAAAACTAGCGTGAAGAAGGATATTGTTGAACAGAAGTTGGATTCATCTCAATCCAGCTCCTGCTTGATTTACTTATCTCCGCAGTGCCATTTTTTAGTATATATAGAGGTAAACCAGTCTCAATCCAGGTGACCGTGTGATCACCCATAGACCTATAACTTCCAGTAGTCAAGTATAAAAATAAAATCAAAAATGCAAATAGAAGGCTAAAACAATGGGACAGATATTCTGCTATGACAGGGCAGAGTCCTGGTAAGACCAGTTTGATGATATGTACAGTTATCAACACCACATCTCGAGATATACTTCCTTGGGTTAATCAGAATATTGCTCAAGATTAGATTATGAGGGATGCTTGTGTAAACTAGGCTCAGATTATTTGAAGGTAATGAAAGAGAAGATGCTGGAGAAACTCCAAACCATGCTGCATCTTGGGCAAGCCAAGCGGAGCTGCTATTTCATTAAATTCCCCATCTCTGCAAGTTGCAAGAGAGAAAATAGCTGGAAAATGGGGAGGAGATTTGTAAAAACAAAAGGCAGGTTATTGATTGGATGGAAGGCAGGGTAGATTAAATGATAAATGGGGTGAATCACCTGGAATTGTCGAATTCATTGTCAATGGATTGTAATTTGTCCAGATAAGTGAAGTGTGCTTTTAAATTTACGTTGACATTAATTGGAATCTGCAAGAAGTCACGGTCAGATCAGGAGTGGAACAGAATTGTGGGATTACACTTGCAAACTGAAAATTACCAGCAATTTGTTGCTTGGTTTAGTAATTCTAAATAGTTCAAGTTAGCAAAGTCCAAGTGAGTAATCTGCACTACCAGAGCTCACGTAAATGCAAAGGTTAGTGCTCAGAAAATCAGAATGATAGTTCTGTTACATCTAATCACTTGCTTTCACAATCTTTGACTAAGAAGTCCCAGCTATATGTGAGTGCCTGATGAAATTAGACTGCATTAAAATTACGCTTTTATTTGTGCCAGGGAATTGAGGAGCCAAAAGGGCCTTCTGGTTTCTTTTGTGTGTGACGTTCTGGCATCCAGAGTGATTCCAACAAATTCAATACATTGTGGCATCAAGATTCAAAGTATCAAGATGGTCTCCAGGATATTTTTTGTTCTGTGGTATCTACTCTGGTCTTTGCGTGTTCAGCTGAATAACTGAATGTGCAACTGAATAAAAATTGTGACTAAATTGCTGCATCATTTCATAAAGGCAGCACTTTACATGTGTAAAGTTTTATACATCCTTAGTAGACTTCTAAACTTTCCTTAAACACTTTCATCTTGAACCGTTGCAGCTTTGAAAGTCATTTAAAAGCTTCTGGTCAGTTATACTTTTGTTCTGCGTTCTCTTTATTTGCTGCTCTGATTTTGCTCATCACCCTCAGTATATTCTAAGATCACTACTGTAACAACAAAATGATCAGTTCTTAAAAATAATAATTTGGCCCAACAATATGCATGAAATATAATGATTATGAAGGTATATGCCTTTCTAACTTTTACTGATGGAGGGTGGTGGTCAGCACATGATATAAGATCACGAGATAATATTGTAACATTTATTACGTACATTTTAATATTTTTATGGTTAAATCTCTCTCCTGTTAGTTTTACTTAATACAATTAAGTAGCAAAACATCTAATGCAAGTCATTAAGAAAAGATAGGGGTGAGCACAAGTTAACACACACACACACACACTTCCAGTGAATTAATTATCAATAAATGAGGTTTATTGTTCACCTCCAGTGTGCTACATAATCAGATGGTTCGCACATGATGTGACAGTCTATAGGGAGCAAGGATTTCCTCTTGGAAGAAGTCCAATGTGCTATCGAGGAGGATATGTTTGCTGTTAATCTGTATTGTTACAACACCAACTTGAGATTGGTAGTGCAAAGTAATGGAGAATTACAGCAGGTGATGGCCACAGCAGAATAATATGCTGCTGGCTCCCTAATCCCAATTGACACGCTATATTCCGCAGGAAGGTAAAGATGAGTGAAGATTTCCTGTAAATCAATCTCCCAACTTAATATTTTCCAATAACATACTTAAGATTTGTATCATTTCCACTCATCGTTCAACAGTGAGTAATTGAATTACATAGGCACAGAAGAGTCAACACAGTGCAAGATTAGTAAAATGTGACTTAAAGTCCATCCTTACAATTAACTTATTAACTGCCATCTAAGCTTGGAGGTTATTAATTTCATTCTGGACAGTGACATCCATGTTCTATGAATATATATTTTTAAATGAACACCTTAATGCATCTGAAAGCAAAATGCTGCAAACATTGCGCAGCTGAAATAAAACCTTTTTTTGGGGAATACCCAGCAGGTCAGGCTACACGTGGAGAGAGATAAATGGGGATATATTTGGTCAATGGCCGTTTATTGGATGTCAACCAGAAATATGAACTCCATTTCTCTCCCATTGATGCTGCTTCACCTGTTGAATATATCTGCCATTTTTCTGTTATTTAACACAAATCTGCATGATATTGTTCTGCCCACTATTTTAGCAAAGGTATCGTGGTAGATAAAATGGCAGTGTTTGGAAATGAAAGGTTTGGATGTAAAATGGCAGCCACATTACTCTTAAGTCAGCTTGAGGGGAGGGGGGAGGGGGGGGGGAGCAAGTGAAGGAATTTTTTGAAATCTGTTACCATTGAGATATATAGGGTAGTATGCTGTGGAGCTGAAATAATAACTGAAGAGGTTGGTGCAGTAAAATTGATATGAATTTCATGGCAAAAAGAGGCCTAATTTTCCACACATTTTTGTTTATCTTGCTTTCTCGGAATGCATTATTGCTGTTGAAAATTGACAACAAGTGTGCGATGTAAATTAGAATCAAATAATTAAAATTCAATGAGTTTGTAAATTTTAGCAGTGCCATTACTATGACCTGGCTTTTTCTAAAAGAAATACTTTAAAACAAAACTTGTGTAGCTAAGCTTTTATATTATTTAATGGTACGTTATTTCTGAATTGACCACTATAGGTCATTTTTTACTCCTCGATTAGTGGTGCGTGACTAGCTGAACTTTATATTAGCCTTGTGAAGTTCAAAATACTTTCCAAAATACCAGTCAAGTTTAAATTGATAATTGCACCACTGGATATTTTTAACCGTACAAGCAGAATTAATAAGGCATGTAATTTGCCTGTAAATACCATTCACTGAGATTCTAATCACAGCACTGCTATATAAGTGTTTAAGAATATGTACTTGTTTACCATCAATTAGAGCTGATACTGTTACTGCTAAGTTATATTCACAATATCGACAGTAGTGTTAAATCTCTGTAAAGCAAAATGTATTATAGTATTGGAGTATTGTTAATAAAAGATTGATTTCTTAATTATTGTTTGCAGACTTTACTAATACTCATTCGGGAACTTAAAACCAATACATTTTTATTGATCAATACAAAATTTATGCATTAGAACAATAAAGATCAATGAACAATTGGAAATTAATATGATCAAAAACAGTTCAGCTGTACATAGTCAATACTTGCAACGATAAAGCATTCTGTGTTTCTCACAATCTTTAACTATTATGCTAGTGGCCCATATTTGACATAAGAACTTTGAAATGGCTAATATAAGAAATTTAGAACAAGGATATCCAAAGCGTGCTCGGTTCAGTTTAGTTAATCATCACATGTACCGAGCGAGGTACAGTGAAAAGCCTTTGTTGCATGCTAACCAGTCAGCAGAAATACAACACATGACTACCATCGATCTATTTACAGTGTGTAGATACATGATAAGGGAATAACGCTCTGAGCTCTGAAACCCAATCCTTAGCCTTGCTAACATTTCCCACTGGCTCATTGCAGTCTTTGAGTATCTTTCAAGGACTTTGTTCCCCATCATCCTTGTGCTTGCAGATTAAGACCCTAAACTCAGGAATTATTGCTGTCATCTCCCTACCCTCTTAACAGTTCATGTTTGAGCCATTACTGAAAACTTGCAGCATATTTTTGCTCAATTGCAATGTTACCTACAAATTCAGCGTGATAATTGCCAATATGATAATGATGACGATGATACTTTATTGTCACTTGCACCTAACTAGGTACAATGAAGATCTTTTATTTTTGCATACAAAGTACATAATAGTCGCCACAAAGGCGCCGACATTGCTCCCCCCTTTGTTCTTGGTGACGCAACCCGTCCAGCTCAGCCAGACCTCGAGTCTCCAACTCGCCCTCGGGAGTCTGACCCAACTCCTTCTCAAGCCTCTGACCCGAACACCTGGCCTCGACCACTCGCTCCCCGCGGGCTGCAACGGCCTGGAGTCCCACTGCCCACCGGTAGTGTCCCTGTCCACTGTTCACTGTGGCCAGTGAGTCGGGCCTGCTCACCTGGAGTGTCCCAGCCCACTGCTCACCCGGTAGTGTCCCACCGCTCACCGGGAGGGTCCCACCGCCCACCGGTAGTGTCCCACTGCCCACCGGGAGGGCCCCACCGCCCACCGGGAGGTCCCCTCGGCTCACTGGTAGTGTCCCACTGCTCACCTGTAGTGTCCCACTGCCCACCGGTACAGTGCCACTGCTCACCGGTAGTGTCCCTGTCCACCGCTCACCGGTAGTGTCCCACCGCTCACCGGTAGTGTCCCACTGCTCACCGGTAGGGTCCCACTGCCCACCGGGTGGGTCCCACCACTCACCGCGAGGGTCCCACCGCTCACCGGTAGTGTCCCACCGCTCACCGGTAGGGTCCCACCGCCCACCGGGAGTGTCCCACCTCCCACCGGGAGTGTCCCACCGCCCACCGGGAGTGTCCCACCGCCCACCGGTAGGGTCCCACCGCCCACCGGTAGGGTCCCACCGCTCACCGGTAGTGTCCCACCGCCCACCGGTAGTGTCCCACCGCCCACCGGGAGTGTCCCACTGCCCACCGGGAGTGTCCCACTGCCCACCGGTAGTGTCCCACCGCCCACCGGGAGTGTCCCACCGCTCACTGGTAGTGTCCCACCGCTCACCGGTAGTGTCCCTGTCCACTGTTCACCGGTAGTGTCCCACTGCCCACCGGAAGTGTCCCACTGCCCACCGGGAGGGTCCCACCGCTCACCGGTAGTGTCCCACTGCCCACCGGTAGTGTCCCACTGCCCACCGGGAAGGTCCCACCGCTCACCGGTAGTGTCCCACTGCCCACCGGTAGTGTCCCTGTCCACTGCTGACCGGTAGTGTCCCACTGCTCACCGGGAGGGTCCCACCGCCCACCAGTTGGGTCCCACCGCTGACCGGTAGTGTCTCACCGCCCACCGGTAGTGTCCCACCGCCCACAGGTAGTGTCTCACCGCCCACAGGTAGTGTCTCACCGCCCACCGGTAGTGTCCCACCGCCCACCGGTAGTGTCTCACCGCCCACAGGTAGTGTCCCACCGCCCACAGGTAGTGTCTCACCGCCCACCGGTAGTGTCTCACCGCCCACCGGTAGTGTCCCACCGCCCACAGGTAGTGTCTCACCGCCCACCGATAGTGTCCCACTGCCCACCGGGAGGGTCCCAGCCCACTAGGAGGGTCCCACCGCTCACCGGGAGTGTTCTTGGGACATTTAGTGACTATACAAGTGCCTTGGGATATTTTTCTTTGTTAAACATATTTTAGAAGTAAAAACAGGTGATTCTTTCTGTCCAAGTAAATCAATCCTTGATTAGACCACGAAGAACTGTCAATACCAATATCTGGCAATGTGTGCTAATTTATGGGGAAAGCGGAGTTGATCATTTATAGGACTCTGAAATGAATCCATGAAAGTCTAAAAGAAGAAAAGGCGAACTTCTCTGGCAAACTAGAAATTGGCAAATCTTTGTCGATGTATATAAATCATTCCAATTGACATGATGATGAAGCTCGTAGCTTGGAGTGCAAGTATGGAGGTCTTGCAGGGTTTGGAGTACTTCAATGGGAGATATTGGTCCTGTGAAAACAAGCAGCTTGGATCATACGATGGATCGCTGTCAAACACACTTACAAATATAAAAAGTAACCTTGAATACTTGATAATATTTGGTCTTTCAAAACTGTCACCTGAAAATGTTGCAAGTTCCACAACATGAATGACAAAGTACATAGAACAAATAACACGTTACAGCACAGGAACTGACCCTTTAGCCCACAATGTCTCTGCTACACATGATGCCCACTTAAAATAATTCCTTATGATGCACATGCTTCATATCCCCCCATTCCCGCCATCTTCATGCGTTTATCCAAAAGCTGCTTAAATGCATTATAGTATTTTTTCCAGCTTCCCCCTTCCGACCTCGAATATTTGGCGTTTCCACCCTCGGAAAAAGGTTCTGCCAATTTACCCTATTTTGTACATTTTGTAAATTGACCAAATTCTATCAGGTCCTTTCTCAGTCTCGAACAATCCCAGAGAAATAATCCAAATTTGTGCAATCTCTCCATATAGGTAGCACCCTTTAATCCAGACAGCGTGCTGGTAACCCTCTGCAGCCTCCCCAAAGCCTCCACATCTAGTGTGGAATGGGGCAACCAGATCTGCACAGAATACTCCAAATGCAGCCGAACGCCAAGTTCTGTGAAGTTACATCACAATTTCTTAACTATCACATTCAATGCCTTGACTGTTGAAGGGAAACGTACTCCGCGCCTTCTTCACCACTTTATCAATTTGTGTTGCCACTTTCAGGGAGCTATGAACATGCACCCTCTGTACATCAATGTCGTTAAATGTCTAGCCATTACCTATACTTTCCTCATGCATTTAACCTGCCAAGGTGCAACACCGCACACTCTCCCAGATTGAACTCCAGCTGTTATTTCCCTGCTTACATCTGTAGCTGTTCTGTTTTCAGCTGTATCCTTCATTGATCGCAATTGCACCAATTTTTATGTCGTCTTCAAACTTCCTTACCACCCATATATATATGTATATATATATGTGTGTGTATGTATATGTATGTATATATATATATGTGTGTATACATATGTATATATATGTGTGTGTGTGTGCATATATATATGAATATATATATATATGTGTATATATATGAATATATATATATATGTGTGTGTGCATATATATATATATGAATATATATATGTATATATATATGTGTGTGTGTGTGTGTGTATATATATATTGCTAACAATGGAGGGACCAGCCCCAACTCCTGCAGAACCTCCATCCCCTTTCTTGATCTCCGTCACCATCGCAGGAGAGAGACTATCGACTGGCGTCCATTATAAACCTACTGACTCCCACAGCTATCTAGACTATACTTCTTCCCACTGTCTCTTCAAAGACTCTATCCCCTACTCCCAATTCCTCTGACTTCGCCACATCTACGCCCAAGATTAGGTGTTCTACACCAGGACATCTGAGATGTCCTGATTTTTTAGGGAATGGGGGTTCACCCATTTTTTAGGGAATGGGGGTTCACCCATCGTAGGTGAGGCCCTCCAGGGGGTGTCTCAGTACCCTGCAGCTCTGCCCTTGCTCCCCTCCACCCCCCCAGTTGCAACAAGGACAGAGTACCCTAGTCCTTACCTTCCACCCCATCAGCCGTCGCATACAGCACATAATTCTCTGACACTTTCGCCACCTCCAACAGGATCCCACCACTAGTCACATCTTCCCATCCCTTTCCGCTTTCTGCAGAGACCGGTCCATTTGCAGCTCCCTAGTTAACTCATCCCTTCACACCAAAACCACCCCCTTCCCAGGTACATTCCCCTGCAACCGCAGGAGATGCAACACCTGTCCCTATACCCCCTCCCTCGACTCTGTCCAGGGACCCCGACAGCTCTTTCAGGTTAAGCAGAGGTTCACTTGCACTTCCTCCAACCTTATCCACTGTTCCACGTGTGGACTCCTAAATATTGGCTAGACCAGCGCAGCCTGGGCAATTGTTTCACTGAACAATTCACAGTCCGCCTTGGCCTACCTGATCTCCCGGTTGCCAAACACTTTAACTAACCCTTCCCATTCCCACACTGACCTTTCTGTCCTGGGCCTCCTACATTGTCAGAGTGAGGGCCAAATGCAAATTGGAGGAACAGCACCTTATATTTTGCTTGTGCGGCTTCCAATCCAATGGTATTAATGTTGAGGGTAGACACAAAATGCTGGAGTAACTCAGTGGGACAGGCAGCATCTCTGGAGAGAAGGAATGGGCGACGTTTCGGGTCGAGACCCTCTTAAGGGTCTTGTGTATACCTTGTGTATACCTTCGATTTAAACCAACATCTGCAGCTCTTTCCAACGGTATGAATCTTGATTTCTCTAACTTCAAGTAACGTAACCCTAGCATCCCCTCTCACTCCGTCCCTCCCCCACCGTAGTCATCGTACCAGTTTCACTGTCGTCCCGGTGAGTTTAATTGTCTGTATATCTTGCTATCACCAAGCCCACAGCCAACAATGGACCATTGTGGGCTCCACCTTTCCTTGATCATCGTTACTTTTTTGCATATCTTTCATTCATTTAGAAACATAGAAAATAGGTGCAGGAGTAGGCCATTCGGCCCTTCGAGCCTGCACCGCCATTCAATATGATCATGGCTGATCATCCAACTCAGTATCCCGTACCTGCCTTCTCTCCATACCCCCTGATCCCTTTAGCCACAAGGGCCACATCTAACTCCCTCTTAAATATAGCCAATGAACTGGCCTCAACTACCTTCTGGGGCAGAGAATTCCACAGATTCACCACTCTCTGTGTGAAAAGAAACTTTCTCATCTCGGTCCTAAAAGACTTCCCCCTTATCCTTAAACTGTGACCCCTTGTTCTGGACTTCCCCAACATCGGGAACAATCTTCCTGCATCTAGCCTGTCCAACCCCTTAAGAATTTTGTAAGTTTCTATAAGATCCCCCCTCAATCTTCTAAATTCCAGCGAGTACAAGCCGAGTCTATCCAGTCTTTCTTCATATGAAGGTCCTGCCATCCCAGGAATCAATCTGGTGAACCTTCTCTGTACTCCCTCTATGGCAAGAATGTCTTTCCTCAGATTTGTTCTATATCTCTTTCTATCACCGTCTATATCTTCTTCTTTCGTATGTCAACTACAACAGTCCAAAGTGGCAATTGGTGCTTCAGAGTACTGTAGTTGACGCTTTGCTGCAGATTTTGCCAGTTCTGTGGAACTACCCAGGGTGGACGACGAGGACTTAAAGCAGCTCCCACCCCACCATCTATATCTCTCGTTTCCCCTTTCCCCTGACTCTCAATCTGAAGAAGGGTCTCGACCCGAAACATCACCTATTCCCTTTCTCCAGAGGTGCTGCCTGACCACCTGAGTTACTCCAGCTTTTTGTGCCAATCCTGCAGAACATCATTGCTCACAGACCTGCAGCCCGAATGATATCCTTCCAGGACTACCCTCCATATTCGATGGATGAGCTTGTTCCAAATCCAAGCTACCAAGTCACTGTGAATCTTATCAGCCTACCATGAAGCCCTCTCATATGCCTTATCAAAGTCCATGTGGATAACATCGACTACCCTGCTCTCATCAGTCAACTTTATCACCCCCTCAAAACACACAACTAAGTTTGTAAGTCTTGACCTACCCACACAAAGTTATGCTCACTGTCTTAATTCTCTTCCAAATAAACGTAAATCCCATCCAGAAGAATCTTCTCCCATAGTACTGACATGAGGATCAACTGCTTTATTTCTTGAATTGTGTCAAGAACCCTAACCATTCTTAAATAAAGGAGCAACTGACTACTCTCCAGTCCTCCGTGGCGAGAGAGGGTATAAATATCTTTGTTCATGCCCCATCAATCTCCTCTCTTGCCTCTCAATATCTTTGATAGATGCCATAAGGCCCTGTATTTATTCACAAAATGCTGGAGTAACTCAGCGGGTCAGGCAGCATCTCAGGAGAGAAGGAATGGGTGACGTTTCGGGTCGAGACCCTTCTTCAGACTGAAGATGCCATAAGGCCCTGTGGTTTATCGACCTTAATGCTCCTAAAGTAGTACTGCGAATAGAGTAAAAGATGGGAAAAAAAGCAAAATATAGAACTAAATAAGTGTTTTTGGTTCGACTTAACGTGCACTGCGTGCAACTGGAAAACTGTTTGGTACATCTCTTGTGTAACACTTTGTACAACATTTTAGAGTATTTTCTCACAGGCACAGTTGTATCTGTCAGGGTTAACACGTGCTTAGCTTTCTTGGAAGATGTGAATTCATGAGTTGATTTGAGGTAGTAACAAAAATGGCCAACCTCGTGGAAGAAAGCGAACAGTGAAAGTGGCTGTGAAGGTCACCACAACCTCCAATTAATTTGCACATCATTCCTGTCCTCTCTGCTGGAAAGAAAATGAAATAAAATCTGACGGCTCTAAAACTAAAGTCGAATCCAACTATAACCCTGCGTGAATGAAGTGTCAAGAGGGTTTAATTCACCAGCATTAGAACAATGAAATTCTTACTAGCTGCAGCTTGACACACACTTTAACACAACAACGGAACAATGAATATACAATAGACAATAATACGATAAATTATCAGTCTCTAAGTAAGCAGAGCGTAACAGCGCAAACATTGTGCAACCTTCTACAAAGTCCATAGTAGTTTGGTGTTATGGTTAGGGTTATGCAGGCGTTTCCAGAGCTGGATGTTTAGTTTTAGTTTATTTATTATTATTATTTGTTATTGTCATGTGTACCGAGGTACAGCGAAAAGCTTTTTTGTTGCGTGCTGAGTCAGCAGAAAGACTATACATTATTGCAATCAAGCCGTGCTCAGTGTAGCTGGAGTAACTCAACGGGTCAGGCAGCATCTAAAACCATACCCACATTCGGCCTGCTTCTCCCCTCCAAGATAGAAACATAGACACATAGAAAATAGGTGCAGGAGTAGGCCATTCGGCCCTTCGAGCCTGCACCGCCATTCAATATGATCATGGCTGATCATCCAACTCAGTATCCCGTACCTGCCTTCTCTCCATACCCCCTGATCCCTTTAGCCACAAGGGCCACATCTAACTCCCTCTTAAATA
The DNA here is from genome assembly GCF_053455715.1 of Rhinoraja longicauda. NCBI lineage: Eukaryota > Metazoa > Chordata > Chondrichthyes > Rajiformes > Arhynchobatidae > Rhinoraja > Rhinoraja longicauda. The sequence continues at coordinate 4,701,373 of NC_135961.1, read as the reverse complement.
TAGCCAATGAACTGGCCTCAACTACCTTCTGTGGCAGAGAATTCCACAATTCTCTGTGTGAAAAAAAACTTTCTCATCTCGGTCCTAAAAGACTTCCCCCTTATCCTTAAACTGTGACCCCTTGTTCTGGACTTCCCCAACATCGGGAACAATCTTCCTGCATCTAGCCTGTCCAACCCCTTAAGAATTGTTTACGTTTCTATAAGATCCCCCCTCAATCTTCTAAATTCCAGCGAGTACAAGCCGAGTCTATCCAGTCTTTCTTCATATGAAAGTCCTGCCATCCCAGGATGATCTGAGCCGTTGTCCCAAGGCCAGTTGTTAGCTGACCGCCCCGCTCCCACCATGCGTGGTCGAGGGCAGCCGTTCCCAACGAGCTCGATCGACCCTTGGTTGCTGGGAAGAAGCTGTCCTTGAACCTGGAGGTCCAGTTCTTGAACCTGAAGGTTCCTGAACCTTCTTCCTGATGGTGGCAGCGAGAATGAAAATGTGAGGGTAGTGTGGGTCTTGAGACAGTGCTCCCTGTAGATCCTTCCCACGGAGGGGGTGTTGACACTTGTGATGGACGTGCCATATCCACCACTTTCTGCAGCCTCCCTCCTTGCTGGGTGTTTATTAAAGGGTTGGACACGTTAGAGGCAGGAAACATGTTCCCAATTTTGGGAGAGTCCAGAACAAGGGGCCACAGTTTAAGAATAAGGGGTAGGCCATTTAGAACGGAGATGAGGAAAAACTTTTGCAGTCAGAGAGTTGTGAATCTGTGGAATTCTCTGCCTCAGAGGGCAGTGGAGGCCAATTCTCTGAATGTATTCAAGAGAGAGCTGGATAGAGCTCTTAAGGATAGCGGAATCAGGGGGTATGGGGAGAAGGCAGGAACGGGGTACTGATTGAGAATGATCAGCCATGATCACATGGAATGGCGGTGCTGGCTCGAAGGGCCGAATGGCCTCCTCCTGCACCTATTGTCTATTGTGTTGAAATTACTACACCAGCTCACGATGCAACTAGTCATCATACTCTCTACTGAACACCTGTAAAGGTTCGACAGAATATTTGGTGACGTGCTAAATTTCCTCAAACTTCCATGGGAGTAGAGGCGCTGATGAGCTTTCTTTGTGATTACACAAAGTGTTGGGCCAAGGATGGATCTTCCAGACGTGCACACCCAGGAACTTGCAGCTGTTGAGTCTCTCCACTGCCAATGAGGAGAGGTTCACGGGCCCTTGCCTTTCCCTTCCGGAAGTTACCAGGAATCTTGCTCATGTTGAGGGCAAGATTATTGTTCTGGGACCACTCAACTATTGTTCTGCGGCACGGTGGCGCAGCGGTAGAGTTGCTGCCTTACAGCAAATGCAGCGCCGGAGACTCAGGTTCGATCCTGACTACGGGCGCCGTCTGTACGGAGTTTGTACGTTCTCCCCGTGACCTGCGTGGGTTTTCTCCGAGATCTTCGGTCTCCTCCCGCACTCCAAAGACGTACAGGTATGTAGGTTAATTGGCTGGGCAAATGTCTTTTAAAAAAATTGAAAATTGTCCCTAGTGTGTGTAGGGTAGTGTTAATGCGTGGGGATCGCTGGGCGGCGCGGACCCAGTGGGCCGAAGGGCCTGTTTCCGCGCCGTATCTCTAAATCTAAAAATCTTTAAAAAAAATCTAAATCAACCAGAATCTCTAGCTCCCTCCTGTATTCTGACTCTTTGTTTCCCTTCATTCGTAAAACAACATTGGTATCATTGGCAAACTTAAGCGGGATGAATGTTGGTGTTTAGACTTGACGGGTTCTGTCCCTGCAGCTGCAATGGGCATCTGGTTCAGATCGGGCACTGTGGGTCAAGCTTTCAATGGATGTTTCACGGATCCAGCAACATCACTTAAGAAATATTTGGGTTGGATTACATATGTTGCTGGAATTGTTCCTGCCACACGGCCCACACCTTCCACAGCCACCGCTGAACTTTTATCATTCTCCTTTGAATTATTGCTCTCCTGGGTTGAGAATCTCTGTTCTGCTGAGCAGATCCTGGCAAGGATGTTAGGCTTCCATAACTCCCCATGCCATAATTCCCTGATTTTACTCATGGTTCGCCTGGTAACATTCAACCCCACTCTTCTCCAGTATATTGGTGTCAAAAACATGTCCTGTGACAACACACACTCAGTAGAAATAAGCGACTCTTTCCAGTCCTCATCATCAAATGTTTTCCTTTCAAGATAATTCTAAAGTAGAGAAAGTTGGAATTGATTTGGCCCTTGGATTGCACACATGTTAAAATGTACACTATTTAGGGATCATATAAAGGGATAATTATTCACAAAATGCTGGAGTAACTCAACAGGTCAGGCAGCATCTCAGGAGAGAAGGAATGGGTGACATTTCGGGTCGAGATCCTTCTTCAGACTGAAGAAGGGTCTCGACCCGAAACGTCGCCCATTCCTTCTCTCCTGAGATGCTGCCTGACCTGCTGAGTTACTCCAGCATTTTGTGAATAAATACCTTCGATTTGTACCAGCATCTGCAGTTATTTTCTTACACTATACAAAGGGATAAAGTCAATTCAAGTTGACTGTTTTTTCAGGTGATGTGGGCCTGAGTTTAGTCTTCCTGCAGAAATGCTGAGAGAAACAGAGATACCACCTATCTCCAAAAGCTGTCTGTTCTGGAGAGTCCCATGACTTTTCGAGATGTGCACCCGCCTTTGTCCGTTCTCGTTTATCATGTGTTTAACAGTGGCGCAGCGGTAGAGATTCTAAAACTCTATGGCATGGTGCATCTCTTTTGCCCTCTTTCCAGCTTAGTGGCATCCTGTAACTGTGCGGCCAGAACGACAAACAATACTCCACATATGGCCTCACCAGTGACTTGTATGCACAGCTGCCTTATGATGTCCCAATGTTTGTACTCGCACCCTTCCCAATGAAGACAAGTGTGCCAAACGCCTTCTTCGCCACACTGTCTGCCTCACTCCACCACTTCCAAGTAACCATTCCCAAGATAGACACAAAAAAGCTGGAGTAACTCAGCGGGACAGGCAGCATCTCAGGAGAGAAGGAATGGGTGACGTTTCGGGTCGAGACCCTTCTTCAGACATTTCCCACGTCTCTCTCAACACCTGCAAAACTCTCCAGGGCTCTACTGCTTAGTGTGTAAGTCCTGCCCTAATTTGATATAGTAAAGTGCAACATCTCACATTTGTCAGAGTTAAATTCCATTTACCGTTCCTTGGCCCAATTTCCCAAGGATCAAGATCACAGCATCATTAAGCCAGCTCGTCCATGTTGACGAAGATGCCCCATCCAACCTCGTTCCGTTTGCCCATGCTTGGCCCATATCCCACTACACCTTTCATATCCATTTACCTGTCCAAGTGACCTTCAAAAGCTTTATTGTACCTACCTCAACTACCTCCTTTGTTGCAACCTCATCTATTTGATGCAACTTTTGTCATATCTTTGATGCAACCTCATCTTTTGCATCCGCTGCTCTAGATGTCAACTTCTTTACATCGGCGAAACCAAGCGCAGGCTCGCCGATCGCTTCGCTCAACACCTGCGCTCGGTCCGCAATGACCAACCTGATCTCCCGGTGGCCGAGCACTTCAACTCCCCCTCCCATTCCCAGTCTGACCTTTCTGTCATGGGCCTCCTCCAGTGCCATAGTGAGGCCCACCGGAAATTGGAGGAACAGCACCTCATATTTCGCCTGGGCAGTTTGCAGCCCAGTGGTATGAACATCGACTTCTCCAACTTTAGATAGTTCCTCTGTCCCTCCCGTCCCCTCCCCCTTCCCAGATCTCCCTCTATCTTCCTGTCTCCACCTATATCCTTCCTTTGTCCCGCCCCCCTGACATCAGTCTGAAGAAGGGTCTCGACCCGAAACGTCACCCATTCCTTCTCTCCCGAGATGCTGCCTGACCTGCTGAGTTACTCCAGCATGTTGTGAATAAATACCTTCGATTTGTACCAGCATCTGCAGTTATCTTCTTATACCTCCTTTGGCAGCTAATTCCGCATATCCACCACTCTCTGAGTGAAAACGTTGCCCCTTAGGTTCCTGTTAAATCTTACTTCTCTTACCTTAAAGATGTATCCTCCAGTGCTTGGTTCCCTAGGTAAAATACCCTATCTGTACATTCACCCTATCTATTCCCATATATAGCTCTATAAGATCACGCTTCAGCCTCCTGCACTCCAACGAATAAAGTTCTAGCCTGCCCAATCTTTCCCTGCACCTCAGGGACCTTGAGTCCGGGCAAATCCTGGTAAACCTCTGTATACTCTTTCCAGCTTAATGATATCCTTCCTATTGTAAATAACCAAACTGAACACAATACTCCAAATGCTGCCTCACCAACGTCTTGTACAACTGTAACATGACGTCCCAACGTCCATACTCAATACCCTGACTGATGAAGGCCAACGTACCAAAAGCCTTTTTTACCACCTATCTGCCTGTGATGCCACTTTCAGGGAAAGATATACCTGTATTCCCTCCCTCTGCACTACAACACTACCCTGGCCCCAACCATTCACTGCGAATGTCCTGTTTGAATGCCCTCGCACGAAGCTATTCACCATTCCTCAGCTCACTTTCCCTGCTGATCAAGATCCTGCTTTGATTTTTGATAACCATCCTAACTGTCCACAATATCACCTACTTCCATGTCATCTGCAATCTTACTCACCATTCCTTGTATATATTTCATAAGGTCATAAGGAATAGGAGTAGAATTAGGCCATTCGACCCATCAGGTCTACTCCGCCATTCAATCATGGCTGATCTTTCTCGTCCTCCTAACCCCATTCTCCTACCTCGTCCCCATTACCTCTGACACCCGTACTAATCAAGAATCTTTGTCCAAATCTGACTTTTTCAGTCAGAGAGTTGTGAATCTGTGGAATTCTCTGCCTCAGAAGGCAGTGGAGGCCAGTTCTCTGAATGCATTCAAGAGGGAGCTAGATAGAGCGCTTAAGGATAGCGGAGTCAGGGGGTATGGGGGGAAGACAGGAACGGGGTACTGATTGAGAATGATCAACCATGATCACATTGAATGGCGGTGCTGGCTCGAAGGGCCAAATGGCCTCCTCCTGCACCTATTGTCTATTGTCTATTGTCAAATCATTAACATTAACCACAAACAGCAATGGGCACTGACTGCCTGAGGCACACCACTAGTCACAGGCCTCTGGTCGAAAAGCAACCTTCCACCACTTGTTCCACCACCACTCTCTGCTTCCTTCCATGAAGACAATTCGGGATTCAGTTAGCTAGATCTCCCTGGATCCCATGCTATCTTAACCTTCCAGAGCAGCCTACCTTGTGGAACCTTTTCATATCATATCATATCATATCATATATATACAGCCGGAAACACGCCTTTTCGGCCCACCAAATCCGTGCCGCCCAGTGATCCCCGTACATTAACACTATCCTACACCCACTAGGGACAATTTTTACATTTACCCAGCCAATTAACCTACATACCTGTACGTCTTTGGAGTGTGGGAGGAAACCGAAGATCTCGGAGAAAACCCACGCAGGTCATGGGGAGAACGTACAAACTCCATACAGTGCAGCACCCGTAGTCAGGATCGAACCTGAGTCTCCGGCGCTGCATTCGCTGTAAAGCAGCAACTCTACCGCTGCGCTACCGTGCCGCCCTTTTCAAAGGCCTTGCTGAAGTTCACATAGACAATGTCTACAGCCTTTCCCTCATTAATCTTCTTGGTTATCTCTTCAATAAACAGAATCAAATTCGTCACATCTCCCACGTACAAGAGGTTGTAAGCTTAGATATCCTTGCTCACTGCCGTCATACCACCAATTTCAGTATCACCTGCAAATTCACTAACAATGTTAACTGCATTGTCATCCAAATGTTTGATGCATGTGACAGACTGCAAGGGGACACAGCACTGACTCCTGTGGTAAACCACTGGTCACAGGTCTCTACAACGACCCTCTGATTCCTTCCTCTAAATCACACAAACCAACCTCCCTTCCATTGACTCCATTTATACCTTGCGCTGCCTCGGCAAGGCCAGCAGCATAATCAAGGACGAGTCGCACCCTGGCCACTCCCTCTTCTCCCCTCTCCCATCAGGCAAAAGGGGTAGAAGTGTGAAAACGCACACCTCCAGATTCAGGGACAGTTGCTTCCCAGCTGTTATCAGGCAACTGAACCATCCTACCACAACCAGAGAGCAGTGCTGAACTACTATCTACCTCATTGATCACCCTCGGACTTTGCTGGCTTTACCTTGCACTAAACGTTATTCCCTTATCATGTACCCATACACTGTAAGTGGTTCGATTGTAATCATGTAATGTCTTTTCGCACGCAACCAAAGCTTTTCACTGTACCTCGGTACACTTGACGATAAACTAAACTATGCCAATTTTGAATCCAGTTGGCAAGCCCATCTTGGATTCCACGCAATCTAATGGAAATGAAGCCTGTTATTAGGGCTGCCAACTGTCCCGTATTAGCCAGGACATCCTGTATTTTGGGCTAAATTGGTTTGTCCCGTACGGGACCGCCCTTGTCCCCGTATTAGGCCCGGGGGGCGCTGTAGGCCCGGACACTGTAGGCCCGGACACTGTAGGTCCGGACACTAGGTCCGGACAGTGTAGGTCCGGAGGCCCGGGCGCTGCCTAACGAAGGTTGCGTAGCAACCCGCCTCCCGGTCCGGGCGGCCGCCATTGGTGGAGTGGGAGCACGTGCCACTGGCTGGGTGAGGTCACGTGGGGCGCGGGGCGGTGACGTCACCTTGTCCCTTATTTGGGAGTGAGATAGTTGGCACCCCTACCTGTCATCGTGTTTTGATCTGACTTAGATTTGATTCTGGCCTCTTCTGCAATGGCCTAATGATCCATCTGGAAGGCTTACCATCAGTAGAACTTTAAGTAGAGCAACCTGGGCCACAAGCACATCCTGAGAATGAGTGAAAAAGACAAGTGGACGTGGAATTCAGCAGACCAGGCAGCATGTGTGGAGGGAAAAGACAATCCTTTCCCTCCACAGATGCTGCCTGACCTGCTGAGTTACTCCGGCACTTTGTGTCTTTTTTGTTTGTAAACCAGCATCTGCAGTTCCATGTTTCTACATGGGCAGCACAGTGGCGCAGCTGTGGAGTTGCTCCCTTGCAGAGCACATAACGCCAGAGACCCGGGTTCAATCCCGACTACGGGCGCCGTCTGTACGGAGTTTGTACGTTCTCCCCGTGACCTGTGTGGGTTTTCTCCGAGATCTTCGGTTTCCTCCCACACTCCAAAGACGTACAGGTTTGTAGGTTAATTGGCTGGGCAAATGTAAAAATTCCCCCTAGTGTGTGTAGGATAGTGTTAATGTGCGGGGATCGCTGGGCGGCGCGGACCCGGTGGGCTGAAGGGCCTGTTTCCGCGCTGTATCTCTAAATCTAAAAAAAAATCTAAATGTAAAAATTGTCCCTAATGTAGGATAGTGTTAATGTGCGGGGATCGCTGGTCGGCGCGGACTCGGTGGGCTTCTTCTGCTTTCTTCTTTCTTTTGTGTCCATCATCCATGTTTCGAATGTTACATCACTGTCACCATCCGTCCTGAAGAGGGCGCAAGCTTCTGGCGACAATCAGTGGGAGCCATCACTTACACAGTAGACGATGGTGGTAGCAGAATTAGCTCAGGACACATCCAGTTTCCACCCCCGCGACGTGGAACTCGATGGGCCGAAGAGCCTGTTTCCCTGCTGCATCTCTAAACTAAACTAAACTTAACTAAAGTAAATTATTTATTAATTGTAGGTCCATGTTCTGCTTTGAACTGCAAGAGGGATTCTAGTCCCACTTCACTTCTGAAGCAAAAATGAGAAAATCCATGTATATGAATGCGTAGAAAATATTTATAATTTACACGTTTTCACTGGGAACATGCTGCCTGACCCGCTGAATCACTCCAGTACTTTGTCTTTTCTTATGATTCTGAAGTCATGCCTTTCCATGGGGCATCTCTTCTATTTTTCTTAGCCCATGAATAGCGTACATGTTAGGCTGTATATTGTTCCAACAAAATGTCATTTCAGGTCAATATTCAATTTTAGTTCTGAAGATCGGGGAAATATTAACTTCTCATCCACCATTTGGAAAATGTGATGTCTTTAAATTCCTTCAGATGTAAAAGGGAGGATGTGAGAGGGCCAATGGACATAAATGTGCATTTTATTATTTAATCGTGGGATATGGGCCTCACAGGCTAAGCCAGAGTTGAATTGGCCATCCTTGCACTTGCAAAAGCTGCCTTCCTTAACCAGTGCCGTCTTCAAAGTGTGAGCAAACTGAAAGTGCCATTAGAGAGGGAGTTCTGGGAATTTGACTTGGTGACGGTAAAGCAATGGAGATATTTTTCCAAGTCAAGACAATAGGTGCAGGAGGAGGCCATTCGGCCCTTCGAGCCAGCACCGCCAATCAATGTGATCATGGCTGATCATTCTCAATCAGTACCCCGTTCCTGCCTTCTCCCAATATCCCCTGACTCCGCTATCCTTAAGAGCTCTATCTAGCTCTCTCTTGAATACATTCAGAGAACTGGCCTCCACTGCCTTCTGAGGCAGAGAATTCCACAGATTTACAACTCTCTGACTGAAAAAGTTTTTCCTCATCTCCGTTCTAAATGGCCTACCCCTTATTCTTAAACTGTGGCCCCTGGTTCTGGACTCCCCCAACATTGGGAACATGTTTCCTGCCTCTAACGTGTCCAACCCTTTAATAATCTTATATGTTTCGATAAGATCCCCTCTCATCCTTCTAAATTCCAGTGTATACAAGCCTAGCCGCTCCAGTCTTTCAACATATGACAGTCCCGCCATTCCGGGAATTAACCTAGTAAACCTACGCTGCACGCCCTCAATAGCAAGAATATCCTTCCTCAAATTTGGAGACCAAAACTGTACACAGTACTCCAGGTGCGGTCTCACTAGGGCCCTGTACAGTGGAACTAGTCGGAGAGCTAGGGTGGGGGAGGGATGGAGAGGGAGGGAAAGCAAGGGTCAGTAGAAGTTAGAGAAGTCAAATATTCATACCGCTGTGGTGTCAACTGCCCAAGTGAAATATGAGATGTTGTTCTTCCAATTTGTGTTGGGCCTCACTCTGACATATTTTCTGAAATATTAAAGGCCTTTGAAATGAGATGAATTAGGATGAATTTATCACAGGCTATTATGAGGAGAGAATAATAGAGGAGCTGGCAATCATTTATAAACCATTGATGGCTCCAAGTGGATTGGTACATAGATTGGTGGGTGGACTGACTAATTACAGCCCCTCTAGGTTCCTGTTGCTGTTACAAACATTTGTTAAGAAACATTAACCATCATTTTAAAAAGTATAGTAGGGCGATCAAAACTAAGCACAACACTCCAAATGTGGCCTCACCAACGTTTTGTACAAATATTTCCAATGTTCCGGCTTCTTCCCTCCTCTTCATCCTCCTCATCTGGTTTTCCAAATTTCATGCATCCCTTCCACATTCACACCATATTTGTATTATATTAGTTGTAACTATCCTCTGTCAGTGAACATTATCACCACTGGTGTCGAACTGTTTCTCCACATAATGCTGGAGTAACTCAGCAGGTCAAGCAGCATCTCAGGAGAGACGGAATGGGTGACGTTTCGGGTCGAGACCCTTCTTCAGACTGATGTCAGGGGGGCGGGACAAAGGAAGGATATAGGTGGAGACAGGAAGATAGAGGGAGATCTGGGAAGGAGGAGGGGAAGAGAGGGACAGAGGAACTATCTAAAGTTGGAGAAGTTGATGTTCATACCGCTGGGCTGCAAGCTGCCCAGGCGAAATATGAGGTGCTGTACCTCCAATTTCCGGTGGGCCTCACTATGGCACTGGAGGAGGCCCATGACAGAAAGGTCAGACTGGGAATGGGAGGGGCAGTTGAAGTGCTCGGCCACCGGGAGATCAGTTTGGCCAACGCGGACCGAGCGCAGGTGTTGAGCAAAGCGATCGCCGAGCCTGCGCTTGGTTTCGCCGATGTAAATAAGTTGACATCTGGAGCAGCGGATGCAATAGATGAGGTTGGAGGGGGTGCAGGTGAACCAAGTCTCTGTGTGTCGGAAAGAACTGCAGATGCTGGTTTAAACCGAGATAGGCTCGGAAAGCTGGAGTAACTCAGCAGGTCAGGCAGCATCTCTGGAAAAAAGGAATAGGTGACATTTCAGGTCGAGATCCTTCGTCTGAAGAAGGGTCTCGAGCCGAAACGTCACCTATTTCTTCTTTCCAGAGATGCTGTCTGAACCTGCTGAGTTTCTGCAGCTTTTTAGATTTTAGATTTAGAGATACAGCGCAGAAACAAGCACTTCGGCCCACCGAGTCCGCACCGACCAGCGATCCCTGCACATTAACACTATCCTACACACACTAGGGACAATTTTTTCATTTGCCCAGTCAATTAACCTACAAACCTGTACATCTTTGGAGTGTGGGAGGAAACCGAAGATCTCGGAGAAAACCCACGCAGGTCACGGGGAGAACGTACAAACTCTGTACAGACGGCGCCCGTAGTCAGGATCGAACCCGAGTCTCCGGCGCTACATTCGCTGTAAGGCAGCAACTCTACCGCTGCGCCACCGGGCCTATCTCCAAGTCTCTAGCCTACTTCTGACTTCTCCTTTCGTTCTTACCAACCCCTAGTCTTTTTTTCTGCAACTTGACACTTGTTTTATTTCTAACTTTAACCAAAGGTTAATAACCTGAAACATTACCTCTGTTTTTCTCTCCGCAGGTGCTGCTTGACCTGCTGAATATTTCCAATATTTTCTGCTTTTATTTCTGATTTTGATGGCCCGCTGCTACATAAACCCACTAAAGCACGAATTAGATCTTGCAACGCCTAATGCTACTTCTGGATAAATTATACATTTAAAGCTTTTCCCATCCCTCTCAATAAACACTTTTTTTTTTTTTTTTAAGTGTGTAACTTTGAATACTGCATTAAAAATAGCTGCTCGTAAACCCACTATTGAAAATTAATTGCTCAGGAGTCTTGAGTTACTTCGGCATGCATGTTGTCGTTGTCTTGTCAAGAGTTATGAAGGACACAGCGTGGAAACAGGCCCTTCGGCCCATCGGGTCGGCGCCTACCACAAATGCAGTACTGATTGCTAACAGTTATATAAGAAAATAACTGCAGATGCTGGTACAAATCGAAGGTATTTCTTCACAAAATGCTGGAGTAACTCAGCAGGTCAGGCAGCATCTCAGGAGAGAAGGAATGGGCGACGTTTCGGGTCGAGACCCTTCAGTCTGAAGAAGGGTCTTGACCCGAAACGCTAATAGTTATATGCTCATTAGATCCATGTGTATCTAGTGCACGAACATATTTGGGCCAAGCAGTAGCTCTGACACTGAGATGCAATGGGATGTTAGTTCTAATTATTTTTAAGAGTCGAAATCTTTCTTGATTTTATTAATACACAAGCAATTGTTTAAGGAATTAATACACGTTAACCTACAAGGTTAAATTTTAAATGTACTAAAACATCTTCAGTTAATTTCTAGCCTATAGTTTAGAAACATAATAGAAGGTGTGGGTCTCGACCCAAAACGTCACCCATTCCATCTCTCCAGAGATGCTGCCTGACCCGTTGATTTAGTCCAGCATTTTGTGTCTGTCTTCCATTTAAGCCAGCATCTGCAGTTCTTTCCTACACATAGAAGGAATGGGTGACGTTTCGGGTCGAGACCTTCTTCAATTGTACTTAATAACTGAACAACCACATTCCTCTTGGATAGAGAATTCCATAGATTCACTGCCTTCTTGGTGAAGAAAGTCTCCTTATATTTTTCCTGCAAGACTGATTTAAGACTGTGATCAATAGACAATATACTATAGGTGCAGGAGTAGGCCATTTGGCCCTTTGAGCCAGCACCATCATTCAATGTGATCATGGCTGATCATTCTCAATCAGTACCTCGTTCCTGCCCTCTCCCCATACCCCTGACTCCACTATCTTTAAGAGCTCTATCTAGCTCTCTGTTTAATGCATTCAGAGAATGGCCCTCCACTGCCTTCTGAGGCAGAAAATTCCACAGATTTACAACTCTGACTGAAAACATTTTTCCTCGTCTCAGTTCTAAATGGTCTACCCCTTATTCTTAAACTGTGGCCCCAGGTTCTGGACTCCCCCAACATTGGGAACATGTTTCCTGCCTCTAACGTGTCCAATCCCTTAATAATCTTATATGTTTCAATAAGATCCCCTCTCATCCTTCTAAATTCCAGTGTATACACTTGTACTAGACATTCCAGCCATGGAAAATATAATCTATGCATCTGTTAAACCCTTGAATGTTTCAATGACATTTTCTCTAAATCTAAGAGATATTAAAAAAGTGGTGAAAAAGGCTTTTGGCACATTGGCCTTCATCAGGCCAGGCAGCATCTCTGGAGAGAAGGAATGGGCGACGTTTCGGGTCGAGACCCTTCTTCAGAGTATAGAAGTTGGTACGTCTTGTTGCAGTTGTATAAGACGTTGGTGAGGCCGCATTTAGAGTACTGTGTTCAGTTCTGGGCACCATGTTACAGGAAAGATGTTGTCAAGCTGAAAAGGGTACAGAGAAGATTTATGAAGATGTTGCCAGGACCAGAGGGTGTGAGCTATAGGGAGAGGTTGAGTAGGCTGGGTCTCTATTCCTTGGAGTGCAGGAGGATGAGGGGAGATCTTATAGAGGTGTATAAAATCATGAGAGGAATAGATCGGGTAAATGCACAGAGTCTCTTACCCAGAGTAGGTGAATCGAGGACCAGAGGACATAGGTTAAAGGTGAAGGGGAAAAGATTTCATAGGAATCTGAGGGAAAACATTTTCACACAAAGGGTGTTGGGTGTATGGAACAAGTTGCCAGAGGAGGTAGTTGAGGCTGGGACTATCCCAACATTTAAGAAACTGTTAGAAAGGCACAAAAATAGGGTAGATTTGGAGGGATATTGACCAAACATAGGCAGGTGGGACATGTTGGCCAGTGTGGGAAAGTTAGGCCGAGGGGCCTGTTTCCACATTGTATCACTCTCTAACTCTATGAGTGTTCAGTCCCTGTCTGTTTGATCTCTCCTCACACAACACACCCACCATCACAGAAACAGGTAGAAATTAAGGAGTGCTGGGACTGCAGCTATTTACAATATACATCAATGACTTGGATGAATTGATTAAAAGTACCATTAGCAAATTTGCAGATGATACAAAGCTGGGTGGCAGTGTGAACTGTGAGGAAGATGCTATGAGGTTGCAGGGTGACTTGGACAGGTTGTGTGAGTGGGCGGATGCATGGCAGATGCAGTTTAATGTGGATAAGTGTGAGGTACAACAAGATCTGGGTGTCCTAGTGCATCAGTCACTAAAAGGAAGCATGCAGGTACAGCAGGCAGTGAAGAAAGCCAATGGAATGTGGGCCTTCATAACAAGAGGAGTTAAGTATAGGAGCAAAGAGGTCCTTCTGCAGTGTTACAGGGCCCTAGTGAGACCGCACCTGGAGTACTGTGTGCAGTTTTGGTCTCCAAATTTGAGGAAGGATATTCTTGCTATTGAGGGCGTGCAGCGTAGATTTACTAGGTTAATTCCCGGAATGGCGGGACTGTCATATGTTGAAAGACTGGAGCGACTAGGCTTGTATACACTGGAATTTAGAAGGATGAGAGGGGATCTTATCGAAACGTATAAGATTATTAAGGGGTTGGACACGTTAGAGGCAGGAAACATGTTCCCAATGTTGGGGGAGTCCAGAACCAGGGGCCACAGTTTAAGAATAAGGGGTAGGCCATTTAGAACGGAGATGAGGAAAAACTTTTTGTCAGAGAGTTGTGAATCTGTGGAATTCTCTGCCTCAGAAGGCAGTGGAGGCCAATTCTCTGAATGCATTCAAGAGAGAGCTAGATAGAGCTCTTAAGGATAGCGGAGTCAGGGGGTATGGGGAGAAGGCAGGAACAGGGTACTGATTGAGAATGATCAGTCATGATCACATTGAATGGCGGTGCTGGCTTGAAGGGCCGAATGGCCTCCTCCTGCACCTATTGTCTACTGTCTATTGTCTACGTTTTCATTCCTTTCAACATTGCATGTGTTTATTGATCCCATTGTTATGTTTGAGTTTGAGGTGTACTTATGAGGTAAGCTTTTGGCTAAAGGCATTTACAAGGAGCTCAGACACTGTGGGTAGAGATCAGCATTAAATATGTCCAGCTGCTAGCGTAATTTCACATGGCTACATGGTGGTGAATCTGTGGAATTCTTTGCCACACAAGGCTGTGGAGGCCAAGTCAATGGATATTCTTAAGGCAGGGATAGATAGATTCTTGATTAGTACGGGTGTCAGGGGTTATGGGGAGAAGGCAGGAGAATGGGGTTAGGAGGGAGAGATAGATCAGCCATGATTGAATGGCGGAGTAGACTTGATGGGCCGAATGGCCTAATTCTGCTCCTATCGCTAATGAACTTAGCCACTACCATTCCAATCACAACATTAACAACATCTACAAATTCACATGAATTTAAATCTTCTTCTTCTTGCGTTTGGGGCAGCAGAGGTTATGAAGCTGCTTCTGCTTGTGCTGTCTCTGTTTGCTGTCGTTCGCCTGACTAACTGAGGTCAGTTGACAGGGCTCACCACGAGGAGGGAGGTCGCCAACGTGAGCCCCGCGAATTAAAATCAAAAATCTGCAGATGCTACAAATCTGAAAAACGTGAAAAAGCTGGAAATATTTAACAGGTCAGGCAGCATCAGTGGAAAGGGAAAGCAGTTAACAACTCAGATCAAAGACAGAGGCACTTTCTGCTTTTAATCACACAAACTACTGAATTAAAGAGAGAATACTTTAAAGAAGGGTGAAAACAATAAAAGATAAACAAAAGCAAATGGTTCAGCATGTAGAACAAAAAAAATGTACTAGCTTATTCTGCTGTGACTATCGCAAGTTAGAACAAGCCTCATTTGGGGGCTGCACTGTGGGACGGTGGGACCATAACTGTGGGGCAGTGGGGTGGGGCAGTGGGGTGGCACTGTGGGGCAGTGGGACTAGCACTGTGGGGCAGTGGGGTGGCACTGTGGGGCAGTGGGGTGACACTGTGGGGCAGTGGGGTGACACTGTGGGGCAGTGGGGTGACACTGTGGGGCAGTGGGGTGGGGCACTGTGGGGCAGTGGGGTGGCACTGTGGGGCAGTGGGGTGGGGCACTGTGGGGCAGTGGGGTGGGGCACTGTGGGGCAGTGGGGTGGGGCACTGTGGGGCAGTGGGGTGGGGCACTGTGGGACAGTGGGGTGGGGCACTGTGGGGCAGTGGGGTGGGGCAGTGGGGTGGGGCACTGTGGGGCAGTGGGGTGGGGCACTGTGGGGCAGTGGGGTGGGGCACTGTGAGGCAGTGGGGTGGGGCACTGTGGGGCAGTGGGGTGGGGCAGTGTGGGGCAGTGGGGTGGGGCACTGTGGGGCAGCAGTAGCATTGCTGTCTTACAGCGCCAGAAGTCGATCCAGGTTCAATCCTGACATAGAAACATAGAAACATAGAAACTAGGTGCAGGAGTAGGCCATTCGGCTCTTCGAGCCTGCACCGCCATTCAATATGATCATGGCTGATCATCCAACTCAGTATCCCGTACCTGCCTTCTCTCCATACCCCCTGATCCCTTTAGCCACAAGGGCCACATCTAACTCCCTCTTAAATATAGCCAATGAACTGGCCTCAACTACCTTCTGTGGCAGAGAATTCCACAGATTCACCACTCTCTGTGTGAAAAAAAACGTTCTCATCTCGGTCTTAAAGACTTCCCCCTTATCCTTAAACTGTGACCCCTTGTTCTGGACTTCCCCAACATCGGGAACAATCTTCCTGCATCTAGCCTGTCCAACCCCTTAAGAATTTTGTAAGTTTCTATAAGATCCCCCCTCAATCTTCTAAATTCCAGCAAGTACAAGCAGGTGCTGTTTGTACAGAGTCTGTACGTTCTCCCCGTGACCACTTGGGATTTCTCCGGATACACCCGGTTTCCTCCCACACTCCACGGACGTACATGTTTGTAGGTTGATTGACGTGTAAATTGTAAATTGTCCCTAGTGTGTCGGGCAGGGTTAGTGTTGGGCAGGGTCAGAGCGGACTCAGCGGGCCGAAGGGCCTATTTTCTCACTGTATCTCCAAGGTCTATTGTCATAGGTGATAGAATTCAAGGCGGAAGAGGTGCAATAAAAATCCTGCTTGTAGCAGGATCATAGGCTGGAGTTAAACACACCGACTCAGACAACACCGACAAAACAGAAATTATACAGGACAGTGAAAAGAGAAAGCCTTTGCTTAAAACAGGACATTAGTGCAAAAATACACAATTAGAAAGCAAGTCCATGGTGGTGCAAGAGGTTTAGTTTTTAGTTTAGTTTAGTTCAGAGATACAGCACGGAAACAGGCCCTTCGGCCCACCCTTCGGCACCGCCCAGCGATCCCCGCACATTAACACTATCCTACGCACACTAGGGACAATTTTTACATTTACCAAACCAATTAACCTACATACCTGCACGTCTTTGGAGTGTGGGAGGAAACCGAAGATCTCGGAGAAAACCCACGCAGGTCACGGGGAGAACGTACAAACTCCGTACAGACGGCGCCCGTAGTCGGGATGGAACCCGGGTCTCCGGCGCTGCATTCGCTGTAAGGCAGCAACTCTACCGCTGCGCCACCGTGCCAACCAAGGATATAAGAGTTTGTTATAGGAAACCCTGTTATAGGATATATTCTCTCAGTGGGTAAACTGCTGCCTCCTGTAGTAAATGATATAATTCAAAGTGGGAATGAACAATTATTATTTAAATGACAAAACTAGATTTGGTGTTGCCCTGCTCTGTCTAGATTCTTTCTTGAAGGTTTCATACTCTACCAAGATATGTTACATGCGACACACAATGTCATGAAAACCCATTAACAACAGATTTCTAAACGAGATCTCCATTTGTGCTTCTAAACTCAAAGGAACACAAGCCCAGTCAACTCAGTATCTCCATCCTTTTGTCCCGCCCCCTCCCCTGACATCAGTCTGAAGAAGGGTCTCGACCCGAAACGTCACCCATTCCTTCTCTCCTGAGATGCTGCCTGACCCGCTGAGTTACTCCAGCATTTTGTGTCTAATTGCAGAAGGGTCTCGACCCGAAACGTCGCCCATTCCTTCTCTCCTGAGATGCTGCCTGACCCGCTGAGTTACTCCAGCATTTTGTGTCTAATTGCAGAAGGGTCTCGACCCGAAACGTCGCCCATTCCTTCTCTCCTGAGATGCTGCCTGACCCACTGAGTTACTCCAGCATGTTGTGCCTAACTGCAGAAGGGTCTCGACCCGAAACGTCACCCATTCCTTCTCTCCTGAGATGCTGCCTGACCCGCTGAGTTACTCCAGCATTTTGAGAAATAAATACCTTCGATTTGCACCGGCACCTGCAGTTATTTTCTTACACTATCTCCATCCGAGCAGTCGGTCCAGTAAATGCTTCCTGCACTCCCTCTTGTGCATGAATGTCCTTTATAACTTGGGAGACCACAGCCTTGCAAAATATTCCACATGCCGTCTCACCAAGGCCCTTTATAATTTGGAGTAAGACGTCTTTTATTTTCAAATCATCTTCACAGCACGAACAGTCTCCATGCCATTTTGCTTTAAGGCCGACGACCAGAGTTTGAAGTGTGACACAGAGTGCTGGAGTAACTCAGCGGGTCAGGCAGCATCCCGGGAGAATCAGGATGGGTGGCGTTTTGGGTCAGGACCCTTCTTCAGACTGAGAGGAGGGGGCTGAAGAGCTGGAGGCACGAAAAGACCAGGACGATCAGGGCCGGCCACAGGCTGGGCGGTGCCTGGTAGGCCCATTGTTGATTCGGGAAGGTGTGATCTCAAGAGGGAAACAATGTGGAGAAATGCGGGACTGGTAAAACGATGAGAGTGGAGGAGGGGGTGGGGGGGAGGGCAAGGGGAGAGGGGAGTGTCAGTAGAATTTACTTAAAACTAGAGAATGCAACGTTCATACCACATGATTGTAAGCTACACAAGCGAAATGGGAGGTGTTGTTCCTCCAATTTGCAGGTGGGCTCACTCTGGTTATGGAGGAGGCCCAGGACAGAAAGGTAGGCACAAAATGCTGGAGTAGTTCAGCGGGTCAGGCGACATCTCTGGAGAGAAGGAATGGGTGACGTTTCCGTTTCGGGTCGAGACCCTCCTTCTCTAACTTCCGATAGCCCGTGCTTTAAGCAGAGAAGAAGTGTCTCGACCCGAAACGGAAACGTCACCCATTCCTTCTCTCCAGAGATGCTGCCTGGCCCGCTGAGTTATAGACAATGGACAATAGGTGCAGGAGGAGGCCATTCGGCCCTTCGAGCCAGCACCGCCATTCACTGTGATCATGGCTGATCATTCTCAATCAGTACCCCGTTCCTGCCTTCCCCCCAAACCCCCTGACTCTGCTATCTTTAAGAGCTCTATCTAGCTCTCTCTTGAAAGCATCCAGGGAATTGGCCTCCACTGCCTTCTTGAGGCAGAGAATTCCACGGATTTACAACTCTCTGACTGAAAAAGTTTTTCCTCATCTCCGTTCGAAACGGCCTACCCCTTATTCTTAAACTGCGGCCTTAAACGGAGTGACTCCGGCATTTTGTGTCCACAGTTCTTTCCTAACCGGAACAGAAAGATCAGTTTGGGAATGGGAAGGGGAGTGTCGAAATGGCTGGCAAGCGGGAGATCCTATAGGCCTAGGCCGACCCCCGTAAGTGTTCAGCCAAATGGCCACCGGGTCTACGCTTGGTCTTGCCGGTGTGCAGGACGCTGCATCGGGAACACTGGATGCTGCAGATGAGGTTAGAGGAGGTGCAGGTGAACCTCTGTCTCACCTGGATGAACTGCGGAGTTCCCTGGATGGAGTCGAGGGGGGAGGTATAGAGACAGGTGTTACATCTCCTGCCGTTGCAGGGGGAAACGTATAAAATTATGACAGGACTGGCCAAGCTAGATGCAGGAAACATCTTCCCAATGTTGGGGGAGTCCAGAACAAGGGGGCCACACAGTCTAAGAATAAAGAGTAGGCCATTTAAAACTGAGGTGAGAAAAAAAAAATCACCCAGAGAGTTGTGAATTTGTGGAATTCTCTGCCACAGAGGGCAGTGGAGGCCAATTCACTGGATGAGTTTAAAAGAGAGTTAGATAGAGCTCTAGGGGCTAGCGGAATCAAGGGATACGGGGAGAAGGCAGGCACGGGTTACTGATTGTAGATGATCAGCCATGATCACAATGAATGGCGGTGCTGGCTCGAAGGGCCAAATGGCCTCCTGCTGCACCTATTTTCTATGTTTCTATGAAAGTGCCTGGGGAGGCAGGCGGTGGTTTGGGTGGGACGGTACGAGTGACCCAAGGAGCTGCGGAGGACGCGGTTTCTGCAGAAGGTAGAGAGGGGTGGGGATGGGAAGATTAGTGATTAGTGGTGGGATCCCTGAGGAGGTGACGGTGGATAATGTGTTTGGATGCGGAGGCTGATGGGGTGAAAGGTGAAGACCAGGGGAACGCTGGGGGAAGGGCGAAAGCTGGACAATGGGGTACAGAGGAGGCACGTGTGAGGGCCTTCGTCTATGACAGAAGGGAGGAAACCCACACTCCCTGAAGAATAAGGGCGTCTCGTATCTCCCAGTACGGATGCAGGAATTGAGCGTAGGAAATATAGCATCTTTGCCAGAGGCAGGGTGGGAAGAAGTGTGGGCCAGGTTTATGTAGAGATGTAGTGAGTTGTGGAGGAATTACAGAAGTCAATTAACAGTGTAAGAAAATAACTGCAGATGCTGGTACAAATCGAAGGTATTTATTTCACAAAATGCTGGAGTAACTCAGCGGTCAGGCAGCATCTCAGGAGAGAAGGAATTGGTGACGTTTCGGGTCGAGACCCTTGTTCAGACTGATCAACTTCAGAAGTCGATTAACACACGGCAAGGACCCACAATCAACAATGTGATAATATCCAGGCAGTGTTGATTTGAGAGATTAATATAGTCTGGGTAGGATTCTTCTGCAAACTGATAGTTCACTGTGTGAGCTAGGGTTGCCAACTGTCCCGTATTAGCCGGGACATCCCGTATATTGGGCTAAATTGATTTGTCCCTTACGGGACCGCCCTTGTCCCGTATTAGGCCTGGGGGACGCTGTAGGCCCGAACACTGTAGGCCCGGGGGCCACTGTAGGTCCAGACAGTGTAGGCCCGGACAGTGTAGGCCGGGGCGCCGCCTAACGGAGGTTGCGTGGCAATCCGCCTCCCGGCCTGGGCGGCCGCCATTGGTAGAGCGGGAGCACGTGGCCGCTGGCTGGGTGACGTCACCTTTTGTCCCTTATTTGCGAGTGAGAAAGTTGGCAACCGTAGTGTGAGGACACATACCATCATCACTAGGAAACTGCAATTTAGGGTGAATTCTACAGTGTATAGAATATCGATGCACTTTACATCAAATAAACACTTACATATCAGTGTCAAAGATATCAGTGCAAAACACAATCAAATCCATTATAACTGCTTTGTCATTGCCTGTAACATGGTTTACCAGTTTTGCCTTCTTCCTCATATCTCAATAGACAATAGGTGCAGGAGTAGGCCATTCGTCCCTTCGAGCCAGCACCGCCATTCAATTTGATCATGGCTGATCATTCTCAATCAGTACCCCGTTCCTGCCTTCCCCCATACTTCCTGACTCCGCTATCCTTAAGAGCTCTATCTAGCTCTCTCTTGAATGCATTCAGAGAATTGGCCTCCACTGCCTTCTGAGGCAGAGAATTCCACAGATTCACAACTCTCTGACTGAAAAAGTTTTTCCTCATCTCAGTTCTAAATGGCCTACCCCTTATTCTTAAACTGTGGCCCCTGGTTCTGGATTCCCCCAACATTGGGAACATGTTTCCTGCCTCTAACATGTCCAACCCCTTAATAATCTTATACGTTTCGATAAGATCTCCTCTCATCCTTCTAAATTCCAGTGTATACAAGCCTAGTTGCTCCAGTCTTTCAACATATGACAGTCCCGCCATTCCGGGAATTAACCTAGTAAACCTACGCTGCACGCCCTCAATAGCAAGAGTATCCTTCCTCAAATTTGGAGACCAAAACTGCAGTGCAGGGAAGATTTACGAGGATGTTGCCAGGACTAGAGGATGTGAGCTATAGGGAGAGGTTGAGGAGGCTGGGTCTCTATTCCCTGGAGCGCAGGAGGATGAAGGTTGGTTTGGGTGAGGTGTATAAAATCATGAGAGGAATAGATCGGGTAGACGCACAGAGTCTCTTGCCCAGAGTAGGGGAATCGAGGACCAGATAACAAAGGTTCAAGGTGAATGGGAAAAGGTTTAACAGGAATCAAAGGGTAACTTTTTCACACAGAGGGTGGTGGGTGTATGGAACAAGCTGCCAGAGGAGGTAGTTGAGGCTGGGACTATCCCAACATTTAAGAAACAGTTAGACAGGTACATGGGTAGGACAGGTTTGGAGGGATATGGACCAAACGCGGGCAGGTGGGACCAGTGTAGCTGGGACATTGTTGGCCGGTGTGGGCAGGTTGGGCCGAAGGGCCTGTTTCCACACTGTATCACTCTATGAATCTGATGATGCTGAACACATTTTAATTTGTGTGCATGCAATGAGCAGACTGAGTATGTACACTCCCTGACTACACATTCCCTATGTAGCTACTGACGTGCTGCGGAATAATGATTGGAAGAAAGTCAAATCAAGTCACGTACAAATATGATGAGCCACAAGTACCATGGGAAATATTCCTTACAGCAGCATCACAGGCACAGAGAGTCAGACAACACCAAAAACATCCCTTGTACATAAATAATGCAAGAGATTAGAAAGAAAAAAGACCATGCAAAGAAACAAGATGTTGGTGCAAAACATCATTTGATATTTAATTGGTTGGAGCGGCAGGGTGGTGCAGCGGTAGAGTTGCTGCCTTCCAGCGTCAGAGCCCCGGGTTCGATCCTGACTACGGGTGCTGTCTGTACAGAGTTTGTACGTTCTCCCTATGACCTGCGTGGGTTTTCTCCGGGTGCTCCGGTTTCCTCCCATACTCCAAAGACGTGCAGGTTTGTAGGCTAATTGGCTGGGTATAAATGTAAATTGGCTGTATAAATGTAAAATGTAAACCTGAGCTGGAATGGAACCAATGTCCTTGGGGGACTGTTTGCTAGCGCTGTCGGGTTCGGTTTAAACCAGCATCTGCAGTTCCTTCCTACACATATACACTGGAATTTAGACGGATGAGAGGGGATCTTATCGAAACATATAAGATTATTAAGGGGTTGGACACGTTAGAGGCAGGAAACATGTTCCCAATGTTGGGGGAGTCCAGAACCAGGGGCCACAGTTTAAGAATAAGGGGTAGGTCATTTAGAACGGAGTTGAGGAAAAACTTTTTCAGTCAGAGAGTTGTGAATCTGTGGAATTCTCTGCCTCAGAAGGCAGTGGAGGCCAATTCTCTGAATGCATTCAAGAGAGAGCTAGATAGAGTTCCTTCCTATACGTCCTTTGTTTTTTGTTCCCCTATTCTGGGTAAAAGACTCTGCGTGTTCACTCTATCCTTTCCCCCCATGATCTTAAACACCTTTTGCTCACTGGGTAATTATTTCCAGGCATCTCAATGTCTCTGAAATCAATCGTACTCATCCAAATTTTCTGCTTTTGGGAATGAATCTCAGAACAATATCTTTGCCCCATTCTAAAACATTCTTCACAACCGATGAAAATAAATTTCACTGAAATCCGTTCACTGAAGGTCTGAAGAAGGGTGTCGACCCGAAACGTCGCCCATTCCTTCTCTCCGGAGGTGCTGCCTGTCCCGCTGAGTTACTCTGGCATTTTGTGTCCATCTTTGAACTTTATTTCCTGAGATGGGACCTGAAGTACTGTGGAAGCCACCAGGTGGCACCAGCGATCTAATTACTGCCAGGCATCCTGACTTTAATAGCAGGTTAATAGCTGGCTTTCTTCATAATTAATAACTTACTAAACAAATCACATTCCCCGAGTTTGCAAATTTGTGACTAATGGAGATTCTTTGTGTAATTCGTTTCATTGTCCATTAGTGATAATTAACGCATTAATGCCTAGGAAGGAACTGCAGATGCTGGTTTCATCCGAAGATAAAGTGCTGGAGTAACTCAGCGGGACAGGCAGCATCTCTGGAGAGAAGGAATGGTGATGTTTCGGGTCAAGACAGAGAGTTGTAAATCTGTGGAATTCTCTGCCTCAGAAGGCAGAGGAGGCCAATTCTCCGAAGGGTCTCGACCCGAAACATCACCATTCCTTCTCTCCAGAGATGCTGCCTGTCCCGCTGAGTAACCCCAGCATTTTGTATTCTATTTCTTCGGTTTAAACCAGCATCTGCAGTTCCTTCCTGCACATATACACTGGAATTTAGAAGGATGAGAGGGGATCTTATCGAAACATATAAGATTATTAAGGGGTTGGACACGTTAGAGGCAGGAAACATGTTCCCAATGTTGGGGGAGTCCAGAACCAGGGGCCCCAGTTTAAGAATAAGGGGTAGGCCATTTAGAACGGAGATGAGGAAAAATCTGTGGAATTCTCTGCCTCAGAAGGCAGTGGAGGCCAATTCTCTGAATGCTTTCAAGAGAGAGCTAGATAGAGCTCTTAAGGATAGCGGAGTCAGGAGGTATGGGGAGAAGGCAGGAACGGGGTACTGATTGAGAATGATCAGCCATGATCACGGTGAATGGCGGTGCTGGCTCAAAGGGCCAAATGGCCTCCTCCTGCACCTATTGTCTGTTGTCACCATCTAGGATGCTAGGATGTGTTCTCAGCCCTCATTATATGTCTGACTATGTGACTAAATTCTGCTCTAACTCCACGTACAAGTTTGGAGGTTAGAACATCATGAGGAGAACTGAGCGGCAGTTCTGGTCGCCCAACTGTAGAGTCACGAATCACAATTTATTTTCATCTGTACCAGATAGAACAATGAAATTCTTACTTGCTGCAGCACAACACAATATATAACCATAGTACACTGTAATCCATATAATAATACCAATAACAATAATAATAATAATAATAATAATAATAATAATAATAATAATAATAATAATAATAATATTAATTTTATTATGAATAATAATAATTAATAACAACAATAATAACAACAATAATAACAATATTAATAATAATAATAATAATAATAATAATAATAATAATTTCACAAAATGCTGGAGTAACTCAGCAGGTCAGGCAGCATCTCAGGAGAGAAGGAATAATAATAATAATAATAATAATAAAAATTATAATAATAATAACAATAAGTCTATTGTTGTTCGGCGCTTATTTGAGGTTGCAGTGTTTAACAGCCTGATGGCTGTGGGGAAGAAGCTATTCCTGAACCTGGACGTTACAGTTTTCAGGCTCCTGTACCTTCTTCCCGATGGCAGGGGTGAAATGAGTGTGTGGCCAGGGTGGTGTGGGTCTCTGATGATGCTGGCTGCCTTTCTGAGGTAGCGACTCCGGTAAATCCCTTCGATGGTGGGGACAGGACATCATTACGTTGGAAAGGGTTGACCTGATCGTTACCTGGCCCTGTGGGCTTGAATTGTAAGGAGAGGTTGAATCGGCTGTGACTTTTCATTGTAGTGAGTGAGAGGTTGAGGGGTGATGTTTTTGCAGTGTAGTGGATCGAGGGGCATGGATTAAATGAACACACGTCTTTTTCCTGAGGTAGAGGATTCTAAAACTTGAGGATGTCTTAAGATGAAGGGGTGTGGGGGGGGGGGGGGGGAGGATTAAAGAACATTCCTTTAGGAAGGAGATGAGGAGGAATTTCTTCAATCAGAGGGTGGTGAATCTGTTGATTCTTTGCCACAGAAGGCTGTGGAGGCCAAGTCAATGGATATTTTTAAGGCAGAGATAGATAGATTCTTGATTAGTACGGGTGTCAGAGGTTATGGGGAGAAGACAGGAGAATGGGGTTAGGAGGGCGAGATAGATTAGCCTTGATTGAATGGGGCTTGATGGACCGAATGGCCTAATTTTGTTTCTATCGCTTATGAACGTATGAAACGAGCTGCCAGATGAAGCTATAGAAAACGGACACGATTGTGACGTTTAAAAATAATTTGGACAGAAATATGGATAAGAAAGGTTTGGAGGGCAAGGGGCCAAATGCAGAAAAATGGGACTAGCCCAGTGTGCCACTTGACTGGCATGGAAAAGGTGGGGCAAAGGGCATGATTCCATGCTCTATAGCTCTGACTATAATACTAAGGATTAAAGATTAAAAAGACTAAAATTGGTTGTAGATTGAATGATCTATGACCGAACCCAGTTCCAATATTTCAATAGCTTTCAGTGTGATCACATTACTTTGTAATTTTGCTCAAATGTCCGTTCCTGCAACAGACCACTGAATGCATACAAAGGGACATATATTAAAAGGTTAAAAATAAATGAGTTCCTTGCAGTGTCCTATTCTATTGCTGATATATTCCTCTGCGAGATAAGTGTAGGGTTATTTATCAACATTGTATTGTAAAAGGGCATGTTGTGGGCGGAGCTTATTTGGTTTCGCTGGGACTGACTCCAGTTGTAGACACAAAAAGCTGAAGTAACTCGGCGGGACAGGCAGCATCTCTGGAGAGATCTCTGTATCTCTGGATGACGTTTCAGATCAGGACCTTTCTTCAGACCCTTCTGATCACACTGCTACTCGAAGGCCTCCATTCTGAAAAAGAACCATCCACCTCCACCCTATTTCCTACCATTAAGTCAATTCTGTATTCAGCTAGTTTAGTTTAGTTTAGAGATACAGCGCGGAAACAGGCCGTTTCGGCCCACCGGGTCCGCGCCGACCAGCGATCCCCGCACATTAACACTATCCTACACCCACTAGGGACAATTTTTACATTTACCAAGCCAATTAACCTACAAACCTGCACGTCTTTGGAGTGTGGGAGGAAACCGAAGATCTCAGAGAAAACCCACGCAGGTCACGGGGAGAACGTACAAACTCCGTACAGACGGCGCCCGTAGTCAGGATGGAACCCGGGTCTCCGGCGCTGCATTCGCTGTAAGGCAGCAACTCTACCGCTGCGCCACTGTTAGCTAGCTCTCCCTGGAATCCAAGCGAGCTAACCTTCCAGAGCAGCCTACAATCCAGAGCCTTATCAAAGGCCTTGCTGAAGTTCATATAGACAACGTCAATGGACCTACCCCATCAACCTTCTTGGTCACTTCTTCAAAGACTCAATCAAATTTGTGACACATGTTCTCCCACATAGAAAACCATGCTGACTATCTCTGACTTTCCGAATGAATGTATATCTTATCCTTCAGAATCCTCCCCAGTAGGTCCTAGACCTGTGTCCTACCACAGATAATAGACTCACTGGTCTACAGTTCCCAGGTTTTTTTCCTCTGTAGCCCATCTTAAATATGGATACAACGTCAGCCACTCTCCAATCTTCCGACATCTCACCTGTATCCAACTCAGATATCTCACCTACGTCTCCCGCGATTTCTTCTCCAGCTCCCAACAGTGTCCTTGGATATATCTGATCAAGCCCAAGAGATCTTTCTATCTTCATACGTTTTTTAAGACATCCAGCTCCATCTCGAGGTATTTTACAGACTGTGCTCAAGACCGCCATTAACCTTCCAAAGTTCCCTAGTCTTTGTATCTTTCTCCTCGGTAAAAACAGAAGAGAAGTATTCATTGAGGACCCAGTGGCTTCACACATAGGTAACCACTTCAGTTTCTGAAGGACCCTAAACTCTCTCTCTCGAGCTACCCTTTTTCCCTTATTATTCTGATAAAACCTCTTTGGATTCTGCTTATTCAAATCTGCCCCCTTTTTCCTCCCACACTCCAAAGATGTACAGGTTCGTAGGTTAATCGGCCTGGTATAAAAGTAAATTGTCGCTAGTGTGTGCAGGGTAGTGTGAAGAAAATAACTGCAGATGCCGGTACAAATCGAAGATATTTATTCACAAAATGCTGGAGTAACTCAGCAGGTCAGGCAGCGTCTCACGAGGGAAGGAATGGGTGACGTTTCGGGTCGAGATCCTTCTTCAGGGTAGTGTTAATGTGCGGGGTTCGCTGGTCGGCGCGGACTCGGTGGGCCAAAGGGCCTGTTTCAGCGATGTACCTCCAAATGAAACTAAACTAAACTCACGTTCAGCAGCCGCTCAGAAACATGTGGGGCCCTGACACCATGGAGGCAACACACCATCGCGGGGGTCCGGTTTGCAGCCTTAGGGTCTCCTGCCTGCATCTTGGATGTGACCACCTGATTATAACATCTCCCCGTGGCCCTCTCAGTCTCCTGAATATTTTGTTCAGTTCACATGGATACATAGACAACAGGTGCAGGTGTAGGCCAATCAGCCCTTCGAGCCAGCACCACCATTCAATGTGATCGTGGCTGATCATCCACAATCAGTACCCCGTTCCTGCCTTCTCCCCATACCTCTTGATTCCACTAGCCCTAAGAACTCTATCTAACTCTCTTTTGAATGCATCCAGTGTATCGGCCTCCACTGCCTTCTGAGGCAAGGAATTCCACAAATTCACAACTCTCTGTGTGAAAAAGTTTTTCCTCATCTCTGTTCCAAATGGCCTTCCCCTTATTCTTAAACTGTGGCCCCTGGTTCTGGACCCCCCCCAACATTGGGAACATGTTTCCTGCATCTAACCTGTCCAATCCCTTAATAATCTTATATGCTTCTATAAGATCCCCTCTCATCCTTCTAAATTCCAGTGAATACAAGCCCAGTCGCTCCATCCTTTTATCATATGTCAGTCCCGCCATCCCGGGAATTAACCTCGTGAACCTACGCTGCACGCCCTCAATAGCAAGAATGTCCTTCCTCAAATTAGACCAAAACTGCACATAGTACTCCAGGTGCGGTCTCACCAGGGCCCTGGACAACTGCTCCTATACTGAAATCCTCTCGTTATGAAGGCCAACATGCCATTAGCTTTCTTCATTGCCTGCTGTACCTGCATGCTTACTTTCAGTGACTGATGTACTAGGACACCCAGATCTCGTTGAACTACCCCTTTTCCTAACCTGACACCATTCAGATAATAATCTGCCTTTCTGTTCTTACCACCAAAATGGATAACCTCACATTTATCCACATTATACTGCATCTGCCATGCATCTGCCCACTCACACAACCTGTCCAAGTCACCCTGCAACCTCATAGCATCATCCTCACAGTTCACACTGCCACCCAGCTTTGTGTCATCTGCAAATTTGCTAATGTTACTTTTAATCCCTTCATCTAAATCATTAATGTATATTGTAAATTGCAGGGTGCGGTCCCAGCACGAGCCTTGTGGTACCCCACTAGTCACTGCCTGCCATTCTGAAAGGGACCCGTTAATCCCTACTCTTTGTTTCCTGTCTGTCAACCAATTTTCTATCCATGTCAGCACCCTACCCCCAATACCATGTGCTCTAATTTTGCCCACTAATCTCCTGTGTGGGACCTTATCAAAGGCTTTCTGAAAGTCTAGGTACACTACATCCACTGGCTCTCCCTTGTCCATTTTACTTGTTACATCCTCAAAACATTCCAGAAGATTAGTCAAGCATGATTTCCCCTTCGTAAATCCATGCTGACTCGGAACGATCCTG